>NC_081412.1:354436501-354779834 GCF_030272615.1 Cryptomeria japonica | reverse complement strand
GATGTTGGAAATCTCCCTCCAAGACCGCCTATAACTGTATTTGTGGAATTAACGAGCTAGGTGCCTAAGCAATCACCTCCGAGCATGTTTGCTCTACAATGCATGTACATATACCCGAATACCCATCAAACAAGCACTTATGCCCCTTCCTCTCTATCTATCAAAGTAAGCAATATGAAGAATTTCCTTAGGAATATTTCAAATTAAATAATCAACCTTGAGAGGCTACAAGCTTCTCTCGCTACACCTCCTTTTCAGAGTTACTAAGGAGGAAGGCCCCCTTATCAGCAGAACCAATACCAAGGAGGTGCTAGAACTACTCAAGGTCAGCCCAACAATCGGATTGTACTCGTGCCAACCCCTTTCCAAACCATACCTCCCAGTCAAAACAAGGAGTTAGTTGCTGGTCAAAACAACCTAGTAGATGATACCAATTCTTGGTGCTTCCCTTGCAATGATGCCCATATGCTAAGGAATCGCCCAAGGAGAAACTTGCAATAGAAGTTGGTTGATCAAAGAAGTCAAAGAATGGGTCCTGATGCTGGGGCATATTCTTCCCCAGGGATGGATAATGTCGCACTTACAACTCAAAAGTAGAAAATGTCTATGGAACAAGAGGCTTAAATTGCCCCATATCACGTTCTTTTTTCATGGATGGAGGGAGAAGAGATGATGCTTACAAATGATGCTTTTGTATCATCTTCAAAGATGCCTCAAGTGGAGTCTGACTATAATCTCCACTCAAAGTGTCGCTTCATAGGAGAACCTGTAGTCCAACAACCAAAGGCAATCTTGGATAAACCTCGGGAGCAACCTGTTGTGGTTTCCACTTTTCAAAAGTCTAAAGAATTCATACTATATCAACTTAAGTTTCATCTTAGATAAATTACCTGCAAACTCATTAGTCTATCATGAAAATATAACTCAAGCTTCAACCAATGAAACACATGAAATAAAAACAAAATAAAGATTATACCTTCATGATTTATGTCTCATTGTGTCCTAACCCCATTGTTCTTGGTTGCAAATGATTTTTCTCTTAGACAAGCACTGGTAGCTTCCAAGATGGCAAGTGTGGAATGGACTGATAGATAATATGATATGCAAAACTAATGCTATTATAATGATTTATGCTAAATTTATCAAAAACTCTAAAAATACTAAACAAATGAACTCACATATGCAAAGACAAAGACTCTTGATTGACTATAAAATTAGCTATTAGTTTCAAAAATGGTTTAGGAGACCTCTATTTATGGATTTTAAAGTGCATAAGCTTAGGTGGAAAAGATCAACGGACATGATTAGATCTTGCAATTTGGATGGCTATGAGCAAGAGGTTGAGATGTGAGAGATAAAGGTGGAATATGTTCCTCCTACACCTACAGAATGGAGGAAAAGGTGGATGGAGAAGCCAAGTTTCATTCATCTCACCTTGACTGAAGAGAAGACTTGAGAGAATATAGGATAGTTAGAGAAGATTTAGGGATTAGAGGACAAGTGGACTCAACTCCCTCCAAAGATGTAGGAAGACTGGAGAGAATATAGGGAGGTTGAGGAATGTGTGTACGTACACATTATTTGAAGAATAATTTGGAAGTTGAAGATATGATGTATTAATATTTTAAAAATATTAATTTCTTAGCCACATGATTGATGAGTTGGCAAATAAGAAGTGATGTGGAGATGGGCTGAGTTGGAAAAGGGAGATTAAATAATTAAGAAATTATTTAATTGATGAGAATATAGAATAGTGGATAGAAGTTAATTGAATATTAGATATTTAATTAATGAGGTTAGAAGAAAGGGATAAATGAATTGGGATGACTTGGAAAAGAGAGATTAAATAATTAAGAAATTATGTAATTGATGAGACCATAGAATAGTGGATAGAAGTTAATTAAATATTAGATATTTAATTAATGAGGCTATAAGAAAGGGATAAATGAATTAATTAATAAAATGTTTCAATTAAATAATTAATAGAAGAATATGAAATGAATTAAAAAAATTAATCTTTTCAAATTAACTATTTAATAGAAGAATAATTATTAAATAAATATAAAATATTTTTTTAATCGCTCATAGCCAATTTTATGTGTATACATTTTGCCCCTCTTTGAAATGATGTTGAGACAACATTGTTTCAAAGATTAAATAAAGTCTCAATAATGCCCCTGACGAAGATGAAAATCCTGATTATATGCCCCCTCAGGAGACTAATCGTGAAATTATTGATTTTTTTTTATTGAGCGATTAATATCATGACAATTGACTGAAAAGATTTGAAAATAGGCCCCTCAATTAAATTCATTTTTGAAAAATAAATAAAATTGCCCCACTTGAAACATTAATTACCCCTTCAAAAATAAAAAAAAGGTAATAATAAAATTAACCTAGGTCAATTTTATCCTCGTTTGCAATTTGTCAGCTTTTGGAGAAAAAGGAATTTGTAGTGTTGAGCTGGCAAGATGGCGATCTAGTATGAGAGCCATCGATTTGAGTGTGTTTGCCGATACGAGATACCTGTTGAGTATGGCCCATCGGTGAGTGACCTATCCCAAGCTTTATTTTGAGTTTTTCGTACAAGTTTTCATGTTGTTCGAATGATTTAGGGCAGTTTTTGAAATTTCTGATTTTTGCGTGATTGTTTCTCGCATTTATTAGCTAGTTTATTGCATGCATTGATTAGGGTAATACATTTATTGATTTAGCACATGTACCTATTTTGTTCACGCCTATTGCATATATTTTAGCGCTTTTGTAGGGTTAGCGCCTGTGCTGTATGTGTTCGCGCATTTGTATTGTATGTTAGCGCATTTGTAGATTTCATGGTTTTACCTATTGTTTTTGCACAAACGCTTTCTGGTTTAGCGCCCGTGTCGAATAGGTTAGTGCAAATGTTTAGGAAGGTTGCGCATCTATTTAAAGTTAAACTTTTTTTATTTTATCAATGTTGAAGTTCAATGAGATGAATCTGAATAGACATTTGATGTGTGAATTTTACTAATTGATAGACAATTGATGATGATGGATAAATGATTTGAGTGATTGATAGATTTGATTGTTTGATTGATTGATAATTTGATAAGAAGCTAGAAGAGACCGATTTAGTCTTTGATAAAGAGCGTGATGCGTTGATCATTTGATTGATAGGTTGATTTTCTTGATAGAAAAGATTGGATTGAATGTTGATTTGATAGGATAGATGATTGATAGACAATTTGTCTGATTAAATAGGAGAAATTAGATGTTCTACAATGCTGGGAAAAATTCCTGGCTATGCGCCATTTAGTCCCAAAGTTGACTCCAGACGAGATTAGACATATTGATGTCTGTGGATTATGTCACCTCTTATACATGCCAAATATTACACATAATAGGGGTTTGTTGACTGCATTAGCTGAGAGATGGCATAGCGAGCACAACACGTTTCACCTACCCATTGGTGAGATTAGTGTGATGCTCAAGGATCCTCCACATCCTTGTGACTGGCCAGCTCATCTAGTATGATTACCAGGATCTTGGTGGGACTGAGGCATGTAGAGAAGTGTTTGGTGACTAGAGAATTGATGGGGCAGAGATTATATGGGAGGACATGATTATGCACTATGATACTCTCCTAGTGATACTCGTTGGCTTGATTGGCGGATTTATCTATCCTGATAGGAGATCTCGAGGATTTGCCATTAGATGGGGAGGGATTTTGTAGAGCATGATGCATCATCGTACTCATTATGCATGGGGTGTTTGTATGCTTGCATATCTTTATCATGATCTACATTAGGTTGTGTATGATGGCGGAGCGAGTCTGTTGTCTGGATACACACTTCTTTAGGTTTGGTGCTGGGAGCATATTGTTGTTACTCAATCGATACATGACAGAGTTTGTGGTGATGGTCACCATTTGTATATTTGTACAAAGGTATTATTACTCAGCCTAAGCTGGGTAATCTCAAGTTTTGGTGATGGATACAGGATTCCATGGATACTGTGATTTGGAGACCTTATATTCATTGTGAGCCTTGGTTGGAGGACACTCGCATTTTGCCATTGATTTTGCAGAGTAGATATATGATCGACCACACTCCTTATATCATTGAGAGGCAATTATTTGGTCGTATTTTGAGACAGTTTGGTATCATTCAACACATGCCTTCTAGTGTTGCGATGTATGCATAACAATACAAGGATAGATGAGATTGGGGTCCTTCATTATCTTTTGATATAACATATGCAGAGTTTTTGGTTGTTCCCATTGTTGCTTATGATTTGACACCACACATTTTGGATGCGGGGATTATAACAGATTATGCATAGTACCTTCTTGTACACCCTTTTCCTTGCATCATTGATCCTATAGACCCTCCTCCCAGCTCAAGAGATGAGGATTCAGATTTAGATGATCCTGTTGTTAGGCGACATAGATGGAGGTGAGAGATCAAAGCCGCTCGAGAGGCCAAAGGAGATGAGGGGGATGAGGGTGGAGATGGCTGAAGAGGGAGACGAGGATGAAGAGGAGGCCGAGTTAGAGTCTGAGGAGGACCTTTTGGACAGGTTGGCAGGATAGGCAGGGTTGGGAGGTCACTTGCTATGGCAGGGAGATATGCAGGCCAAATTGGGAGGGATGCAGGCAGATGAGAGATTGGGGCAGCGAGGGGATTTCTTTCTATTGGATTAGGTAGAGGTGGAGGATTGGACAGAGGTTGAGGGAGGGGGATTTATTTTGGGTAGATCTGTCCAGATCCAGGGGTGATAGCAACATAGGGTGGTTGGTATGAGGGGGAGGAGGACTCAGGGGATCATGTGCCACTCATTCGTCATCAGATTATAAGATCTAATTGAGTACATAATCCAACATGTGGAGAGGGAGGTGGGGATGAGGGTATGTAGGATGTACCCCATCAAGATGTGCCACAACGGGAGAGCATATATGACCTTAGAGCATAGATTGATCAGCTCAGGGCATAGGTACAGACACTCACTATTGAGAGGGATAGATCTGTGAGGATATACCAGGATACATAGGCGACACTCAATCACATACATAAGGTTGGATCTGGGACTCTCTCAGCTGACACTGTTAGGGAATTATTCAGAGTTGGGAAGGAGATAGTGCATTGGTGATGGTAATATGAGGATCTGGTCTCAGAGATCCAGAGAGAAGGGAGCTATGCGACTACTCCTGTAGCTGACAGGATGGATACTAGCAGTGGTGGGGTTATGGGGCCTCCTCAAAGGGATCGAGGAGTAGGGCCATCTGGAGGATCTTCTCATCCATAGCCACAAAGATAGACATAGTTAGACAAGAGTGGCACAAGGCATCCTTGAGACTTGATTTTATATCATGAGATTTTGTATGTTATTTATGATTTCTTTGATATAATTGTATACTTGGAATTTTTATTATTTTATGATGATATGCAAACATGGACTCTATATGATACTTATGATTCATGATTTATTATGCATGCTACTTATGATGATGATGACCTATATGACATATATGCATTGATTATATGGATGATGCTTTGATGATCTATATGTAGTGATGATTACATGGATGATCTATCCTTTCCTTTGCATTTCATGATGTTCTTTATGCCTTGATGATATGATGATGATCTATATGATGTGATGATGATGTTTACATGATCTATATGATTTAAATGATCAAATACAATGATTGATATGAAAATGCGTATAATGATGTATGCAAATGGATGTTTATTTCTTATTCCTTGATGATGAAATGATATTAATGAAATGTATTTGATTTTGATTTTTTGAATGCAATATGATGGTGATGGATGCAAATGTAAATACCTATGATGATTAAATTGATGAAATATAAATAATGATGATGTAATAATATGGTTAATGAATCTAAATGCATAAATGTAATGAAATGAACAAAGATTATAATGAGAAATGTTCATCTAATTTAAGTAATAATGATATGATCAATGCAAATGACACTAATGAAATCCTAATGCAATTAATGAATGATGAATGATGAATGTTATGATGATTATAATAACATGCAAACCTAAATGATTTAAAAGATGAAATGAACCTAAATGATTAAATGCAACCTGATGCACCTTAACATGATCAATGCAAATTGTTTTTGTTTGTCCAAATATACTCAATCTTTATTTCGACCATTGATCTCGAATGAAATGAGATGAAATGCTTATAATGCAACTGACAATGAATTCTTATAATGCAGATGATAATGAACTAATATAAAATGATCTAACTTAAATGATACTACCATTCCTCACATGCTTTCTTGCAATGGTGCTTGATTTCATCATTGATCTTTTAAATGTTATAAGAAAATACAAGCAACTTGACATAATGATTCAAGATGACTTGAGTACTTCTTGTTGGCATTTTGGCATTAAGTTGTCATTGATGTCAACAAGTTTGGCAAGGTCACCGGTAAGGATGAAGGCTTACCAGTAAGGCATAAACCAAGATGAAGACTGTGTGCATATTAACATGTTCTGATTGATTGAAAAATAGGTTTTAAGGACCCGAAACCATTACAACATAGTTAGAAAGAAATTTGAGAAAATAAGAGTCCACATACGGAGCGACTGGTCAAAAGACCAGCGAACAGAAAGAACAGCTAAACAACAAAAAATAGCAAAGAAACCAAGGAGACACTACATAGTAATTTTCTTTAGCAGATCCTCTGCCTTTGTCACCAACTCATCATAGGTCACCCCAATTGCTTTTAGCTCCTCTAGGTCCTTATTCACTTTTGTTTCCTTCCTCTTCCCATAGGTGCGGGTTCTAGGACCTTGGGCTTCCCCTGTTCCTTTAGCATCCAGGTCAATTTCCTGTATTTCCTTTTCGTCATCAAGCTTGCTGATGAGGGTATGGGTGTTGTTGGCCGAGATTTTTAGAATGCTAAGGATCTACTCCGCAATTTTCTTAAGGCATTCCTCTATCTTTTCCACTTTGGCAACTGTGTCCGAGAGCATTTTTTCACTAGTCTCCGCCAGGGTTTTTCTGTCCTGTATCTCCTTTTCAATTTTCTCAAACCGGGGATTAAAGGCATCTCTGATGTCTTCCACTTTAGCAATGGTGTTCTTCAGATCCTTGATATAATCAGCCATAGTGTTCCCCTCTCCAATGTTGATGGTCTCCAGGATCAGGACTCTGTTGCAGAGTTTTTTGTACTCATCCACAATTTTCTTATTCCCATCAATAAGCCATTCTATGGTTTTCATAAAACTGTTCAAGGCCTCGGGAGGAGGGCCAGAAGAGGGAGTCACTTTTCCAGGGGTTATCTGTTCATTCTTAGAGATATGGAGGGCAGAAATAGTGTCCGCGACCCTGAGAGTCTCCTCCACAGTCTCCATATCCAGGCTATGCTCAGCTTCCAGGGTCCTTGTTTGCTTGTCATCTTTCGGTTCCTTACCAGTCTCCTTTGGATCTTTGCCAGTCTCCTCTGTTTTCTTTTGCTTCTTCCTGGTCTGGGCTTGGTTCTTACTTTTTTTCTTCAACAACCCCTTAGGGTTCTTCTTCTCCTCAGGGAAGTCAAAGTACTCTTCTTCTGAAGAGATACTAATCAAGGGTTTGCTATGAGGTTTTTTGCTCTTAGAAGAAGAGGGTCTTGATTTCCTCTTCTTACTACTCTCATACTCTGAGTAATCAGAGCTTTCCTCATTATCAGTCGAGGAATCATTGTTTGATTCCTCCTCCTCTGAGAAATCAAAATCAGACATTTCATCTTCTGAGTCCACAGAGAGCTACATCCGGTTGATTTTACTAGCCTTTAAATGGTCATAAATGAGGACCATAAGTCCCTGGTGCATTGCAGTATCACCTCAAGGATTTTCTTTGTAGGCTTTTAGGGAGGCATTCATAGAGCAAAGCAAGAAGTAAGGGAAATTCACCTTATCATTATGCCTAAAATGATTTAACAGGACAAAATGATACCCATAGACTTTTGTAAACCTACCATCTAGGGTTATATACCGCATTAAAACAAAGAGAATTTTCCGCTAGGGTTTTGCAAAAGCCCTGGGTAGGTAATAGGTTTTACTCAACTTTACCAGTCTTTTCTTCTCTTTCTCAGTGATCAGGTACCTTTCAATGGCTTCCCTGCTGACCTTCCTGTCTCTGTAGAAGTTGCAGCCCTCCCTGTTGAGACCCGTAGCTTTAGCTATTAAATCTTCATCAATTTCCACTAGTTGGTCGCCCATTTTAAGCATGCCCTTCTTCCAATTTTTGTAGAAGAAGCTAGTTATCTTTCCATCACGGCCGTGGAGTCTCTCAATGAAACTTGAAAGACCACCCTTCTGCAAAATTTCCCACACCTCTTCTTTCTGTTTCCACTCCTTACGACTGCTTGGCTCATATCGTCTCCTATTTCTGCCCATGGTGTAGTTTCTCACAGCTAAGTTTAGATTATAGAATTGGTAAAATAGAGAGCTTTTCAGAGATAAAACAAATACCCAGAAAGCATGTGTGGCATTGATGATCTGATAGATTATAAAACACGTTCTGCTGGCTTTGATGTTATAATGAGTAATAACCTCATTATAGAAGTAACTCGAAGTGCTTACTTCTGTACTTGTCATAATTGCCCTGTCAATCAAGAGTCTTTGGGGTACTTGGATATCTTTCATCAATTATGATTTGTCTGACATCTTCGGGGAGACCGCTCTCACCTATCCACGTGGTAATAGTCTCATTCTTAACCACCACGTTTGCAACCCAATCAACAGAACAGTTGGCCTCTCGATAGATATGGGATATGTGGCATTTTTTGAAGGTTCTAATGATTTCGATAGCAGAAAAAATTATATTGTGAATCGACCAAGAGGGCTTTGAAGTATCATTGAGACACTTTATTATATTATTGGAGTCCCCTTCTATCCAGAGATAGGGATAGTTCCATTTTTTGGCTAGAATAATGCCTTGAAGGGCTGCCATAGCTTCCGCTTTATGATTGGTTTGAGTGCCAATAGGGACAACAATCATACCTTTGCAAATTCCTCTGTAGTCTCTGAGAATAGCTCCACAGCCTGAGGGACCTGGGTTTCCTTTGGCTGCACCATCAAAATTGATTTTGAGCTAGCCTTGGGGAGGAGTTTGCCATTTAGCTTCAAGCCTTTTATTGTAGCTGAGATTAGGACCATCAGTGATCTTCATATTCCAAGCTCTTAAGATGTTTGACTCCAGGGAGTTATTAGAGTAACAAGAGACCTCCATGGTTCCCATATTTTCCTGAATAGCCCTTTGAATTTTTTGAAAAACAATGTCTTGATTTAGGGACACATCCCTGAATATTTGGTTGTTTCTTTCCTTCCAAAGACCCCACAAAATGTGTGGAAGAGAGAGCTGCCACATACATCTCAGAAAAGAGTTAGTCCAATGAATTTGCCAGGAGGAGAACAAATCTCTAATGTTACTGGGAAACACCCAAGCTAGACTAAAGCTCTTGAGGAAGCTTTTCCAAACAGAGGTTGAGAAAGAACAGTGGAGGGCAAGATGGTCCACTGACTCTTCCTCTTGAAAGCACAACACACACCTGTTTGGAAGGGAAAAACCTCTGCATTTTAGGTTGTCAACAGTAAGGATCTTATTTTGGAGAATAGTCCAGAAGAACAAATTGATTTTGGGAGTGAGACCTTTTAACCAAGCTTTAGACCAGAAGGGATTCATAGGAGGGGAGGGGGAAAGGATACAATACATCAAAGACACAGTAAAAATGCCTTTGGGGTCATGTTTCCAGATCAGGGAATCCTCTTCCTTATTCAGCCAAATAGCAGACAATTGGGTTTTGAGCTTAGAGAGACTGGGATGAATACTATCAATGTTCTGCCAATTGTTCCCATCCCAGTAATCTGCCACTAAGGTGCCAAAAGAGCCAATACAGGAGGGGGCATGGGAAGCCCACTCATAGAAATCCATAAGGGGTTTGTCAAAAAGCCAGGGATCCTCCCAGAATCTAACTTTTCTGCCATTTACAAGTTTCCATATCACTCCTTTAGCAATCACATCTTTACATTTAGAAACATGGTTCCAGATATGGGATCCATTTATGCTGAGATCTGAATTAAGAAAAGAAGAAAGAGAAGAGGACAGAAGAGAATACTTACTTCTCCAAATTTTGCACCTTTTAGAATCAGAGTGAAACCATCTCCAAGCTTGTTTAGACAAGAGAGATTCATTTAATGTGTGAATCCTCCTGAGCCCCAGACCACCTTTGCTTTTTGGCTTACAGACCTGATCCCATGCCACCAAGGACATTCTTTGCTTTTCCTCAACCCCAGACCATAGGAATCTTCTTTGAATTTTCTCAATAGCTTCAGCGTACTTGACTGGAATTCTGAATAGGCTTATAGCATAAATGGGGATACTTTGAAGAGTAGCCTTAAGGAGAAGGAGCTTACTAGCTTGACTTAAGAGAGCCCCTTTCCAACCTATTGAGTAACAACCGGTAGAGCAATAAACTAGTCTGGAGGTTGGCTGCCTATTTTTGATGAAGAGGCAGAATGTTAAAGTTATCATAAACTATCGGAGGTGAAGATGTGTTACCAGTGTAGTGTGCATTGCCGGTTAGCAGAAGAAGAAGGTCTCACCGGTAAAGGGATGCACCGGTATGAGTTTGTTGAATGATCAAGTATGAACTGACTGTGTGTCAGTGAGCTAAGTGATTGACCATTGTGATGCCATGTGGAGCTGAGGTGGAAAACATGCAGAGTTCGGTGAAGCCTCCATCGACATGGTTGTTCAAACAACTAGTCGACATTAATGAAACAACCACAAATCACGGGATTGTAACTGATTGATGCATCTCGAGGAAGAAAGGATGACAGAGGAAGATCAAGGAATAGTTGGTGCCTAGATCAATGTAAAGGAAATCCGATTGCAAGAAGACCTCGAAAAGGAAATAGCTGAGAATTTTATAAGTCGACAGATTTCAAGGTAGGATATCTTGTATGTGATTGCTATCTTTAGCAAGTATGCATTAGGTAATGGAAAACATGTATGGATTCATCCCTGGATTATAGGTGATCGATCCAAGATAGACTAGATTGGATCTCATGAAGATTGTGTCGGGTAAAGGAAAGCCTAACCGCTCAATGTTTGAATGCATTCTTGGTGGGAAATCATGATGTTAAATATATAAGCTCGAGACAGAGCAAGATGATGCTGCAGAGAAGAAAAAGAGAGAAAAGAGATCAAGTATAGAGAAGAATTTTGGCCTTAGAATTTATTCTAAGAAAGTTGCAGAGTAAGTGAGAAAGAAAACCGGTGAGGTGTGGCAGAGAAAGACAACATCCAAGTGTGACACAGTGTGTTGTGAGACTGTGAGAAAGAGAGATAATAGAGGCCAAGAATCAAAGAGAGTAATCTCACAACAATAGTGTGAGATTCAGTGGAGGAGAAAAGATAGTCAACCGACAGTAAGATATTTGATCAAGAGTTGCAGAATTCATTTGCAACAAGAAGCCTTGACTGTATCTAAATTGTATTTAAATATACATCGCCAAGTTGGAGCTTGGTGCAAGGGCTGGTGCTCCTTGGGTTAGTGCCCTAAATCTTTGTAATCTAGTGTTTTACTTATGAGGCTGGATTGGAGCAGCAGTCTCCAACAACTTTTCTCACTGAGGTTTTTCCCATATTGGGCTTTCCTCATACATCTGGTGTTGTGGGTTGCATTTGTGTTATTGATCTCTTTGGTTTTACTTTCTGCTTCACTAGTTTGATTGTTTAGTGCTTAAGTTAATAACCAATATTTTGAAGTTGCTTTGAAAGGTCAAAAAGTTTAGCAACCACTGATTCACCCCCCTCTCAGTGGTACTCCGTGTTAAACACTTCTTACATGGATTTTGATATAGCAAGTTAATACAAGCAACTTGATATGATAAAGCAAGTTGACTTGAGTATTTCTTGCTGAACAGACAAGGATTATCATTTTTTTATGCATGACTCAGAACGTCCTCCTTGATCTTTTGTCGATCATATCCTTAGACGAGTACATACCTTACTAAGAGATAAACTGCAACCAACAAACAAAGAAAATAATCATGCCCCTGATAGTTCTGATACTTAATATAAGTACAGATCCAATAGCCAACAAGATGAGAGGGGGGGGGGTGAATCATACAAACTTAATCATCCATAAAAACATCAGATTCAACCTCGGTAACATATATCAGTCATATAATCAAAAACTGTCAAACATGCAAACTCAAAAGCATATGAACAATATAAACCTCATAACACCAGATTTAATGTGGAAACCCAAATAGGGAAAAACCACTGTGGGATTTTGGACCCACTAAGAAATATACTCTTCTAGAGTATGCTTGGTTAAAAGAAAATCCTATTAAAGATTACAAACACATTGCTAGATGTGACCCGGTTAAGGGATTTCCCTCAGATCTGTTAGGATCTTCACTTTGTTAGAAGTGACCTTGTCAAAGGATTTCAAACACTCAATCAGAATGTCACCTTGTTAGAGGATTTACATATAAGACTATTAAGTCCACTCAGTTAAGAGATTTCCTGTGACTTTCACAAAATAACAGTAATACAATCTATCTGCAACTTCACATCTGAAATGCTAAAGCAGATTCCTATTTGTTCAATACAATCTAGACATAGAACTAATCTTGTCTATCTGCTGGGCATCAATACTCTGTTATTATAACAGGTCTTCAAGCTTTTGTGCTCGGTAATCACTATGTAGCATCCCCATGCATACACTTGCATGCATACATTGTTTATCAATAGTTCCTTATTTATAGGCAATCTTCTAACCGCTTAATCTCCTTGATCACATTTCCCATGATCAATCATAGCCATCAGATCTTCAATCTTGTCCAGGTTCATTGTATCTTTCGATCTGAAAATGTTTTACCCCGCCTTGGAACTTGTACAATCACCTTGGAACTTGTGTTAGGGTAATGCGGTTCAATCTGAGCTGTAGATCTTCTTGCCGACTTTCCATTGCCTTAGATTCGTTTAACAAACTTCTTTTACGGCTTGCCAATCATTGATCTGCTCCAGCTCATTATCATCTTTCATTAAATATCACATGTAAACATTTAATGCTTTCTGTTATAGCTCGGTTACAACTCGGTGAATACTAAACTTCACTCGGTAGACATTCTATCTTCATTAACCGACAACGATAACCTTAGGGTTTACCAACTAGGTTCCTTAGGGTTTACCGACTAGGTTCTTTGCTTGATAACATAGTATAGTATTAACCTTTACATTTTACAACATATGTATGATGGTAAAACAATCTAAAACATCAAGATCTCATCATTGTCTGACTCGGTAGAGTTTCCCATTGAATAACTTATCCCCTTATTCATCATATTCTTTCCTATGTCTTTACCAACTTCTTTATAATCTTCATATCATATTTCGTAAGATATGGCAACATCATACTGAATTAGAAAATCAATTTCTTGACATCAATGACAAAATAATAATATCAAGATAATAAAACATCTTTAATCAGTTATGTCCATAATCATAACCAACCTTCTCAATATCCTTGTAATATTGCCAACAGCCCCATCATAGCTCCTCTAGTCATGGACATAATTGAGTTGCGTAGGGTACATGATTAGCAAAAATCAAAATATAAACATTGAATCATGTGTGTCATACATATGTTCTCATTGTCCTAAATTGATCTAATCATCTTGATGAATGATCATTAATAATCCTTCATTACTTGCTGGTTAAATCTTTGCATTCTAAGTTTCACAATCTAGTTATTACAAATATATTGATCTTTGTTGCTAAGGATTAAAGATTGTTGGAGATCTGGCGCTTTGCCAAGTAATGTTGACCTTTCCAACAAGGCATAAATAATTATTTTTACCTGTCATGATTTAATTGTCCTTCTCTCCCCATATAACGGTCCTTTCTAAGGGACTCTTTAATGTTTAAATTGAGATCCTCCTCATGCCAAATTGATTGGGAGTCAGAGTTAATTCCTATATTCGCTAAACAATCCGCAACACTATTTTGCTCTCTAAAGGCATGTTGAATAATTATTTCTTTAAAACTTGCAATGATCTCCTTGGCTTTCATGATGATATTTTCAATTGACCAAGAAGGCTTTGAATGCCCCTTTAAACACTTAATAATATTAAGTGAATCTCCCTCAAGCCATAATTTATCATAATTAAGATTTTTGGCTAAAATTAAGGTGTTCAGGGCGGCAAAGGCTTTGACAAAGTGGCTAGTTTGATTTCCCAGGGGACCAGCCACTGCCTTTAAACAACTTCCAACAAAATTCTTGACATTGCCCCCATATCCAGCTTTACCCAGATTCCCTTTAGAGGCCCCATCAAAGTTAGCCTTAATCCACCCCTAAGGAGGAAAACACCAGACGAGACCTTCTCTTTTATTTTCCTTGCTGGTAGTAGTGGTAGAGAGGTTCCACTTGTCTTTGAAGTCATCTTTAGCAGCAGGTCCATGATCAGTGCCATAGAGGCATTCAAAAATACTCCTAAATTTTTTTATCTCCCACCACTTCAGGAATAGCCCTTTTATCCCTAAAAATCCTATTGTTACGCTCTTTCCAGATATTCCAAATAATAATCACCAGAGTGATTCTCCAAGTCTCCATAATTTTAGGATTAGAATTAGGGAATTGCCATTGCTGCCAGGAATCCCCAAGGGAGTTCGGAAAAACCCAACTCAAGTTCCACCTGCTCAAGATGATTTTCTAGATGTCCTGACTAAAAGTGCATTGATGGAGAATATGGAAAGCCATCTCTTCTTCCCTACAACAAAGAGAACACCTATTAGGAAAAATAAAACCTCTTTTATGAAGGTTGTCCATGGTTAAAACCTTATTTTGGATAAAAATCCAAAAGAAGATATTAACTTTTGGAACTAACTTCTTGTTCCAAACTTTAGCCCAGATGGGAATTGCTTCCACTGGATCATTATGAATTGCCACAGCTGAGGAAATAGAATATTTCCCATCCAAGATTTCCCTCCATATCAATCTATCTTCTTTGTTTTCTCTAGGGATTTTAGCAGAGAGAGCTATCTGAAGGAACTTGAGCCCCGAGCACTGCTGGCTAAAATCAATCCAACTCCCATTTCTCTAGTAATCTTTGACCAACTCACCAAACCTGCTTTTGAACTAGTCTTTCCAATCTTTAAGGATTGGGATTTCCTCCAAAGGTTTATCCAGAATCCATCTATCTTCCCAAAATCTTATTCTTCTCCCGTCGCCAAGGTTCCAGGTTCTACCAGCAACAGCCTAGCTTTTAGCAGATTGAACATCATTCCATATAGCTGATCCTTCAACAATGAAAGAATTATCAAGGAATTCTTCCTCAAAGGGTTGCATATAGAGATATTTGTTTTTCCAGGTTGAGTTCCATTCTCTTTCCTCCCCTTTCAGTCTCCATATTTGTTTGGCTAATAAAGCTTTATTCATAGAACCAATGTTCCTTAAGCCCAACCCACCTGAGGCCTTAGGGGAACAAATTTTATTCCAGGCAATAAGGGGTATTCTATTTTTGACTTCCACCCCTGACCAAAGGAACCTTTTTTGGATTCTTTCAATAACTTCCGCAAACTTTGAGGGAATTTTGAATAGGCTGAGAGCATAAACAGGAAGATTTTGAAGAGTGGCTTTGAGCAGAGTAATTTTGCCCGCTTGACTAAGGACAACCCCTTTCCAGCTAGCAAGTTTCAAGTTAAGTCTGTCTATTAGCTTATTCCAGAAAGAATCCTCAGGCTTGAGACCCAGAGGAAGCCCCAAATAAGTAGATGGAAGCTCAGATATATTGTAGCCAAGAATCCTTCTAATCCTTAGTTGCCTTTGGACCGGGGTATTGATGAAGAACATAGAACTTTTATCCTAGTTGATTTTTTGGCCAGAGGCAGATTCATAAGTGTTTAGAATATTCTCCATGTTCTTAGCTTCCAGAATGGTGGCTTCCCCCATGGTAATAGAGTCATCAACGAATTGTTCATGAGAATAAACTACATTGGAGGAAGAAGGTTTCAAACCCTTAAGATTGCCATCTTCCACATTTTTAAGAATAAATCTGCCCAGGCATGCATTGATAATTGTTGATAAGCTACATATTTCCTGCTAATAATTCAAAACAATGGATGTGAAATATAGAATTGATATGTGAGGATAGGTAGATGTGAATAGATGGGATAGGATGGATAGATGGGCTAAAATGGATAGATGGGCAAAGCGATCTCATAGATGGAGAAACTCACTTTTAGATAGTGCATTTTTTTTTCATATTTGATTTTTTTGTTTTTGTTTTTTAAATTTTTTTTTTTTAATGCTTTTTAGGGATTTTTACTGCTTTTATGTTTTTTATGTTTTTTTCTACTTTTTCACCATTTTTGTGGTATTTTTAACTGATACTTTTAAGCATAGAATTTCTTCAGATGCATAGTATTGATAGACTCATTGAACCAGTCACCTTTTGGTGTAGTTAATCTATATGCTCCTGAACCATATGTTGCTACCACGACAAAGGGACCTAACTAATTTGGCTCAAATTTACCTTTCTTTTCTCTATCTTGCCGATTTCATGGATTTTCTCTTAGAACTAGATCTCCAATTTGAAAAATGTGTGGCTTAACTCTGTGATTTTAACTTCTCACCATTCTCTGTTGGTATGCTTTCAAATGATCTGAAGCATTTTGGTGATGTTCCTAAATCAGCTCAAGTTCTTGAAGTGTAAAGACTCATTGACCTTCCTCTGGGATAAGACCTTTCAAAGATACTCATAAAGAAGGTATCTCCTACAAGTGTTCTACTGATGTAATACACTACTCTATCTTTTCCTTCTTCATCATGTTGTGCTCAAAGAGCTCCTAGTGATACATTTGTTGTTGAGATGTAAAGCAACAAGGGTTTCCCTTTGATTGGTGATACCAATAGTGGAGGATTTGCTAGATTTTCCTTGATTTGCATAAAAGCTTCCTCACATTTATGATCCCATTTGAATAGAACATTCTTGTGTAATAGGTGAGTGTAGAGATGACATCTATCTGCTAATTGAGAGATGAATCTTCTGATTGATTGCAATCTCCCTTGTAGAGAACGTAATTGGCTTATGTTCTTAGGTGACTCCATCTCCATGATAGCTTTAAATTTTCCAGGGTCTACTTCAATTCAACGAGCTGATATAATGTACCCAAGAAGTTTTCCAGAGGTAACTCCAAATGCACATTTCTTTGGGTTCAATCTTAACTGATAGTGTTCAAGCCTGTCAAAGATCTTGCCCAAGATGTTCAAATTTTCTTTCCTAGTATAAGATTTTGCAAGTATGTCAACTACATAATCTTCCATTATTGTATGCATCATATCATGGAAAATTGTTGTCATGGCTCTCTAATAAGTTGCTCCTGCATTTTTAAGCCCGAATGGCATGACATTCCAGCAGTAAGCACCCCATGCACAAGTGAATGTTGTTTTTTCTGATCTTCAAGGGAAATTCTTATTTGATTGAACCTCGAGAATCAATCCATTAAGGAAAACATCTCATGTCTTGCTAATAAGTCTATAATTATATCAATGTTGGGCAGTGGGAAATCATCTTTGGGACATGCTTTATTCAAATCTCTAAAGTCCATGCAAACTCTTATGCTTTTATCCAGTTTGGACACTGGCACAATGATTGAGACCCACTCTAGATAAGCGACAGGTCGTATGAAACCCACATCTAATAGTTTCTTTAGCTCCGTTTTGACCAATAGAGTGATATGTGGATGCATCTTTCTTAACTTTTGCTTAACTTGTTTTTCTTTTGGATCCACATTAAGATGGTGCATGATAATATCTCGATCAAGTCTTGGCATGTCTTTCTTTTCTTCATTTGATAATGATGCAGTAGGATGGAGAACATTGGGATCCTTTGATGTGCCAATATTTATTACTTCTGTTGGCTCTATCAATATAGCATATCTCTCCTGAAAATATGCAGGGAGGGTGTCAAAATTTTCATCTTTCGGTGCCTCAAGGAGGTTTTCACCATCAAATACATCATTTAATTTTCCTCTTGATTGATCTAGTGTTGCCATGAAATGGTTTTCAACACTAGGTCTTTTTCCTTATTTTATTTCAATTTTGCGATTGAAAAGTTTGGCACTCTCCTGACTGCAAGAAGTGTTACTCGATTCACTGATGGAAGATATATTTGGTGTGATTGGTTCAATGGAATTAAGATATACAGCTAAATCATGATCATTGGACAAGATATCCAAGTCAGGGTTTTCTAAGATATCCAAGTTCTGGGTAGTTCATAGTTCAAGGTTCATGACGTAATAGTCATAGTTTGGTGTAGAGTAGGTAATGTCATATATAGAACTCTATTGGGGATAATCTCTCCCAAGTGCTCTCCAATTAGCTCTAACGAAGTTAGGATTGGTATTTTGTGATTTGCTCTCTAGTGACTCATCATCTGACTTTGTCCGTCAAATGAATGGATTGTATCAACACATGCATCTTTGATACTACAGGTTCCCTCTGGATCAATTTCATTAGATTCATTTGTGGCTTGAAGTTGACATACTTGTGCACATGGCATAGAGGATTCTATTTTATTTTCTAACTTCTGCCTCCTCTCAAACTCTGCTTCTTCTGGGCTGATAATCATTTATGCTTGACTTTCTATTAGTTCTTCTATAGTTCTTCCATACCTTGGTGTCTCTAGCTCAATGTTTGATATAGATCTAATGTTCTGTTGATCTTCTGATGATTGAGTAGTGACTGTTTGTGTTTCTTGTGGTGTCACTTCTTGATCTTTCTCATTCTCTTTTCTTTGTTTCCTTGCTGGTGTAGGGCACACATCACTCCAAGCAAGCAATTTTGGTTTGTTCTAAGTTTTTGTGTTGTCTTTCAAGTTGTAATAATGGACCAACCATTTGGGACTCCATGAAGTCATGGTTGAGTTGTCCAAGCTTTTGTCAATCTTTTGTTGTGTTCAGGATGTTGATATCCTAGAAGATGTAATGTTGATGATGGTCATAGGTGCACTACTCTAGAGCAGGGTCAATATGTAATAGGGTGCAATATATTGTTTCTAAGTCTCCTAGAATGCATTGAGGGCCTTTTGAGCCTTGAAATGCACTTGAGTGCAAAGTTGCATTCTCAGGATGAAAAGATGTAAAAGTTGCATTTTTGTTGATTGGCATTGAAAAGTTAGTTCAACCAATTGAATCATGAGCATATAAGCCAAAAAAAAATTCATTGAACAGGTTGGAGGATCTGGAATGCAAAAGAAAGTTTTGGCTGCAAGAAGAAATCTTGTTTTGACACCGTTTTAACTGTTTCCCTTTGTTTTGTTGCATTGTACGGTCCAGTACAAACTTGGCAAAAGAACCTCATTGTAGGGCATGAGATTTTGTTGAATATTCTTTCCAGGAAGGTAGATTAGCAAGTCTGGTTGTGTTTGGTTGCAAAGATCTAATCCATTCTCTGTGACTAGGTGTAAAACCCTTGCAAAATAGGGTTTAAGGGAAAAATGGCTCTAACCCGAGCATCCATTGATGGAACCAATTGTAATCATGTGGAATGATAGGTTAGGTTCTATAAATATGTTTAGAGTAGATTGTTTGATTTTGCAGGACTTTGTGAAGGAGCTACAATGAAACCCTAGGCTCATAGCAAGGAGTTGGTGAGTCCAGTACAATAGAAGATGTGTGAGTTCAAAGCACATGTGGATTGGTAAAAGACAAGTTGACACATGGTTGGAGACCCCTGAGAGTGTCCTTGAAGAATCCACGATTATCTTTGGCAGATGTTTTGACTATTGAACCTTTCCAAGAATAAATTTGTGAGTCACCTGATAGGCCTAGAACCCTTAAAAATAGGGCAGTATTGGAAACCCATGTGTATGGAGAACCTAGATAGCATTTTGAAATATTGTATGTAACTCTGAAAAGGGTACTCGAATCGGTAAATTATTTGTGGTCTTGTGTGGGAAGATTTGAAATAAGGTCCTGAAAACCACCATAGGAGGGCTAATTATATTAGGCCTATTTGGAGCCAGTAGAGACCAGGTAAGGTTGAGAAAGCTTGGTGATGGCTTTGAAGGTTCTCAAACCCCTAAAAGACATCAAAAACCCTATGTAAGTTCATTTTTCTGACCTAGAACGAGTTGGTGTATTGTGATCCTTTGCAGAGGTTGTTGGAGCCTTAGGAGTGGTGTTAGAGATTGAGGTGGAATCCTCAATAGGCAGTTAGATTGTCAAAGATCAGTGGCTATACCTTGGGGGAAAGCCAAATTGAATTAGGCCTTGAAGGTCTAACTAGAAAAACCCCTACCAAGTACCATTAGATGGGCTTGAGGAGTTAGAGGGTTGATGAGAGAAACCAAGACAACTAGGTGATTAGGATTAGCTCCAAGAATCTCTGCATCATAGTGGTATTAGAGCCACCCTTTTAAAAATTTGTGTATGTCAAACTATGAGGAATCAGAATCAAGCTCAATGACTCCAAAGGCAATGACTCCATAAGCCATCCGACATATGATGAAAGAGATGCTAGAAGTATTGAAGGATCAGGAAGGACATAAAGGAATCAGAGATGTTAAGAAGGAGAAGGGGAAGGTTAAGACAAAATGGGGAGATGAGATAGATGAAGAAGTGGAACATGAGGAGGAGAAGACAACAGTAGCAATGCCCCAAGACCAAAAACTATTGTTGGATCTGCAGACAAATCCATCTCCAAGGATAACTTGGATGGATTACCCACCTATGGAGGAAATGTCAATGGAGAGGAGTTACTAGATTGGATAGAGGCATTAAATAATCATTTTGATTATAAGGAGGTAGAAGAGGAGAAAAGAGAAAATGTGTCCAAGTCAAGATTGAGAGGATCATAATTGGTTTAGTGGAATGTGATACAAGAAGAAAGGGTACATGTAGGTAAGAAAAAGATAACTTCATGGGAGCGTATGAAGATAAGGATTAAGGCTCAATTCCTACTAGGGGATTATGTAGTTCAAATCCACAAGAGTGAAAAATTTAAAATAGAGGGAGCTAGATGTCAATGCATACACTGAGGAATTCCACAAACTAAGTTTGATGGCTAGGAAGCATGAGAATGAAGTGGAGAAATTAGCAAGATACATGAATGGACTTAGGCAAAACATACAAGATGAAATAAGCATCCTCACACCAGACATGGTTCATAAGTGTTTTTAGTTGGCATTAAGGGCAGAGGAAAAGATAAAAAGGAGAAGTGAGCAAAATCAGAAACATAGAGGTGGTAAAAAATTCAAAGGTAGAGGAACCTTTGGCAGTGGGCAGAATGCTACAAGAAATGAAGAACATCAAAAACAAGAAGGAAGTGGGGACTCCCAAAGAGGAACATATAGAGGATCCTTTAGAGGGAGAAACAATTTTAGGGGTAGGTTTGGAAGCTTAGGAAGAGGAAATGCAGTCTTCACCGGGAGGTGTTATCACTGCAACCAATTTGGACATACCATAAGTAGGTGCCTGGGAAAAGCCTCAAGTTCAACAAGCTCATACATGGGTGAAAGAAGAACTAAGTTAGTGCAAGAGGAGGATACTCAAAGTGAGACCTCTTCAATCAACAAGGCAAGGCCAGTGACAGATGGAGAAAATTTAACGATGAGAAGAACAATGCTAAAGGTACCCCAAGCTCAAGAGCCACCACAAAGGAAAAGTTTATTTAGGACCACTTGTAATTCCCATGGGAAAATTTGTAAGGTGATTATAGATTCAGGTTCCACAGTTAATATTGTCTCAGTTGAAATGGTGGATAAGCTCAAACTGAAAATATTGCCTCATCTCACTCCCTATAAGGTGTCATGGCTCAATCGGGGTCAACATGTCTTAGTTGATGAACAAGCATGGGTGGACTTTGAAATTGGTGAATACAAAGATAAAATTCTATGTGACATATTGCCTATGGATGCTTGTCATTTGCTTTTGCGTCACCCATGGCAATATGATGTGAAAGCTAGTCATGATGGAGAAAAGAACAATTATCTCATCACCAAGAATGGCAAGAAGTATCAAATGGATCTATTACCCGATCCAAAGGAGGAAAAAAAAGTAGGGTCAAGTGTTATGTTGCTAAGTGGTAAAGAGTTCCTTAAAGTATTAAAACAAGAGGGTAAGCAGGCTATGCTACAGTGTTAAAGCCTAAAGATGAAGGTAAGGTAGATCCAATGAGTGAAGTGCCTCAAGAGGTGCAAGGTTTACTAAAATAATATGCAGAAGTTATAGGAGATGATATGCCTGATTCTTTGCCTCCAATGAGGGATGTAAATCATCAAATAGACTTGATACCAGGGGCAAATCTACCTAACAAAGTTGCTTATAAAATCACACCTAGCCAAAATGAAGAGATCAACAAACAAGTGCAAGAACTCTTGGACAAGGGGTTTATTAAAAAGAGTTTGAGTCCATGTGTTGTTCCTACTATATTGGTGCCTAAAAAGGAGGAAAATGGAGGATGTGCACTGACTCAAAAGAAATCAATAAGATCACTATAAGATATCGATTTCCCATGCCAAGGGTTGAGGACCTATTGGACAATCTAGGTGGAGCATGCTACTTCACAAAGGTGGACTTGAAGTCTGGTTATCATCAGATAAGGATCAGACCTGGTGATGAATGGAAGACAACCTTTAGAACCAATGTAGGCCTATAGGAGTGGTTGGTGATGCCTTTTGGCCTCACCAATGCACCTAGTACCTTTCAAAGGCTCATGAATGAAGTCTTAGTTGAGTTTATTGGTAAATTTGTTATAGTGTATTTTGATGACATTTTGGTCTTCAATAGGTCCAAGGAGGAACACCTTAAGCATGTGGACATGGTCTTGAAGAAGTTGAAGGAAGCTCAACTCAAAATCAACCTTGAAAAATGTGAGTTATTGAAAATAGAGTTAGTTTACCTTGGTTTTGTCATTTCACAAGGTTGTGTAAAAATGGATCCAAGTAAAGTAGAAGCAATACTTAATTGGCCTATACCTAGGGGCATAAGTGATGTTAGAAGTTTTCATGGAATGGCATTTTTTTATAGGAAGTTTGTGAGAAACTTTATCCATGTCTGTGCTCCTATCCTTAACACCATTAAAGGAGGGATTAAATGTCACTTTAAGTGGATAGAGGAAGCCAATAAGGGATTTGAATTGTTGAAAGCTAAGATAGCAGAGCTGCCAACCCTTAGATTGCCTGATTTCAGTTAGTTGTTTACAATAGAATGTGATTCTAGCCAAAGGGAAATAGGGGCAATTTTAAGCCAAGAAGGTCATCCTATAGCATTCTTCTCAAAGAAATTGAATGAAGCTCAGAAAAGATACTCCACATATGATTTGGAGTTGTATGCCATGGTGCAAGCATTGAAGAAGTGGCATCATTACTTGTTGCCCAAAGAGTTTATATTTTTCACTGACAACCATGCCCTTAGTTTCCTTAATGAGCAAGAGAAGTTGAATAAGAGACACCTAAAGTGGGTTGAATACCTACAATCCTACACCTTCACTATCAAACACAAAAAGGGCACTGCAAACAAGGTAGCTGATGCATTAAGTAGGAGAGTCATGACTATGCAGGAGATACAATTGCAGAGTGTGGGATTGAAAGAGTTAAAAGACCTCTACAAGGATGATAAAGATATTGCAGAGATATATAATGTTTGTTCTGATTTTTCTAACACCTCACATGTCTCTTATT
This sequence comes from Cryptomeria japonica, assembly GCF_030272615.1. NCBI lineage: Eukaryota > Viridiplantae > Streptophyta > Pinopsida > Cupressales > Cupressaceae > Cryptomeria > Cryptomeria japonica. The sequence goes on along the minus strand of NC_081412.1, from coordinate 354,756,135 downwards.
CAAAATATATGATACAAGAGGGTTTTCTATTCAAAGGACACCTTCTTTGCATTCCCTAATGTTCCATGAGACAAAACATTATCCAAGAAAAGATCAAGGAGGTCTAGGTGGTCATTTTGGCATAGATAAAACTATGGAGCAAGTTAGTAGGTTTTACCATTGGCCTAAGTTGCAATCAAAAGTGAGAAGGTTTGTAGAACAATGTGCAATTTGTCAAAGAGAAAAGGGTTCATCAAGTAATGCAAGTCTATACCAACCTTTGGTCATACCTCAGAGGCCTTGGGAATGTTTGAGTATGGATAGGTTCAACAAAATGGAACATTTTATACCTTGCAAGAGTACCAATGATGCCAGCTATATTGTAGGACTCTTCTTCAAGAGATAGTCAGAATTCATGGCCTTCCAATCATCATAGTTAGTGATAGGGATGTGAAGTTCTTAAGCCACTTTTGGAGGACAATTTGGAGAAAGTTGGCCACAAAATTATCCTTTTCATCTGCCTATCATCCTCAATCAGATGGACAGAGGTAGTCAACACATCCTTGGGTAATCTGCTAAGATGCCTTACCAAACAACATGGGTAGACTTGGGATTTGGTACTCGGCCAGGCAGAATATGCATACAATAACTAAGTTAACCGAAGCACAGGTAAAAGTCCCTTTGAGATAGTGTATGGTTTTGATCCTAGGTGAATACTAGATCTCAGAGATCTAAGTTATATGGCACCTAAGAGTGCACAAGGTGATAATTTTGCCGAAGGTATCAAAGAAGTGCATGATAAGGTAAGGCAAACCTTACAACAAAAGTACGAGAAATATAAGATGAATGTTGACAAAACAAGGAGGAATGTGCAGTTTAAGATTGGATATTTGGTCCTAGCATACCTAAGGAAAGAGAGACTTCCCAAAGGGCAGCCTACTAAGCTATTGATGAAGAATATTGGGCCTCTCAAGGTGGTGCACAAATATGGGGAGAATGCATATGAAGTTGAACTTCCTCCCACCTTGGATATTTATGCCATCTTTAATGTATGCGATGTCTATCTATACAAGGGGCAATCACAAACAAATCAGTTGGACACTTCATCACAGGGTAATGAAGATTGGGTGAGGGATTTGCCACCATGCCAACCAGTCCAGTTGGAAAGTATCTTGGACACCAAGGTAGTCAAGAAGACAAGGAAAGGTGTATACAAGCATTATCTTGTAAATTAGGTAGGGTTACTTGAATCAGATGCTATGTGGATGTCAGAATCAGATATACTCCAACATGGTATGGAAATTGTAGACCTCTTAACTCAAGGGACTTGAGTTCTTTGTCCCATGGGAGTATGGTGCAGGGCATACATCACTCCAAGCAAGCAATTTTGGTTTGTTCTAAGTTTTGTGTTGTCTTTCAAGTTTTAATAATGGACCAACCATTTGGGACTCCATGAAGCCATGGTTGAGTTGTCCAAGCTTTTTTCAATCTTTTGTTGTGTTCATGTTGCATATATCCTAGAAGATGTAATGTTGATGATGGTCATAGGTGCACTACTCTAGAAAAGGGTCATTATATAATAGGGTGCAATATATTGTTTCTAAGTCTCCTAGAATGAATTGAAGGCCTTTTGAGCCTTGGAATGCACTTGAGTGCAAAGTTGCATTCTCAGGATGAAAATATGTAAAAGTTGTTGAGCAACATTTTGAAACATTTGAAAAAAGTTGCATTTTTTTTTATTGGCGTCGAAAAGTTGGTTCAACCAACTGAATCATGAGAATATAAGCCAAAAACAATTTCATTGTACGGGTGAGGATCTGGAATGCAAAAGCAAGTTTTTGTTGCAAGAAGAAATCTTGTTTTGACACCATTTTAACTGACATTTTCCTTTGTTTTGCTGCATTTTACAGTCCAGTACGCACTTGTCAGAAGAATCTCATTGCAGGGCATGAGAGTTTGTTGAATATTCTTTCTAGCAAGGTAGATTAGCAAGTCTGATTGTGTTTGGTTGCAGAGATCTAATCCAATCTCTATGACTAGGTGTAAAAACCCTTTCAAAGTAGGGTTTAGGGGAAAAATGGCTCTAACCTGAGCATCCATTGATTGAACTAGTTATAATCATATGGAATTCTAGGTTAGGGTCTATAAATATGTTTAGAGTAGGTTGTGCAGGCCTTTGTGGAGGAGCTACAATGAAACTGTAGGCTCACAACTAGGAGTTGGTGAGTCCAGGATAGCAGAAGATGTGCGATTTCAAAGCACATGTGGATTGGTAGAAGAAACATTGACACATGGTTGGAGACCCCTGAGAGTTCCCTTGAAGAATCTATGATTAGCTTTAGTAGATGTTTTCACTAGTGAACCTTTCCAAGAACAAATTTGTGATTCACCTCGTAGGCCTAGAACCCTTAAAAATAGGACAGTATTGGAAACCCATGTGTACGAAGAACTCAAATAGAATTTTGAAATAATGTATGTAACTCTGAAAAGAGTACTCAAATCTATAATTTATTTGTGGCCTTGTGTGGGAATATTTGAAACAAGGTCTTGAAAACCGCCACAACAGGGCTAATTGTATTAGGCCTATTTGGAGCCAGTAGAGACCAGGTAAGGTTGAGAAATATTGGCGATGGGTTTGAAGGTGAAAAAACCCCTAAAAGACATCAAAGACCCTATGTAAGTTCATTTTTCTCACCTAGAACGAGTTGGTGTATTGTGATCCTTTGCAGAGGTTGTTGGAGCGTTAGGAGTGGTGTTAGAGATTGAGGTGGAATCCTCAATAGGCAGTTAGATTGTCAAAGATCAATGGCTATAACTTGGAGGAAAGACAAAGCGAATTAGGCCATGAGGGTCTAACTAGAAAACCCCTACCAAGTACCATTGGATGGGCTTGAGGAGTTAGAGGGTTGATGAGAGCAACCAAGACAACTAGGTGATTAGGATTAGCTCCAAGAATCTTTGTATCACTTGCATATGCTTCTTTTCTCTGAATCTTGATTTCTTCTTGCCTTATTTCCATCTCTATTCTCTGTTTTGTGAAAAGTGCGTCTTCACTTGTACCAGCGGCTTGTTCCTCATGATTTTCTTCATTTTATGCATTAGATGATCGATTAGGACCCCATTCATATTCATTTGAATCTGTTTTTGAATAATTATCTAGAATCACACCACTATACCTAACAATAATGTTATATGGTGAGAGTAGTTCTCTGATTTTTTCCATTTGTTCTTTCACTGTCTTTGGAATATCTTGATCAGGTTCCATGCTTGCTTGTATGCCTTGGATTTGTTTGCAAGATTATTCTTCTCTTTTGATACCAAGATCTTCCTGTTACCTCTCATGTTCTTCGTGTTCTGTTTGTTGGCTATTGTTTCTGCTGCTTGATGTAGCCTTTCTTGCCATGGTTCTTCTTTAGGAATTTCTTTCTTTCTCCACTTTGGGTGTTGATAATTGTGGTGCTTTTGTTTTGGTTTAGGATACCCAAGTCTTGATTTATCTTCCTTAGATTGTGTGTGAGGACAAATGGGTTCTGAAATACCTTCTTCTCACTTGCCAATTGGTCCTTTTCCTTCATATCCCATCTTTTTGATGATTTTGTAACGATTGCGATATTGCTCTATGGGAATACTGACTTCTGTAGATGTTGCTATAGTTTCATTTTCATCTTTATACAACTAGCTAAGAATGTCCTTGTCTTTAGTTTCCTTTGAAAGTGTGCTGGCTCTAACAAATGCTCTATCAAGCAATTCAACTTATTTTGGTGGGATCCATGGTTGAGCATTTATAGGTTTTCCATATGATTTAGGTGAAAGTGGTAAGTTATACAAATAATATTTCCCCATTCCTTCATCATTTAATTAGAGCCTTTTTCTCAAAATTTTCCTATAATTTTTCTTAAGTTTCCTTAGTGGGATATACTGCTTCTCTGTTATGCGAAACTCTTGCATCTTGTGTTGGTTTCAGATTATTGCAATATTGGCTGGAGTCTGCTGATATGGTGATTTCTTGTCCATTATGAGGAAACTTAACATACTAATGGTATCTAGAAGGAACTGCTTGCATGTCATTAATCTATGGTCTTCCCAGAAGAATGTTATAAGATAGATTCAAATCTAGAAGTTGGCACAATGTATCTCTTTCTACTGGTCCTATTTTGATTGGCAATGCCATAGTCCCTTTAGAAGAACGCTTTTCCTGATCATAAGCCTTGATAGTTATTTTCTCCTTTGGATCCACTGCATTCTCTGAATATCCCAAATCCTTTATTAAAATTAATGCACAATTCTTCAAGCCAACTCCACCATTTATGAGTACGCATTTGACATGGGTTGTATGAATGGTGACTTCAATATGAAGGGGAGAATTATGAGGATGTTGCAAGGATGTGTCATCATTTTTAGAAAAAGGATAAGTAATGAGGGGCTATGAGGTGTCCCAACATGTTTTGGAATTGATCCACATCCAGGTCTTTTGAGACTGTTGTTTCTGCTAGAGCTCTCTACAATATTTCCTTATGCATAGGTGAAACTTTTAGGAGCTCCAAAATTAATATTTGAGTGGGTATCTTTTGTAATTGTTCCACTAAGTTGTATTGTCATGAAGTGGATGCTGATTCATTTGTTATACCTAGAAATATAACCATTTCTTTGCTTCTTGTAATGACATTGATTGGTTCTGAAGGTCTTTTGTCTTTGACAATGATGACATTGACCACATCATCATATGTGTAACAATCATTTACCTTGGATTTAACCTTGTCATTCTTTGGATTGGATTGTTCACTTTTTCCATAGTTGGGGAGTGGAGTTTTGAATTCTAGATGCAATTCATTCATTTTATGACTATCCACTGTGATAGTTCCATTATCAATTAAGTCTTGAATAAGGTGTTTTAATCTTTGACAATCATTAGTTTGGTGTTCTTTATTTCGATGATATTTGCGAAAATGATTGCCTTTCCACCAACTCGATTTGACTTGAGGCTCATAATTTCTTGCTTCTAGTAAGGTAATCAATTTATTCGCATGAAGAGTGTTCAAAGCTGATTCTAATGGTTCCCCAATGTTTGTGAATTTCCTATGGGGAGTGGAGAAGAAAGACTTGGGTTTATTGTTCTCTTGATTATTGTTGTTTGTCACTTGACTTGATAAATTGAAGATTGGTTGTTGTTTGGTAGTAGTGTTATCACCATTTCCTCCATTGGTAACATCCTATTCTTTGACCAGAATTCAGGTTTGTCATTCTTATTGCTACCATTGTTGTTGTCATCATTGTTGTCGCTGTCGTTGTGGTTGTTGTTGTTGTTGTTGTTGTTGTGGTTGTTGTTGTTGTTGTAGGAACAGTTGTAGAGTTTTAACTCTCATTTCTTTACCATTGCATCCTCTATCTTTAGACCATTCTCAATCACTTTTGCAAAAGTAGGAGGACATTGCAATTTAAGACGATAACTCATTTCACTGATAAAGTTGTCAATGAATATGTCCATTTTCTCTTCATCTGGTACATCTGTTGGATATCTATTGAACAATCATCTCCACCATTGTAAAAAGACCATGAAAGGTTCACGTTTATTTAGCTTGATATTGCATAGATCTAGCATTATTATCTCATTTTGTATGTTGTAGGAGTATTTTGAGATAAATCTATCCACAAGTTCTTCAAAAGATTTAATCCTAGACGATAATATTGAAAACAATTCCATTGATTGTCCACTTAAGCTTCTAGGAAATAGATGCATCAGGTAAGTTTCATCATGTGCAAACTCCATACTCATGGTGTGAAATTCCCTAATGTGATCTTGAGGATCAAATTTCCCATCATATTTATCATATTTAGGGATTTCACATTGTTGTGGGAATGGTATTATGTTTAAATTGTTATCAAAAGGATATAGACAAATATCCTCCAATGAATATTTCTTGGAGCTTGTTCCATTCTGCATATCCTGAATTTGTTGTTGCAAGGTTTACATTTGTTGAGTGAGAGTTAATAAAGGATTATTAATATGGGTTCTGCTTGCGTCCTCATAAGTTCTTCTGTCACCACGCTCTCTTCTTGTTTCATCTTGTTTCCTTGCATCATCATGGTTTCTTCTTTTTCTATCTCATTTTATTTCCTCACATTTTACTCGATTTACATCATCATCCTTGGGATCATCAGTGTTTTGATTATTACTTGTTCCCGCATCTTGTTTCAAACTTTCTACGCTAAAATATTGTGGCAATTTAGCTTCTAAATTTGCCAACATTAGGATGTACTTTTGCTTTTGTTTTTCCAATATTTTTTCCATTAGTTTGTCAAATCTAGAATCTTGTTCGAGGCCTCTAATGGTGTTATTGACTACTTCTTCATCAATATTTGCATACCCAAATGTTTGAAATAACGAATCATCATCTTCCATTTGTTTTTGTCTTCTCAACTGCTCATGTTGAGCTCTAGTCCAAACTGGCATGTGATTGATTTGAAAACTTCCCAAGTTTTTGATTTTCTAAATGCAACTCAAGAGGTGATCACTGGTTTAGGAAGCTAAGCTAAGTTGATTTTAGCACCCCTATTAGTGCATTGTGATAAGGCATCTTTTTGTTGGAAAGCATGTGCTTGTAAAGTTTCTTTGTCAAACCCTATTCTGTAACCATATAAGATGAAGGATTTATCTTACCCACTAGGTCAAGACCCTATTGGGAAAATGGCCATGATCCTGCCATAGGATGTAGTTCTTGTGCTAGTGCGTGGATGAGGTTCTCATGGATCTAACATTGTTTAAATTTTTTGGCATATGTAAATGAATCTCTCTCCATTGTAGGCCAATAGTAACCCAATCGAATAAGTTTATTAGCCAACATTAAACCACTTGAGTGCATGCCACAAATACCTACATGGAATTCGTTAAGAACTTTCTCAGATTCTTCTTGTTCGAGACATCTCAGTAGAGTGCTATCTAGACCTCGTCTATATAAAGTATCAGCAATGATAGTGTAGTGGGATGACTCACGGATAAAATTTCTTTTCTGATTGCGGGATAGGTTAGGAGGAAGGATATTCTCTTTTAGATATCGATAAGTTTGGCTATATAAGGATTGATCAGTTCTAGATATATGGAAAATCATGTGGGTATCCTAGTATTTAATAGTAGGATGCAAGATATCTTCCACCAGAAATTTGTAACGTTGTTGATTCTCTTGGTTCTGCAAAACAGATGCTATTGTAGTGATTGCATCTGCCACTTTGTTCTAATTTCTTGGGATCTGAGTGAATGATATTTCTTCAAAGTGTTCTTTGAGATCTTCAGCCAGTTGTTTATAGGGCATCAACTTGTCATCCTTATTTTGATAATCATCATTTATCTGGCTGATTGTGAGTTGTGAATCTCCATAAACATGCAATTCCTTGATATTCCATTCAATGACCATTTTGATCCTAATGACCAATGCCTCATATTTTGCAATGTTGTTTGTGCATGGGAATCACAATCTGTATGATTTTGTAATTGTGTGACCTTGAGGTGTGATGAACAAGATTCCAACATCTTATCTATGTTGTGTATAGGAGCCATCAAAGTATAACTCCCAAAAATTTGTGCTAACTATCAAAATATCTGCATTAGGAAATTCGATGTGCAATGGTGTATCATCTTGCAGGGGTACCTCAACCAATTGATCAACAATGACCTGTTCTTTGATAGCTTTCCGATCAACATATTCTATATCAAAATCACTTAGTATCATGATGCATTTATCCAATCTACCTATCAAAGTTGGCTTTCTTAGCAAATACTTCAGTGGATCTATTTTTGCTATCAATTTCACAAAATGAGTCAGCATATAGTGTCGCAATTTCTGAGTTGCAAATATAACTTCTAGGCATGTCTTGTCAATTTATGTGTAGCTCAATTAATAGCCTACAAGTGTTCTACTAATGTAATACACTACTCTTTCTTTTCCTTCTTCATCATGTTGTGCTAAAAGAGCTCCTAGTGATACATTTGTTGCTGAGATGTAAAGCAACAAGGGTTTCCCTTTGATCGGTGATACCAATACTGGAGGATTTGCTATATTTTTTTTTATTTGCATAAAAGCTTCCTCACATTTTTGATCCCATTTGAATGGAACATTCTTGTGTAATAGGTGAGTGAAAGGATGACATCCATCTACTAATTAAGAGATGAATCTTCTGATTGATTGCAATCTCCCTTGTAGAGAACGTAATTGGCTTATGTTCTTAGGTGACTCCATCTCCATGATAGCTTTAAATTTTTTAGGGTCTACTTTAATTCAACAAGTTGATATAATGTACACAAGAAGTTTTCCAGAGGTAACTCCAATTGCACATTTCTTTGGGTTCAATCTTAACTGATATTGTTCAAGCCTGTTAAAGATCTTGCCCAAGATGTTCAAATTTTCTTTCCTAGTATAAGATTTTGCAAGTATGTCAACTACATAATCTTCCATTATTGTATTCATCATATCATGGAAAATTATTGTCATGGCTCTCTGATAAGTTGCTCCTACATTTTTAAGCCTGAATGGCATTACATTCCAATAGTAAGTACCCCATGCACAACTAAATGTTGTCTTTTCCTGATCTTCAAGGGAAATTCTTATTTGATTGAACCCCGAGAATCAATCCATTAAGGAAAATATCTCATGTCTTGCTAATAAGTCTATAATTATATCAATGTTGGGTAGTGGGAAATCATCTTTGGGACATGCTTTATTCAAATCTCCGAAGTTAGTGCAAACTCTTATGCTTTTATCCAGTTTGGACACTGGCACAATGCTTGAGACCCACTCTAGATAAATGATAGGTCGTATGAAACTCACATCTAATAGTTGTTGGCATATGTGCAGAGTATGTTGACATGATGATATTGTGTTGTCATTGATGTCAATATGCTGAAAGAGAGAACTAGTAATATGATGAAGAGTGAATAGGTTTATTGAAGTTAAGCAACTAACAAAGTGAACCGGTATAATGATGAGAATCAGTATATGTGCAAAAGGTGAAGCGGTACGTTTGTCCAAGTGAATCGGTATATGGAATGTTTCTATCAAGGTTTAATATGGTATGACTACCGATTGGTAGTCTCAGATTTAGGGTTTCCGGTTGAAGTGCTTCGAGCTTGTGTGATTCAACCGATGGCATTGTGTGATAAGTTAGCATTGTAATGGAGATCAGATCATGCTGCCACGTCAGCCTTGTGCACGTGAAGGATCCTGCATGAAGGAGACTGATCCTATCTACCTCAGGAATGTATGAAGTCTATGCAAATGGTGGAGAACACATGATGGGTTATCACCTCCAAGAAGTGGTGAAGAACGAACGATGGAGAATGTCTTGAGATCTGTTCAAGACCGTTGTATTCAAAAGCAAAGTGTTCGATGGTCAGGATTGAACTGACTGAATTGATCAACCTAAATGTTTAGGGTTTAGGGTTTATGTTACCGACCTATCTGTTTCCTATAAGGTTGATGTTGTGTTTCATGTTGAAGTTGTTGGCAAATATTGTGTGTGTATCTAAGTGCAAAGATACGTGATTCTTGCCAGACCAAATAAGAGGGTTGATACCTGCAGAGTATGTATGCTGAAGAAAGGAACTAAAGTGGATTTGCATTGGCATTGAAGTGCTATTACTATATCATTGTAATACCTATTGATCTCTAACCACTTCAACAATTGGAAAATCCCTTAACAGGGTAGCTTTAACCAGCTTGTTGTAAATTCTTTTAACAGGTTGACTCAAAGCCATTGGGTTAATGAAATCCTCTAAAAAGGTAACCTATAATAGGATTTAACCCTTAATTGGTTATTCTATCCATCCCTTAACTGGACAAGGCTCCTAATAGAGAAGAATTATAAAGAGTTCAAAAATAGCTTGTGAGTATTCATCCCCATCGTGGTTTTTCCCAGTTGGGTTTCCACGTGAAAAATATGTGTGTCATGTGTGATGTCCTTTTCATGTGATGCTTTGTTGTTTTATGTCAAGTGATGAATCATGTTGATCTAGCATGTTATTATATTTTTGATGATAGGTTACCTGTTTGTGCACAAGGATAATGTGGAAATGAGGCTGTAGGTTGTGTGGTAAGATAAGTGTTTCCGGTTTGTATCTTTCACAATCTCATTGTGTTTAACTGGTAGTAATTTGGTTTATGACTGGTGTTAGTGATTGCCAGTCAAGTTCACTGCTTACAGTCAAACCGGTTTAGGAAAAGGTTTTATATCTGTACTGATTCACCCCCCCTCTCAGTACCGGTTTGGTACTCACTGTTCATCATTGTATTATCAATAGTTTCTTTAGCTCCATTTTGACCAGTAGAGTGATATGTGGATGCATCTTTCTTAACTTTTTCTTAACTTTTATTGCTTTTGGATCCACATTGAGATGGTGCATGATAATATCTGAATCAATTCCTGGCATGTCTGCATAGGACCAAGAAAATTTTATCTGCCTTTGTTTCAAGAATTCTATGTAGTCTTTCTTTTCTTCATCTAATAATGATGTAGCAGGATGAAGAACCTTGGGATCCTTTGATGTGCCAATATTTATTACTTTTGTTGGCTCTATCAATATAGTAGATCTCTTCTAAAAATATATAGGGAGGGTGTCAAATTTTCCATCTTGTGGTGCCTCAAGGAGGTTTTCACCATCAAATACGTCCTTTATTTTTCCTCTTGATTGATCTAGTGTTGCCATGAAATGGTTTTTGAACACTAGGTCTTTTTCCTTGTTTTATTTCATTTTGCGACTGAAAAGTTTGGCACTCTCCTGACTATAAGAAGTGTTACTCGATTCACCAGTGGAAGATATCTTAGGTGTGATTGGTTCAATGGCATTAAGATATACAACTAAATCATGATCATTGGACAAGATATCCAAGTTCTGGGTAGATCATAGTTCAAGGTTCATGATGTAATAGTCATAGTTTGGTGTAGAGTAGGTAATGTCATAGATCGAACTCTCTTGGGGATAATCTCTCCCAAGTGCTCTCAAATTAGCTCTAACAAAGTCAGGATTGGTATTTTGCGATTTGCTCTCTAGTGACTCATCATCCGACATTTGTCCCTCAAATGAATGGATTATATCAACACATACATCTTTGATACTATAGGTTCCCTCTGGGTCAATTCCACCAGATTCATTTGTGGCTTGAAGTTGACATACTTGTGGACATGGCATAGAGGATTATGTTTTCTTTGCTAACTTCTGCGTCCTCTCGAACTCAGCTTCTTCTAGGTTGATAATCATTTATGCTTTACTTTCTATTAGTTCTTCTATAGTTCTTCCATAACTTGGTGTCTCTTGCTCAATGTTTGATATAGATCTGATGTTCTGTTGATCTTCTGATGATTTGTAGGAGGATTTGACTAGGAGAGAGAATGAGTGGAGGGAATTAAAAATTAGAAGAATAAGGTTAAGTGAGTTTAGGGAGTTTCTAGAAGAATTTATTAGGTTAATGATGGATTAGGAAGATGATTTGTAGGAGTCATGTAGGTTAACTAATTAATTGAAATTAATTAGCTAAGGGGAGGATTTGAGAAGATTTAATTTTTAGAAGAATAAAAAGAGGGGTTGATTTATTAAATAAATCAATCACATACTATAGTGACAATATTAATTATAATTAATTAATATTGAGGAGAATTTGAATTTTTATAATTAATTAATAAATTAATTATGTGAGAAATTAAAAATAATTATTTTTAAGTGTCTACATTTTGCCCCTCTTTTACGCAGTGGAAAATTTGGTGATGGGTAGAAGATAGAAGAAGAAGAATAAGATGCCCAAGCGTAAAGTGTGGGAGGTGTATGCCCCCTCGAGAATTTTTTCGGAAAAAAGATGAAAAATTCTCGAAAATAAAGGAAGAAAAATTTGGGTGGAAGGGATAAGTGAGGAAGAAATATGAAGCAGTCGTGGAAAATTTGGGAGGAAGAAATGAAGATGCGAAACCGCAAAGGAAATGGGCCCTCACGGGGGGCCCATATAAGCCACAACAGGCCCAATGAGGAGTCATTGTTACACACAAGCCTTGGAGCCACTTAGAGCAAAGAAGAAGAGAAGGAGAGATGGACCGCATTCCAGTTCATGATCATCGCGCTGAGAGGATCCGATGATTCAACCAACCGACTAGCTATGGACCACCGGTGAGTAGGACTATCCCTCCTTTGGAATTTTTAATTTTGGGTAGAAATTAGGGTTAGAAATGGGGGTCTAGGTTAGGCGAGGCGCACACGCTGATCATTGTTTCAGCGCGCACACCCCTAGATCAGCGCGAGCACTGGTGACTAGAGCGGGCGCTCGCTAAAGGGTCGGGTAAAATAGGGAATTTAGGGGGAATGGGGGATTCAGCGCAGGTGCTCGTGCATAAGCATGAGTGTTCACGCTTTGATGCAGGCGCTTGCATTTCAGTGCGAGTGCCCAAGGGATTACGTGGGCGCTCTTGTTGATGGGCCAGGGAGGGGGGTCAGAACAGGAATGTAACCTCTGTTGATACGAGCACCTGCCAAATGGCGTGAGTGTCATGGTTTTGGCGCGAGCGCTGGGTAGATCAACGCGTGCGCCTAGGAAGTGGGGAAATGAAGTTTTGGCTTAGAATTTTTGGATAGGGGGAAGGGTATTGTTGGTTCAGGAGGTCAGGAGATAATTTTTGGGCATGAAAGTAATGATTTGGTCTAATGGATATAGGTGGAGAGGGGACCGCTGTCTTTGAGGGAGCATTGGTCTACTATGATGAGCCTATATCATGAGTTAGGTCATGATGAGCTGGAGGTGCTAGCTGCGCTAGGATTACATTGTGTAGGCAGGTGGCCGAGTATACGAGTGCATACTGCCATGATGACAATGCTAGTGGAGAGGTGGGATAGTCGATATAACACCTTCCATTTTCCGACTGGAGAGGCCACCGTGACTCTGTTAGATGTTTGGAGGATCTTGAAGATCCCTGTTCATGGCGTTATCCCTGAGTATCAGTTAGATGCAATTGATTTTTATCTGTGGGAGGTGTGCGAGTATGAGACACCACCGATGTTAGATAGGAGCAGGATGCACTTGGGTCGGGCGATGGGTGTTCAACAGATTCCTCGATTAGTTTTGGTGATTTGTGGATTCCTAAGTGGGTGGATCATTTTGGATTTGGTCAGTCATGGATTTCCTCTTGGATGGAGTAGATGTTTATACTTCATGTTGCATGATGGTCAGTAGTATGCATGGGGCGCGACGATGCTAGCCTAGCTATATCATGATATGCATCTGGTGGTCTACAAAGAATACGCTAGTTTATCTGCAGGGGTCACACTTCTACACATCTAGGCGTGGGAGCATATTGCAGTGACTCGGCCACTGGGGGTACAGGACAAATGACCATGATAGCCATTTGTGGATAGATACAAGGGACTGCTGCACTATACATAGACAACGTCCGTGTGGTTTTGGAGGAGGATTTTGGATGAGCTGGCACAGTTCACATGGAGACCATTTTTGGGATGTGAGAGGTGGAGGGATGACTGGCAGCTGCACTGGGCAGGAGTTAAGATGTGGATTTTTGGGAGATCTATATATATCATGGAGTACTATGCTCCATTCAGGGTGGCCTGACAGCTTGGGCAAGTACAAGATATAGTGGGGGATATTCCAGTGTATCTATGGATTACATGGGAGGTGAGGTATGGGGCCCTATAGTGAGTCCCTTGGAGGGTCAGACCAGCTTCCAAACATCATTTCACTTGGTCTGGGATGAGTGGATGGGGGCAGGGGAGGATCCATGCATGATAGGTGGATACAGGAGCTGGTGGGAGGGGCACTTTCCAGTGTAGCTTACCATTCCTATGGTGTTGGAAGATGAGGAGCTACAGCCAGGGGTTGATCAAGTGGTGGGTGGGGAGGATGATGGCCCAGGAGAGAGAGTTGTGGTTGGCATAGGGTGTGGTGCAGGCGGATAGCAGAGGAGAGTCCAGGTGGTGTGGATGAGGGATCCAGAGGATGGAGAGGAGGAGGGAGAGGATGCACCAGTGGGAGAGGCATCGTAGGTCATAGTTGGTGAGGGAGGGGAGGCTATTCCTATGGATATCCCCGAGGCACAGGCGGAGGAGAGGGGAGGGGTCATATAGGTTGATTTTGACCGTGTACAATAGGAGCGGGATACCTATCAAGTGAGGCTTCATTCAGTTGAGGATGAGCTATAGGTAGAGAGGGATTAGAGGGAGAGAATGGGGGCAGAGGTGGAGTGGTTGACACAGGAGATAGCTAATTTGACAGAGAGTCTCCATACTACCAAGACAGAGGTGGATGCCTTGAGGGAGGAGAGGGAGGAGTTAGAGAGGATGCTGGAGGATGCCCAGACAGGGATAGCCATAGTAGGACTACAAGATGTCATTCATCGACAAGATGCCGAGTTAGAGGGGTTATAGGCCAGAGTGTAGAGGGTGGAGGCAGATATCGTACGATTGTGGGGAGAGAGGGATGCAGCTCGCCAGGCATTGGTTCCTGCAGGGCTGGCACAGATATTTACTGATAGTATTCAGCAATGGCAGAGAGCAGAGAGGGAATCTAGAGAGGCAGAGTACTATAGAGGGTTGTAACACAGAGAAATGCCTATAGCACAGCGAGAATCCTCATATACTGGGAGTGTGCGGTTTCACAGAACCCATAGTCAGCGGTCGTCTCAGAGTCAGTAGATAGGGGGATTAGTGGGTTTTCAGCCACCGACAGGGGGGAGGTAGGATGATCAGGTGGAGGAGTTACAACAGAGGGGGTGGTGAGATAGGAGGGGAGAGCTAGCTCCTTGTTTTGCTTGTGTATCATATTTTGATCCTTCAGGGCGATCATTGTATTATGACAGACACATTTACCTCTTTATATATATATACATGATTTGATGACGATGGATGATGTGTACTTTTTTATTATGATGGGCTGTCTTTATTTTTCTTGTGATGCAATATATGGATGCAATTATGGATATGTTGTGTTGACCTATTTGTGATGCAGAGTGGATGCTTATACATGTATGTTTATGATGCGTTGCTAACACGTTTTTGGATGCAAGATGAGTGACTTATTCTTTTTGATGTACATATATGCAAATGTGTGATGGATTTTATGATGCAATCTAAATGTAATGTTACATGAATTAATAAGTATCTTTTATTTATGTGATGCAACCTAAGTGTAACCTTATGTGATAAATGTTTTGTGGAAAATGACTATCTAAATGAAATAAGTAATGCAATCTATATGATGTGAATAAATAATAAAGAGAGAATATGCCAATAATAACACAATGATCTTAGATAGAAAAATAGAAGAATATGGAATAAACAAGAAATGGAGGAAATTGAGGTCTCCATGGGATTATTGAGTTTAGGATTTTATGGAATGATGGTGAAATTTTGTGCACAAACAATGTGGAGAGCCAACCTAGTTTGATATTGCCTTGGGTGACTTGCACCACTAATTATAGAAATCAGGATGCCATGAGAAACCCAAGGCATGGTCTGACTCTTAGACAAATGAGAATTCCTTACACACAGCTATGCAAGTGTTGAGGAACACTAATACAAGGTTGTGGGTACGTACAAGGAAACCCTCAAACATACCGATACCTCTTGTACACGAGAAGGTAAGTGTTGATAAACACTAGTACCAGGTCACCAGTTTATACAAGAGAGATCCAAAATATGCCATGCTATGAAAATAAATGCCCCAATATGCCCCTATTGTAACATACCTAGATATGGCAAATCTAGGCAGTCGTAGGGCAAAAGATGCAAGTCTAAATGAAAAATCCCAAAAAATCTAACAAGTCATTCATTCGTGACCAAATGATACCTCTTGCCAAGAGTAGGATTAGGATGGAGGATTAGGTTGCTAGGTGAGGGAAGGATTCATCCCTAGGGAAAAGTGGACTTTTGGATTAGGCAAGTGATCCTATGGTTTTGAATATTGACTTGCGGACTTAGGACTACTTCTGAAGACTTCTTGAAGCTCACATAGAGGCACAGAAGCTCAGTTTGATAGGACATTCCTTATTCATGACTTAGGTGAAGACTCATCATCATACACGTGTTTGATTGGGAGGCAAAAGGGAAGGAATGTTGCGAATGGGTGGATATGATGGCGGGTGTTTTTGCAATGTCAACCTGATAGACAATGGATCTGGTTATTTACCTTGGCGCCTGCACGGAGGTTTTCACCAAGGTACTTGTCCATAGTGCCACAAAGTGGTTTTCACTAATGGATGAATTGTTTTTTCTTTCTTTTTCTTTCTTTTTTAATTTTTTTGTGCCACAAGGTGCCTGTTTGCCAGGTTTTCACCAAAGTGACGATTTTTTTAAGGATCTTTTTCTATTTTTATTTTTTTTGATTTTTTGATTTTTTTGATTTTTTGACAATTTAAGGCTTTCTGAGGACTAGGCATAAAATCTTTTGAGGTGCAAGATATTCATTGGATCATCCAAAGGATCACCTTCAGGAGTAGCCAACTGATAAGATCCTGATCCATATTTGCTGTGATTACATATGGTCCAAGCCAATTAGGCTTGAACTTGCCTTTCTTTTCTCTTTCTTGTAGATTTTTTTAATTCTCCATGAGGATAAGATCACCAATTTGAAATTCCCAGGTTCTGACTTTTTTGTGATAACTCATGCGCAGATGGTTTTGATATACCTAAAGATGATTCAAGGCCTTGAGGCACCTTTCATCTAACAATTCTAGCTCTTGTAAGCGGGCAATTTTGTATTCTTCATCTGGTAGGATATTTTGTAGCAATACCCTCAGAGAGGGGATCTTGATCTCAAGGGGAAGGATGGCTTCAGAGCCAAAGACTAGGGAATAAGGGGTGGAGCCTATGGGGGTGTGGATGGAGGTGCGGTAGGCCCACAAAGCAGGATGGAGTTGGAGGTACCAATCACAGCCAGCTTCATTGACTGTCTTTTTGAGGATTTTGATTAGGGTTTTATTATAAGCCTCATCTTGGCCATTGCCTTGGGGGTAATATGGGGTGGAAAAGCGATGTTGGATGTTGAATTTTTGGCAGTTCTTTAACATCCTAGTTTTTAAATTGTTTGCCATTATTTGTAATGATAACTTTTGGGATGCCATATCGGCAGATTAGGTAGTTCAGGATGAATTTGGATATTTGCTTGACAGTGGTAAAAGTAAGAGGAATAGCCTCTACCCACTTGGTGAAATACTCCGTGGCGGTGATAATGAATTTATGTCCGTTGGAAGATGGAGGGTGAATTTTCCCAATGAGATCGAGCCCCCACTACGAGAAGGGACATGGTGTAATGAATGGCTACAATTCTTGTGATGGTGCATGAATCTTGTTGCCATGTTGCTGGCAAGGGATGCATTTCTTCACATAGTTATATGCATCTACTTCCATTTTAGGCCAATAATATCCTGTTCTCAGAAGCTTTTTAGCCAAGGTGAGCCCTCTTGAGTGTGCCCCATAGATGCCCTCGTGTACTTCGCGTAATGCCCATTCTGCCTCTTGTTTATCTAAACACCTTAGGAGGGAACCATCAAAATGCCTTCTGAATAGGGTGTCTCCAAGGATGGTGTAATGAGCACATCGATGAATGAATGTTTGTTGTTGGGTTTTGGTGAGATGTGGTGGAATGGTGTTGTCTCTGAGGAAGGTGAAGGTTTCTTTGTACCAAGGGGACTCGGGACAAACGAGTACACACACCATTTTAGACTCTGATAGATCTTATGCCGGTATAAATAGTTGCTCAACCAGGAACTCACACTTCTGACTGTGTGCTGGCATCTGAAGGAGGGAGCCAATGGTGGCCAATGCATCTGCAGCCTTGTTGTTTGTTCGTGGGACTTGATCAAACTTGATTGTCATGAAATGTTGCTTATGATCTTTAACCATGGTATGGTAGGGAAGGAGTTTATCATCTTTTATCTGGTACTCATCATTGACTTGTTTTATGGCAAGTTGGGAATCACCATAGACTTGTAATTCCTTTATTTTCCAATGGATAGCCAAGTGCAAACCTGTGATGAGTGCCTCGTATTCTATGATGTTGTTGGTACATGCAAACGCTATCTTGTATGACTTTGGGATGCCATCTCCTTGAGGTGTGATCAATAATATTCCTGCCCCTGATCCATTTTGAGTGCAAGAGCCATCAAAGTATAATTGCCATGTGGAGGATGTGGTAAAAGTCATAATGAACTCATCTGGTAATTCTGTGAGAAGAGGATGGTCACCTGGAAGTGGAGCGTCCGCCAACTGGTTTGCGATGACTTGTCCCTTGATTGCCTTTCTATCCACATATTCAATGTCAAACTCGCTTAAGAGAATGACCCATTTAGCGGTTCTACCAGTGAGAGCAGCTTTTGATAAGAGATATTTAAGCGGATCAATCTTAGTAATCAATTTTATTTTATTGCTCAACATATAATGTTGGAGTTTCTGTGTGCTAAACACTAATGCTAAACATGCTCTTTCAATGGGGGTATAATTGAGTTCATACCCTACTAGTGTCTAACTGATGTAGTAAATGGCATGTCCTTCCCTTGATCATCTATTTGTGCAGTAATGCCCCAATGCCACTACAGTAGCACATATATACAAAATGAGGGGTTTTCCAGGAGTAGGAGGCATCAACATTGGAGGTGATGCTAGATATTCTTTTAGTTTCTCAAAGGCCTTTTGACATAAGAAGTCCCATTTGAATTTTGTGTCCTTGTGCAAGAGGTGTGCAAATGGATGGCACTTATTTGCTAGTTGTGAAATAAAACGTCTAACAAATTGGAGTTTCCCCTAGAGACTACGTAGTTGTCTGAGAGTTTTCGGTGGAGGCATTTCCATGATAGCTTTTACCTTTGCAAGATTGACCTTGATGCCTCTATGGGAAACAATGAATCCTAATAGTTTTCCCGATGTGATGCCAAACACACACTTTTTGGGATTCAGGCGCAATTTGTATTTTTCCAATCTTTCAAAGATCTTCTTTAGAATAGGGATGTGTTGTTGTCTTGTCTTGGATTTGCCTAGCAGATCATCCACATAGTCCTCCATGATTTTATGCAAGAGGTCATGAAAAAATGTTGTCATGGCACGTTGATATGTAGCTCCAACATTTTTAAGGCCAAAAGGCATAACTCGCTAGCAAAAAGTACCCCATGGTGTTGTGAATGCAGTTTTATGTTGATCCTCATCTGCAATCCTGATTTGGTTGTATCTGGAAAATCCATCTATAAGCGACAGCGTGTCATGTCCTGATGTAAGGTCCATAATCATATCTATATTGGGGAGCAAGAAATCATCTTTAGGACAAGCTCTATTTAGATCTCAGAAATCTGTGCAGATGCAGATGCCCCTGACGGGTTTGCCGATAGGTACAATGTTGGAGACCCATTCAGTGTAGTCTATTGGTTTGATGAATTTTGCATCTAACATCTTTTGGAGCTATGCCTTGACAAGGAGAGCAATATGCGGGTGCATTTTGCACAATTTTTGTTTTACAGGTTTTGCATCTAGGCGGATAGCAAGATTGTGAACCACCAATGCAGGATCCAACCCTAGCATATCAACATAGGACCATGCAAAATTGATTTTTACCTCTTTAAGGAAGTTGATGAAATCGTGTTTCTATTTTTTCATCAGGGACTTGGCAATGAGCACATTTTGTGGGATGGCTTCGATGCCCATGTTGATTCTATCTGTTTCTTCTATCAGCAAATTCGATTTGTCATGTGGAAGGTAACCAATAGTAGGGAGGTCAAGTCCCTCATCATCAAGTGCCTTTTCCAAGTTTTCACTTTTGGATACACCCTTTGTTTTTATTTTTTGCTCATCCAAAGGTGCCTCAGAGAGGTTTTCACCTAGGGAATCATGTTTTTTACTTTGATTATCTTTTTTGCGACTAAGGGCATTGACCTAACTACCAAAGTATCCCTTTTCATGAAGTTGAATACCCTCTACTCTTTACAATCTTCCAGATTTTGCACCGTCAGGAGTGTAATGAGAGAATTATCATCAGTGCAGATGTCTAACGTGGGTTTGTCTCATTGGCCCCAGTCTATGAGTTCAGAATGGACAAGATGTAGCTCGTGTGAAGTGGAAGGGGTTATGGGGGTAATGGTATTGACGTGAGTGTCAAAGAAGATATCATTTTCATATTCATAAGGCATTTCATGGAACTCCTCTTCGTCAGCGCTTTTGACATCCAAAGAAGGACTTGAGGGGCACCAACGATAGTAATCTTGGGCAATGGGTTGTAACCCAAGCCTCTGTTGTATTTGTAGGAGATAGGATTTATGGGTGCTTTTCTTCCTTTCTCCTCTAGTCCCAAGCCGTGTCCTTTGTAACCCATTTTTTCGACTATGGCTGATGCTTTTGGGTACATCTTTTTGGATATTTTTACTGGATCTTCATCTTCTTCTTGGTACAACCATGAAGAGACATCTTCTTCGAGGCTCTCCTCATCAAGTGGGCCCCATTGCTGGAAGGTAGTGTTTTGGCATTGCATGACTAGTTTTGGGTCTTTTTTGAGCTCTTTCGGTTTGCCAAATGACTTAGGAGAGAGGGGGAGGTTGCCTATTAATAAGATGTCCTCCGATTTGTATTCTCCACAACCATTGTCCAAGATTTTGATTTGAGTATTTGATTGGGATGAAGTGGAGGCAATATTTGATATGTCAGATGGAGGCGTCGGCGAGGGTCTATTTAGTGGGCAATGATATGGATGCTTCCCCTCTAAGAGTTTGCAATATTGAAAAGGTTGGGGATCACCTTTGATAGTGATCTCTCTTCCATTAAATGCATTGGTGATAGGTGGAGGGTACGACTTGCAAGGAGTGAATCCATGGCCGACTGAGGAGAATGTTGTAGGGGAGATCAAGATCTAGTACTTGGCAAGGGGTTTCAATTGTAATAGGGCCCACTTGAAGAGGGAAGGAGATCATTCCCTTCGAAACTCTTTCAGCATCATCATATGCTTTTATTGTGATTCTTCCTAATGTGTCTACTAGGTCCTCAGAAAGTCCCAATTGTTTTATTAACTTGTATGTACATAGATTAAGTCCAGATTCACCATCTATAAAAATACGTTTGACCTTGTGCTTTTGGATAAGGGCTTCAATGTGCAAAGGCTTTTTGTGGTCTCCGTCTACGGGAGCATCATTTGAGGTGAATACAAGGTGCTGTTGGGCAGCAAGGTTTCCAATGAGAGCTTAGAATTGAGTAGCATTGATGTTATCAGGAACACGACACTCAAGGAGGGCTTGCTCCAAAATTTCCTTATGTATAGGGGAAGTCTTGAGAAGTTCTAGGATGGAAATTTGTGTGGGGGTTTTTCCAAGTTGGTCCAGGAGGTCATATCGGTGGGTGGAAGACATGGGTGGGGGGTTTGGTGAGGGAGGAACTCCTTGGACAGTGACTTTACCTCAACGCGTGGTTACATTACAATCATTTTGGGGATGGGAGGTGGAAGGCATGGTGCCTTGAATGACTATCTTAGCAGGATTTGGTCTGCTTTGGGAAGGGGGAGGATTAACTCCTTGGATAGTTATGACATTAACATGGTTGTCTGTGGGCTCGATGCGGCCTACTAAAGAGTCAAAGCCGATTATATGATTAGTGTAGTCATAACTCAATGCATTAGATGATGAGCCTTTTCCTTTATCATGCTTCGGGAAGGGTTCCTGGTACATTTTAAGTTTGTCATTGTTATTACCAGGTTTTGGATTTTCTATTTCAATCTCACCCCTATCAATGAGATCTTGTATGTAGATTTTAAGCTTCATGCACTTTCGTGTATCATGTCCCTTGATACGATGATACTCACAATACTCATTCTTATTATACCATCTAGGTTTGGGTTGATTATGGTCAAACGGGCGAGTGATCGGAAAAACCACTGCACCTACTTGGACAAGTTTTTGAAATACCATTTCAATAGGCTTAGCAAGAGAAGTGAAGTCTCTTGGAGTCCTATTATTTGATCGGGGTGGTCATCCCTGGACTGAGACATTGTTGTGAGGTTTTTGTGATTGATTTTGGTTGTTTTGATTGTTGAATTGATGATTATTGGTGGTGGATTTTGGGGGAGCAACTATTGTTTGGACCCACTTTGCATCAGTTACATCATCATTGACTACGTTTTTGTTTTTAGACCAGAACTTTGGTTTGTCATTATGATAAGAGGAAGAACTTTGTGTCGATTTCTGGTAATGTTTCAAGGTTCCTTCCTCCAACAAGACACGTTTGAGGGCGAGGCCCTTATCAGTCAATTTTTGGAAGGATTTGATACATTGGGATGTCAAAGGTCTTGAAAGTTCGGGTACCAAGTTCTTTTGAAATAATTCAATTTGATGTTACTCTGGCATGTCCTACTAGAATTTCTTGATAAGATGTCACCATCTTTGTAAGAAGTTGTTGAAAGTCTCTCTGGGCCTTTGTTTTGTGTTACATAGGTCCATCATGGAAACATCATTAGCCATGTTGTAGGCATAGTGAGCTACCAATTTCTCTACCAAGTCTGGAAAGGAGACAATGGAGCCTCATGGTAGAGATGAGAATCATGTGAGGGTGTCTCCTGTGAGACTCTTGGGAAAGAGTCTGCGAAGATATAGGTCACTATAGGAGAATTCTTGACATAAGATGTGAAATTCCTGGACATGGTTGCGGGGGTCTCCTTTGCCTTCATACTTGGTGAATTTAGGGATCTCAAATCCTGGAGGGTAAGGTGCAACTGATATAGATGGGTCATAAGGACAAGGACAAAATTCCTCAAATGAGTAAGGTTTCCTCTTATTAGTCCCTTCTTTCATGTCCTTGATGATATTTTTCATGTCTTGAATTTCCTTGATGAGGTCTTGCTGTGGACTTTGATAATGATGAATTGTATTTGCCCCAAGAATTGGATGAGTGAAGGAAGGTGTACCACCACCAATATATTGATATGATGAGGAGGTGGGAATATGAGATGTGATGATCGATGTCGTAGGGATTTGAGTGATAGTTGGTTGCGGTCCACAAACTGTTGTGATAGGAGTGATTGCGGCCTAGATAAAGTTTGCGACACTGTTGACAAGAAGTGAAGTTTGTGGAATAGAGATGTGTGGGTGAATGGAAGGAGGTGGTATAGAAGCGTGTTGGAGAATAGATGAGATCGGATTTGATAGTGGTATAGATGGTAAAGAGGAAGAAGGTGGTAGGTGTCATGGGTGGCATGATTGAGTTTGGATGATTGATGGGGCTACAATTGATTGAGTTTGAATAATAGGTGCAACATTTTGTGTGGGAGCGAGGTCTCCTTGTGGTTGTTGGCCGAGAGCGGATGTGTCAAATTCAGGCGGAAGTTGAGCTCCATTTTCAAGGAGAGTTTTTAGAAGTGCAATAGGATTGTGATGTATGAAATTTTCAATCATCTCTTGGTTATAAGAGTCTGCTAGTAAAGTTTGCACTTCCAGAGAGAGTTCATCTTGGCTAACCATGTTAGGATTTTGGCTTTGATCTTGATTGCTAGGTTGCCCAGTTTGTGTAGGATCTTGCGTGGGATATTCATATAGGACACTAATGTCTGACATGCCATATTGTTGTTCAGCCATCTTGGATTTTGTCTTTGATAACAAGGGATTTTGTTGATTGGTGGGGTTCTTGGATTAGAGCCTGGATTTGATTAGGATTGACACCTTAGTCCTTGGATGAGGATTTTAGGTGGTGGATGAAACCACAAGCAAGGTAATGACCAAGTTGGGTAGAATTTAGACCTTGGAATGATGATTAAAAAGCCTCTTTTCCACCAAGGGTTGACTAATGGCCCTAAGCAAAGTAAAGGTGCAAGTTAAGAGTCTTGATGGACTCAAAAAGTATAAGGAAAAAGATACTTGGAGAGGATTATTCTTCAAGCACAAGAGTCAATTGATTAATGATGAGGTCTAAATGGAACTTCACAAGGCATGCAACCTTAATGTGAGGTTAAATTGGATTAAAGGATGATTGGATTTGGATTTTGATAATTGATTTGATAGTGGAGGGAGATTGAGGGTGATTGATTGAGGATTGATTGAGGAGGTATGATAGTGATGACTAGGTTATTCTTGGCATGAACATGACTCAATAGATGATTAGTTGGGATGGCAAGTTGTATGAAGGGACATGACCACCCTAATTTTGATGATAGTTGGTGTTAAAGGACAAACCTGAACCTTGATGGAGACCACAGACTCTTAGTTCATCACTAGCATCAAACTCATTGCTATGACCATGGACGTAGTCGTGGTAATGATGCAAGAATGTCCTATGTTTGAGCAAGAGTTTACGGTTGGTATACCAAAATTTCTGACACCTAAGGATTTGTGCTTGTGTGAGCTTTTTCTTCTTGATAGGTTGGTGAATTGACTTCTTAGGATGTTTATACAACTTGGGCTTATGAAACATGCGACAGACGGAGTTTTGACACAATTTTGGACTTTGTGTGGGTAATGACTTGGATAATTGTTTATGTTTGGACAAGTGTTTTTGCAAAGTGTTTGAGGATAATGATGTGTTCTTTAGTCTACTCTTGGCAAGTATGTATCAAACAAAGCAAACACAATGATCAAATGTATTTTAACTCAAAGACACTCATGCTCATATACAACACTCTTAAGGCTAGCAAGGACAATATCCATTGGATCCCAATTGGTTTCCTAGCTACACTTACCCAGAGCGGACACCTAGATGCTTGACCCCACTGGCTCCCCTCCATGACACTCACTTCTCTGAGGCAGCCAAGCATCAATTCCCATGAAAACTCCTCATGGCGAACTTTGTGTCTCTACTAAGGGCCGTAAAAATATGGGCGGCTTCGGAGGTCCGACCTCCTGCACCAATGACTAGAAGGTTTTTGGCCACTATGAACAAGGTGTTTAGTAAGTCTTCTTGTTAGGAGCTACCCTTCATAGTTTCACAAGCACAATTGAGGCTTATAGCCCAATGAAGCACCAAGAACTTAGCAGTCACGCAAGCGTGATTGAGATCTCTAGGATCCTACTAAGCATCCAATGTGAGAGTGAACTCTCATATAGCCCCAACCATTGACCCTTTCGTAGTCAATGGCCTATTTATTATAGTGAGTTGGGAACCCCAGGTCTAGGTGTACTCACTTGGGTCGTTCCCCTCTTACCTTCTCAAAGAGCAAGTTGGGAGGGTAGGCCTGCTAAAGCTAAGCATGCAATCAAACAAGAAAAGGTTGGAGGGTCTGGATTTCTGATCGTCTAGCTAGACGAGAGCATACTCTCCTACATTTACGCTTTTCTCAAAACACATAAAATAATGATTCATTCACCCTTTAATTAACATCTAGGTGCCTAGTTAAAAAAAAAGCACAATGTTTGGTCGAGTCTCCTAGGAAACTTGCAAAAAAGTAAATTAGTAGTTTTTTATGTTGTTTAAGGTCTTGGACAGTCGATTCAAACTGCAACACTAAAAAAAAGAGGAAGTTAGTACTTGTTGTATTGCACATACAGTGCACGCACTGAAGTGCAGTTAATCACGTTGAAGCGGCTGCGTAGCGTTGAAATGCTTGCATACGCACTGCAGTAAATAAAACCAGTAAAAAAAGATAACAACCAACACAGAACAACGAAGGGTTTTATACATGTTTGTCGCATTGATCTGAATCGCTCGTGCTGAAATGCCTACATCCATGCTAAAATGCCCGTGCTCGTGCTGAAATGCTTGCGCTCGCGCTGAAATCCTAAAAATAAAAACCTGAAAGATTAGCGGGTAAAATTGTCAAAATTTAAATTTAAAAATTAGAGCGAGAATTTTATAAAAATGGTCACGCTGATTTAAATCGCTTGCGCCGAAACACCTGCGCACACAATAAACAGATAGATAGAGAGTGATATTTTTAAAATTTTAATAGGGGGTGGGAAAAATTTAAATGTTATAGGGCTATCGCGTTGATGCGTTTGCGCTCATGCTGATGTGCCTGTGCTCACGCCGAAGTAGGTTTTTTGTCGCGTTAAACCTGAGTCGCTCGTGCTAGTTTGCAGTCACTCATGCTGTTTTGGAACCTACGTCTCACAACTCACAAAAAATCACAAAATATTAGTTTTTAGGGACGTGGGTCCCATCAGGCATGCCAAACTAAAGATGGTGAAAAGGAGAATGAGGTGGATTAGTTAGCAAATCATGCAAATCAAACATAAAAACATATGAAATAAAAAGACATAACTTCAATCACATGAAAACATGAATGACATGCATATACCTCACAAAACCTTTTACCTTCTCCTTCAGATGGAGCTTAGATGGAGTTGAAGTAAGCCCAATGTGCCTCCAACTTGATGTTGATTTGCTCCTTACTTGATTGATGTGGATGGCTCTCCAATGTTGTGCACAAATGAGATGGATCTTGAGGGATGATATGGATGAGATGATTAAGTGTGGATGGGAGATGATTTTGGCATGGTGAGGATACTATGATGACTTTTGTAGGCTCAAACTAGCAGCACAAGATTACTAAACTTGGAGATGATGAATGAAGGGATGGAGTCCTCAATTTATAGGGAGAGGAGAGGAAGAATGGATGGCTAGGATGGATCCAAGATGAAGGGATAGGATTCTTGTAAGCTCACACAAATCCCAAGAGAGGGTGTGGAGACCAAGAGATATGCCTTAAAGGAATTTCTTGTCTCCACACTCCTCGAGGTACATTGGAAAGACTTCCCAATGTGCCTTGAGAAGAGAAAGGGATGGGACATTCCTTCAGGAATGGGGAGGAGGAATTTAAAATTCTTCAAAAAGGGATGATCATGAGGATTGGATGAATAAGAAGGAATTAAAAATTCCTTGGGAGAGGAGATGTCTAGAGGAATGTGAAAATCTCACATTCACCTAGGAAAAGAGCATTTAAGGATAGTGGGGATGGAAGGGACAAGGAGTTGACTTTGTGGCTAATCATGACGATTAGCCACTAGCAACTCATTAGGAGGAGGATTAGAGGAAAGGTTAGGTGGGATAGGATTTGTAGGAGGATTTGACTAAGAGAGAGAATGAGTGGAGGGAATTAAAAATTAGAAGAATAAGGTTAAGTGAGTTTAGGGAGTTTCTAGAAGAATTTATTAGGTTAATGATGGATTAGGAAGATGATTTGTAGGAATCATGTAGGCTAACTAATTAATTGAAATTAATTAGCTAAGGGGAGGATTTGAGAAGATTTAATTTTTAGAAGAATAAAAAGAGGGGTTGATTTATTAAATAAATCGATCACATACTATAGTGACAATATTAATTATAATTAATTAATATTGAGGAGAATTAGAATTTGCATAATTAATTAATAAATTAATTATGTGAGAAATTAAAAATAATTAAAATAATTATTTTCAAGTGTCTACACAACCATTTCGGAATCCATGAAGTCATGGTTGCGTTGTCCAAGCTTTTGTCAAGCTTTTGTTGTTCAGGATGGTGATATCCTAGAAGATGCAATGTTGATGATGGTCATAGGTGCACTACTCTAGAATAGGGTCATTATGTAATAGGGTGAAATATATTGTTTCCAAGTCTCCTAGAATGCATTGAGGGTCTTTAGAGCCTTGGAATACATTTGAGTGCAAAGTTGCATTCTCAGGATGAAAAGATGTAAAAGTTGTTGAGCAACATTTTGCAACATTTGCAAAAAGTTGTTTTTTTGTTGATTGGCATTGAAAAGTTGGTTCAACCAACTGAATCATGAGCATATAAGCCAAAAAAAAATTCATTGTATAGGTTGGAGGATCTGGAATGCAAAAGCAAGTTTTTGTTGCAAGAAGAAATCTTGTTTTGACACCATTTTAACTATTTTCCTTTGTTTTGCTGCATTGTACGATCCAGTACGGACTTGTCAAAAGACTCTCATTCCAGGGCATGAGATTTTGTTGAATATTCTTTCCAGCAAGGTAGATTAGCAAGTCTGATTTTGTTTGGTTGCAGAGATCTAATCCATTCTCTATGACTAGGTGTAAAACCCTTGCAAAGTAGGGTTTAAGGGAAAAGTGGCTCTAACTTGAGCATCCATTGATAGCACCAGTTGTAATAATGTGTAATGCAAGGTTATGGTATACAAATATGTTTAGAGTAGGTTGTGTGATTTTGCAAGCCTTTGGGGAGGAGCTACAACGAAAGCGTAGGCTCACAACTAGGAGTTGGTGAGTCCAGGACAACAGAAGATGTACGATTTCAAAGAATGTGTGGATTGGTAGAAGACAAGTTGACACATGGTTGGAGATCCCTGAGAGTGCCCTTGAAGAATCAATGATTATCTTTGGCAGATATTTTGACTGGTGAACCTTTCCAAGAACAAATTTGTGAGTCACCGGGTAGGCCTAAAACCCTTAAAAATAGGGCAGTATTGGAAACCCATGAGTATGAAGAACCTAGATGGAATTTTGAAATATTGTATGTAACGCTGAAAAGGGTACTCTAATATGTAAGTTCATTTTTCCCACCTAGAATGAGTTGGTTTATTGTGATCCTTTGCAGAGGTTGTTGGAGCCTTAGGAGTGGTGTTAGAGATTGAGGTGGAATCCTCAATAGGCAGTTAGATTGTCAAAGATCAGTGGCTATAACTTGTAGGCAAGCCAAAGTGAATTAGGCCTTGAAGGTCTAACTAGAAAAACCCCTACCAAGTACCATTGGATGGGCTTGAGGAGTTAGAGGGTTGATGAGAGAAACCAAGACAACTAGGTGATTAGGATTAGCTCCAAGAATCTTTGCATCACATGCATATGCTTCTTTACTCTGAATCTTGATTTCTTCTTGCCTTATTTCCATCTATATTCTCTGTTTTGTGAAAAGTGCATCTTCACTTGTACCAGTGGCTTGTTCCTCATCATTTTCTTCATTTTATGCATTAGATGATGGATATGGACCCCATTCATATTCATTTGAGTCTATTTCTGAATAATTGTCTAGAATCACACCACTATACCTAACAAGAATGTTATATGGTGAGAATAGTTCTTTGATTTTTGCCATTTGTTCTTTCATTGTCTCTGGAATATCTTGATCAGGTTCCATGCTTTCTTGTATGCCTTGGACTTGTTTGCAATATTATTCTTCTCTTTTGATACCAAGCTCTTCATGTTACCTCTCATGCTCTTCTTGTTTCTATTTGTTGGCTATTATTTCTATTTCTTGGTGTAGCCTTTCTTGTCATGGTTCTTCTTTAGGAATTGTTTTCTTTCTCCAATTTGGGCATTGATAATTGTGGTGCTTTTGTTTTGGTTTAGGATACCCAAGTCTTGATTTATCTTCCTTAGATTGTGTGTGAGGACAAATGGGTTCTGAAATACCTTCTTCTTGCTTGCCAATTGGTCCTTTTCCTTCATATCCCATCTTTTTCATGATTTTGTAACGATTGCGATATTTCTCTATGGGAATACTGACTTCTGTAGATGTTGCTATAGTTTCATTTTCATCTTTGTACAACCAACTAAGAATGTCCTTGTATTTAGTTTCCTTTGAAAGTGTTCTAGCTCTAACAAATGCTCTATCAAGCATTTCAACTGATTTCTATGGGATCCGTGGTTGAGAATTTATAGGTTTTCCATATGATTTAGGTGAAAGTGGTAAGTTTTTTTTTTGTTTTTTTTGGGCAAGGTGGCAATGCCACTTGATATATTTTATTAATAATAAATAATTTTTACAATATATTTAAAAACTGGTTCAAACTGAGCTCCCAAAGAAAAGAACCAGCAAGAAAAAATCTGGTCATTGCTCATCAACATGATTATAGAAGAGAAGTAGTGAACAATCCTCTAGTCGGAGCTAGTTACACAATAGAGATCAGCAAAGGAGCATGCAGGCTCATTTACACATAGGAGCATGCAAGCTCATTTTATAGAATAGGAGCATGCAATCTTATTTACAAAATAAGTTCCTAGGATATCTTGAAGGCCCTGCAACAAATAACTCCTACAATCAAAATTGACATGCCCCTGTAACAAAAAACAACTACAACCAAAAAATATATATACTACCAAATGCAAAGAATTTACAAGAAACATAAGGTTCCAAAACATGACTGACACCAATGACATGAGACCTCCGGTCCACCATTATAGACAAATGCCAAAGGAGAAAGGTGAATGTGGAAATTCTAGAGAGAAATGAAGCCCAACATTTTTATGCCATAAATGAAAAGAAAGAGGAGATATATCATAAAAAAAATGACAAACCAAAAGAAGCGGCGTACAGAGATAATCATGAAAACAACGCTACCTCAAAATTTAAATGACATATGAAGGACGGATTCCCAATGTGAAAATAAATATCTCTAGATTTCACACCAGAAGAGAGTACCAAACACACGAACAACATCAATAATAACCAACTCATCATTAATGAATGCCAGGTGATGATCAAGTAAAGCAAAGTACCTCAAATCAAAACCAAATGGAATTATGAAAAGAAATACCTCACCAAGAGAAGAGAATATCAACTCGTATAAATGAGCAATCATATAATAAGAAAGATTAAATCCCCAACTCTCTACAGGCTATAATTAATAGGTTTGGGAAGCTCATCAAATCACCCCCCAATCGAGAGGAATCAATAACAGTTTTGTCACAACCCATATTAGCAAGGCAACCAGCCAATGCATTACCTTCACGATACACATGTGAGATGATGAGGTGCTCAAATGTATCAAGAAGAGTCCATATTTGTTCAAGAATATACCGAAAATGCCAATTATCAACTTTTCTTGCCTTGCAAGCATTAATGACAATAGTTGAATCACCTTCAATATGAAGGTATTTGAAATTCAAATCCTTAGCCATAACAAGACCTTCTAAAAGAGCACAAGCCTCAGCCATATTATTTGTGCCAGGAGAAATTGGCATAGATTTTAATGCTAATAAAGAACCCAAATGATCACGAAAAACTATCCCTATTCCTGAATCACCAGGATTTCCACGGGAGGATCCATCAAAATTCAATTTACAAAAAGGGGCATTAGGAGGATGCCATTTTATGGAATTTATGTCTACAGGTGTTTTCTGAATCCTTGGAAAGGCGGGTGATACAGGAATAATGATACTTTTCCAAGAAGAGATCATAAAATTTTCCCAAGAAGAGAACTCTGAATTCATGTTAAAATATTTCTGGACATGAGCATTAACTTTCTCAATAATACTTCTTTCCAAAATCCCAAGAACAACTGATAAATCCGATGAGTCGCATCTAAAAATGCGCTTGTTTCTATCCCACCAAATGGCCCATATGACTGAAGAGGGAATTATAAACCACAAACAAGCAAATAGAGAAGATGAATACAAAATTGGCCAAGACTGAAACATGTCCCATAAAGATAAAGGTAAAGGGAATAAAAGAGATAACTTTTGGAGGATAAAATGCCAACAACTACTTGCAAACTCACAATGAAAAAAAAGTGATTGACATCTTCAAGAGCTTTACCACATAAGACACAAGAAAAGGAGGCTGCAATATTAAATTTGACTAAACGATCACTAGTCAAAATTCTATTTTGAAGCGCGAGCCAGGAAAAAACACTAGCTTTAGGTAATACTGAATTATTCCAACAGAACAAAAAGGCATGATGAGGAGCATTTTGATTGGCCATTTGTTGAACAACAAAATATCCTTCTTTAACAGAGTAATTCCTCAATTTAGAAGGACACCAAATAATTTGATCTTTGATGTTAGAAAGAAAATCCACTTGGTCTTGCAAAACAGATTTAAAATTTTGAATTTCCTGCAAGGACAATGGCAGAGTAGAGGGATCCTTCCATGAGACCTTATGAGAAAACAGATCAACACTGTCTACATAATCAATCAATCTAACTCCCCATGATTGAGAAAGAACAACTGAAACAGAAGCAAGAGAATCATGTTGCCAAAGAGGGGGAAAGCCATTCTAGGAGTCTTTCCAAAAAAGAATATCCTCCCCCAAATGGA
This sequence comes from Cryptomeria japonica, assembly GCF_030272615.1. Classification (NCBI taxonomy): domain Eukaryota; kingdom Viridiplantae; phylum Streptophyta; class Pinopsida; order Cupressales; family Cupressaceae; genus Cryptomeria; species Cryptomeria japonica. Next base: position 354,724,244 of record NC_081412.1, on the reverse strand, counting down.
CCTGCCAGGAGAGAAAATTAGAGACCACTTCCCTACATGAGATCATAAAGTTCCAAATAGCAGACCCCTGTGGAGGATTAGAAATTGTGAAGATCCTAGTAGGATTTTGGGAATCCAAATACTTAGCCTGCATAATTTGGCACCACAAAGATTGGGGCTTAGTATACATAGACCAAACTAGTTTGCCCCCAAAATCCCTATTTCTTTTAAATAAGTCCTGAATCCCAGCACCGCCAACTTGCTTGGAAAGAGACATCTTGGTCAAAGAAATTAGTGGAATCTTTTTATCTTATGTCATGTTGTTTTTCCAAAGAAAAGATCAAATAATCTTTTCAATTTGGGAGATGACTGATCTGGGAGCTTGAAGAACTGAGATATAGTAATTGGGAATGACATATATGACCATTTTAATGAGAAGTATCCTACCTGAAAGAGACAACCACCTAGCCTTCCAAGAAGAAATACGAGATTTAAGTCTCTCAATAACCGAATTCCAAATAGAAGACTTAGTAGATCCCATAAAGAAAGGAATCCCCAAATAGGTAGAAGGAAGAGAGTCTACTAGGAAACCTAAGATATTCACAAGTCTATCAGCCACCAACTGAGGAGTATTAAAGATGAAGATCTTGGATTTATGGGGGCTAATCTATTGGCCAGATCCTGCAGTATAAGTATCCAGAATAAATTTAATATGAGTAGCCTCTTGAATAGAAGAAGACCCAAATAAAAGTGTATCATCGGCAAAAAGGTTATGAGTGATTGACATATCAGAGTTAGGAATTATTACCCCTTGCCAAAAGCTCAGATCCCTTTGCTTAATAACCAATCGACTAAAAGCTTTACATAATGATAAATAAGAAAGGAGATAAAGGATCTCCTTGTCTAACACCTTGGGTTGAAGAAAAGTATCCAAAGGGAGCTCCATTAATGATGATAGAAAATGAAGCAGTAGAAATACAACTCTTGATCTATTTACACTAGCTTTCAGAGAAACCAAATTTTCTCAAAACTTTGAGCAAAAAAGCCCAGCAAACTTTATCATAAGCCTTCATCATATCAAGTTTGACCACAAAAGTTGGGATATTGGACGAATTTATGGAATGTAAAGTTTCATGAGCAACAATTGCTCCCTCATGAGTTTCCTGACCCAGAACAAAACCTCCTTGTTGAGGAGAGATGATATGAGGAAGGAGAATTTTAAGTCTTAAATAAATAGCCTTGGTGAAGATTTTGTAAATAGAGTTGCACAAAGAAATGGGTCTAAATTCAACAAAAGTTTGGAGATTCTTAGATTTTGGGATAAGGGCAATATAAGTGATGTTAAATTTTTTAAGGATATACCCACCCCTCCTAGACTCTTCCAAAGCCATTAATAAGTCAAAACCAATAAAATCCCAACATTTCTAAAGAACAAGATAGTAAACCCATCAGGGCTCGGAGCTTTGTCAGGGGCCATGGAAAAAATAACAGAATGAAGCTCATCTAAAGAAAAAGGCCTCATAAGAAAGTCATTATCCTCATGGGAAACAAGGGAGGGGATAGAATCTAAAAACAAATCCACATGATGATCCATGGAGGAAGAAGAAAAAGAAGGAGATAACAATTCCTTAAAAAAAGACACACCCTCCTCTCTAATCTGCTAATCTGAATTAAGCACATAACCAGACTTAGAATCCTTAATACTAAAAATTGTAGAAGCAGCTCTTTTAAGCTTGGCTTCAGCTTGAAAGAAGGCAGTATTCCTATCACCTTCTTTAAGCCAAACCTCACAAGACTTTTGCTACCAATAGATTTCAACCCGGGAGCAAAGGATCTCCCAGTAAGCTTGCAATTTCTTTTGAGCATCATTAGTGGAGGAATTAGTGCCATTTCTAATAATCTCCTCATTAACAACCTTCAAATAATTGGCAAATGCCTCTTTTTCATGAAAAATATTCTTAAAGACCAATTTATTTCAATCCATAATTTGAGATTTCACGAATTTTAGTTTGGAATCAAACTGGAACATCTTAGTACCTTTGCAAAATGGAGCACTTATCCACCATTGCTTTAATAAAGAAAGAAAATGAGGATGAGTGAACCACATTTTCTTAAACTTAAAAGAAGGTCTAACAGAGGGAACATGATCCAATTTATCAAAATTGAGCAAAACTGAGAAATGGTCAGAATCTGAGGAGGTAAGAATCTCAGAAGAAAAGGAAAAGTTTCTCAAACGTAGGTTTAGTGAAATAAGAAATCTGTCAAGGCGAGAGGCAATCTAGCATTTAGATTTCCTATTAGTCCAAGTGAAAGAACCATTAGAAGGGAGTATATAAAATAACACACTGTTTTGTACAAAGGAAGAAAAGTCATTAATAACCTTCTGAGTTGTAGGATTAACCCCTCTCTTTTCATTCGAGGAAAGGAGAGCATTAAAATCACCCCCAAGCACAATAAAAAAATTATCATATCGTAAAAACAATTCAGATAAGGAATCCCATTAGTCGGTTTTATATGAAGGAGAAGTCAGACCATAAATATTAAATAGAACAAAAGAGACTTCAAACCAGTCAACCTTTAACAACTGCCAATGAGAAGCAAAAGATAAAATCTCAACTTTGACTAATTTAGGATTCCATAAAGTTATAAGACCACCAAAAGCACCCAAAGAAGGAACATGAACAACTTTCCAAAGGGACCATTTGGAAATTATGTTATCAAAAGAATCCTGAGAAAGTTTAGACTCTTGCAATAAGATGATGTCCACTTTTGAAGAATCAAGAAATTTCTTGATCCTTCCCCTTTTGTCATGGGCATTTAAGCCCTTGACATTCCAAGATAAAATCCTCATTTATCACAAGGAGAGAAACATGCCCTCCTTGTTTTGACATGAGAAGAAAATTTCTCTACAATAGTGGATTGAATACCAGCCGCAATCTCCTCCTTGATTTTAGCCAATTTTGGTTGTCGACCCCTCTTCTTAGGAGTTTTAACAATAGGGGGGGAAACATAAGGAGATTGCTCCAAGACTAGCTTCTGAGAGAAATCAAATCCATACACATTAGAAATAGTTGAAGAAGGACTATCAATAAGATTCGCATCCACACCTTCAACTGAATTTGGCTGAGAAGAGTAAACATGAAAACCATCATGGACAGGCCCCGAAGAGGCAGAAGCAGAAGAAAAAGAAAATTCAAGAAATTCCTTTGCAACAATCTCATCAAATAGATCAGAAGAAACTAAAAAATAAAATATCTGAAGCAATAAGCTAAATCTTCTCTTCAGAAATGGAAAGAGAAGAAGGAGACCTTGGAATGGGCAAAAAAGAATCACTATCAAAAATCAAACTATGAACAATTTTGGTATCATCCACCAGACCCACAAAAGAAGAACGAGGAGAAGAATTAACAAAGCAATGATTTGTGCAACCATTTGAAGGTAACAACAATTTTGGAAACGAAACCGAAGGACAAGAAATTTGAAAAAAAATCACAAAGGAGAATACAAAAGGTTCAAAATGAAATTCAGAAGACCAATAATCCTTGAAAGGACTAGGAAGAAACTTAACAGAACAAAACCGATGAATGGCAGACAGAACAGAGAAGAACACGACCAGAGAGTAGAGAGAAGTAAAATCCATCAAAGGCACATCACATACTGTATATCCAGAAAAAGGAACAAGAGATGTAATAGAAAGAGGTAAAGGAGCAGAATCCTTAACATTATGATCCTTTAAAGACTGATGATCCTTACTTTTAAAAAGGGAACATTGGCAAAAATCAAATGAAAAATCCGAACAAACTTGTAAAGGTGCATCAAAATCACCACAACATTGAGAGGTGAAATGGCCAAGTAACGAAGCACAATAATGAATAGCAATCGAATCTTGAATCACCACAGGCTGAATCCATGCACCATATTTGGAGCAAATAGTAATCTCAGAGGGAATGGGTTTAGACAGATTTAATAACAAACAAACCCTAACCAGAAGATGAGGTCATTCGAAAGGAACTAAATCATGCTTAATAAAAATGCCCAATTTGTTTGCCAAGATTTCAACCATATACATATCACGATACTCCAAAGGAAGACCCAGGAAAGTTAGCCAGAAGGGCATAAACTGTGGCTTCGCCGATTGAATATCAAAATGAGGAGACCAAGCATAGGTAAAAATTCCTATCCCAAAACAAAACCACCCTTTAAATCTATGCACACAATCCCTATACTTTTCAGAATCGAAAATCATAGTGAAATATAGAGAAACTTTATCAAACAGAAATAAATCCTTCATACCATCCCAATTAGACTTTGCCCATGTTAAGAATTTACCAAAAGAAACCAGAGAAAGAAGCTTACCAATGAGGGCAATAGAACGCAATAACTTCACAAAGTCCTGAATCATGTAATCAGGGAATATAACCTTATACTACATAGAAGAATGCAGATTACCCCTTATCAAATTGGAAAATGCAGAGGGAGAGTTATGGGGAAGTAGATTTGGATGGAAGGGAGCTCGTTTAGCAACATGAATGTCATTCAGGGAAGAAAGGAAGTGAGGGTTCAAAACCAAAGTGTTATTTGGCCAATTGACATAAGATGGGAGGGAAGGATTACAATCCTAGGAGAGAGATACAGAAGAATCTAATGGGGAAAAACCATCAGGATGCAGGGATCCATCACAGATGTCGAATGGCGGTTGAGGCGAAACATATCTATGCTTCCTAGGTTTTTTAGAACCAAAAAAAGGAATGAAAATTCTTAAAAGGAGTCTTTGGGTGATCAACGGGATGAGGACCCAGAATGCCCTAAAATATTAATGCCTTGGGAACATAAGATTTATAATAAGAATGCGAAGGTTTTGGAACAAAATTACCTGTAAATTTGCAAAAATATGACGAAGCCGGCAGGAATTTGTCATAAGCCAAGTCACACCAGTGACCATCCTTGACAACCCATTGAGGAGAATGATCAGAAGTTTGTAGTTGAGCTAAATCATGATCCTCACATGGCACATTTTCCCATCGCATCTTCCTATTTGCCATTCCTAGGGGTTTCTTCGAATATCCCTGGATTCCATCACCATTCACCATCCTCTGTGTGTCCTTGTGATCTATATTGGCTACCTAGTTTCTGTTGCTTAAACAATCCATGGCCATTCGAAAACCTTTTATTTGAGGCATTCTGTCAAATAGTTCATGTGTCTTGTCTATTCTTCCACATTTTCATAACTCGATTCTAATGCTTCCCCGTAGCTATGCCCTAGGCTTCCCCGCAGCCGTGCCCTAGACTTCCCTTCGGCCACCCCTTTCGCTGGTTTCATACCAGCCTTGGACACCCCGTGTCCCTGCTGTTTGTCACCATTGTGGTCTTCTTCTATTCTAATGTTTGAAAAGTTTGAAGGGCGGTTGATTTGAGCTTAAATACCCAAAAAATATTTGGGGTGCAGGTACTCTGTCGATTTGTTTGAACTGTGATTGCTCTCCTTCAAGAACGTTTCTGCTGTGAGAAAAGGCCACTCCACGTCTTTTGCTACATCATGGTTTTGAGAGCGAATATTTGCCCATTCCTTCATCATTTAATTTGATATTTTTCTCAAAATTTTCTCATAATTTTACTTAAGTTTCCTTAGTGGGATAGACTGCTTCTCTATTATGCGAAACTCTTGCATCTTGTGTTGGTTTCAAATTATTGCAATATTGGTTGGAGTCTACTGATATGGTGATTTCTTGTCCATTATGAGGAAACTTAACATACTGATGGTATGTAGAAGGAATTTCTTGCATGTCATTAATCTATGGTCTTCCCAAAAGAATGTTATAAGATAGATTCAAATCTATAACTTGGCACAATGTATCTCTTTCTACTGGTCCTATTTTGATTGGCAATGCCATAGTCCCTTTAGAAGAACACTTTTCCTCATCATAAGCCTTGATAGTTATTTTCTTCTTTGGATCTACTGCATTCTCTGAATATCCCAAAGCCTTTATTAAACTTAATGCACAATTCTTCAAGCCAACTCCACCATCTATGAGTACGCATTTGACACGGGTTGTATGAATGGTGACTTCGATATGTAGGGGAGAATTATGAGGATGTTGCAAGGATGCGTCATAATTTTTAGAAAAATGATAAGTAATGAGGGGCTATGAGGTGTCCCAACATGTTTTGGAATTGATCCACATTCGTGTCTTTTGAGATTATTGTTTCTACTAGAGTTCTCTCCAATATTTCCTTATGCATAGGTGAAACTTTTAGGAGCTCAAAAATTGATATTTGAGCAGGTATCTTTTCTAATTGTTCCACTAAGTTGTATTGTCATGAAGTGGATGTTGATTTATTTGTTATACCCAGAAATATAACCTTTGCTTTGCTTCTTGTAATGACATTGATTGGTTCTGAAGGTCTTTTGTCTTTGACAATGATGACATTGACCACATCATCATATGTGTAACTATAATTTACCTTGGCTTTACCCTTGTCATTCTTTGGATTAGATTGTTAACCTTATCTGCTAAATATTTATATCATAAACCGCCTGAATGAATTTAACCCTAACCTTAAGGGACCATTAAAGAAAGAACTACAAGGAACAATTACAATCCATGAGTAGATCTTTTTAATCCAAATTTATAACATAGAAACATAAAATTCATTGTAAGAATACGAATAACCTTATCTCCTTTAGATAATATCACAAACAACTGCCTACAGAAAATGAGATGACCCACAACACATATGCAGAGAAAAATGACTGATTCTATTAAAGCTTCCATAATGGTACATTAGTATGCCAGAGGCTATAGTATTTGTCTGATATCTTCTATTCTAATAATGTCCCCATTTTACAAAATTTTCTCATATAAATAAGTGAGCAACACCTATTCTATGAGAAGCTATGTCTCTTCATCATTAACAACCTAATTATAATTGCTTAACAAAGTGAAAGATAAAGAGATTATGCATGCCAAGATGATTAATATAATTGTCACTCTTATAGCATCTAATGGCCACACTCTTTCTTTTCATATCTGTCTCCAATGAAAAAACATCAAACATTGCTTGGTTGACATGTGGGGCTACACCAGTTCACCATCCTTGTAGACAACTAGTATTCTTGCAACACAGTCTTCATCCAATGTTTGGAGATCTTTATTCAGTGTGTCTACATATTTGTCATGCTCCATCGCGTATTGGTACCCTTGAACTCTTTCTTTTGTAGTCATAGCCTCGTTGTCCTTCAATACATCTTGAAATATCGCCTTTAATTCTCTCATGTTCTTTTAGAGCTTTTACAGTCCTTGAATTCCAAGGGCTCTTCTTGCAAATCCAATTTTGAATTATCTGGCTTTGAATCACTCTCTGTGAATTCTCTTAGGCACTATCAACAATGTCTCCTACTTCATCAATTCATTGAGCATTTGTGGTGAATTTACCAGTTAAGCAATGGTCACACAGATATTCGTTTGAATTTATGGTGATGTGACTTTATTGAGATTTGTTTTGATCTTCACAGCAACGGGTAATCATTTGTATAGCAGTGCTTTGAATTTTTCACTGACGCTTATTCAACCTTACACCTGTGTTGTACTTTGATGAAATCACATGTCTCGATGGCTTTATCTTATGTCTCCCCAAAACACCATATTCCATCGACATCATTCTTTATTTCGGTGAAATTAACATCATCATCAACATTTCTCTTGGTCTCATTGATATCTTTATTTCATCGAAGCCTCGCTATAAGTGTTTATGTCAGTGTAATTTTTTATCAATTCATCAAAATCTTCCTTTTCGATGAAAATGCTTTTTTTATCGCTAAGTCCCTCCGTCATTTTATCGATGTTAGAATTCCATCGAAACAATTCTTCATTATCTAGCCTTTGTACTAGCGTCGATGATATTTCCTCTTTTGGTAAAAGAAAAATATTCTTCTTCGACCCTTTATGTTCGGCCGATAACAAGTCATCGATGGAAATTTCTCATGTTTCATCAATCTTTTATCCTTCGATGAGAAAGCTATCTTCGGTCAACATCCTTTTTGCCTCTTTGATATGCTCCTTTTCCTCAAAATAGCTTCATCGATAATATATATGTGGGTTCCTTCGATTTTATTCTTTCGGCCAAACCACTTCTGATTTCCTCGACGCGCTTTAGGTCGATGGAACTAATGTTTTCGGTGAATCCTTTTGGAAGCCCATCGCGGCCAATATTTGTTTGATAAATCACTTTATCGATAGGATAGTGGTAGGATTCTTCGATAGAGTCATTTCGGTCAAACTGGGCATTTCGGTGAAGGATTAGTATGTATGTCTGATGGCCTTAGTTTGAGCGATAATTTTTAGGATTCTGATGTCGATGGAAATGCCAAGGGTTCTATCAAAATTCTTAAGGGCATGCTTGATTCTATTTTTTTGAAGAAAACTTTTGTAGCTTCTAATGAAACCACGGGATTCTATTGATTTAAATTCAATGCTCAACACAACATACATGATAAATGAAAGATTTGAGATCTAATTGATGAAAAGGAATCAACTTAGAAATTCAAAAAATGCAATATGTCCAAGTGGTATGAATTAAAAGAAGTAACATGAAGTGAAAGAAGTCATTATCCAACACACGATTATAATAAATGTACGTAAAAATTAATGTAATCATATGTGAAATAACAAATAGGTCAAGTCCATTAATTGCCATGATTAATATTGAAATTTAAGTCCAAGCAAATTATTTGAAAATAAATTAGGATTTTATAAAACCACTTAATTTATTTAAATTGATGAGATTCAAATCTAATTTATAAAAAAAAAATTGAAAAATGTGAAATGAAAATTTGAAAGTTGAGATTTGAAAATTGGAGTTTGAATAATTCAAAATTTTAGAAAAATGATTATTCATTTTTTGAAAATTTATGCAACCTCCTAGGAAATTAAAATTTATAATTAGGGCTTTGAAAATAACCTCTTAATTTAAATTTAAAATTACCCACTAGAAGATAAAAATCTAATTTTAAAATTAGGGCTTTGTTAAATAACCTCTTAATTTTAAAATTTAAATTTGAAATGTTGAAATTTGAGAATTGAAAGAATCAATTTAATTTTAAAAATTAGGGCTCTTTTAATTAACCTTTTAATTTTTTAAAATTTAAATTGAAATTGTCCACAAGAGAATTAAATTTAAAATTACGTTCTTGTAGAAAGAACCACTTAATTTAAAATTTAAATTTGAAAATAGATCTAAGATTGGAATTTGGAATTTGAAAAATTGGAAAATGCACAAAATTAATTTAAATTTAGAAATTCGGGTTTGTTTAATTAACCACTTAATTTTAAAATTTAAATTTGAAATTGAAATTTGATCCAAGGTTGCAATTTTGAATTTGAATTTTAAAGTAGCAACCAAATTTGAAGAGGGAAATTCAAAATTTAAACAAAATTTAAACAACCCACAATCTCAATTTTAAATATTTAAAAATTAGGGTTTTTGAAATTAACCGCTTAATTTTAAAAATTAATTGTGAAATTTAACTTGTAAATGAAAATTAAATTTGCAAATTGAATGAATGCTTAGATCTGAAATAATTAATCCAAATTATACAAATCACAAGCTCAATTTTGAATTAAAAAATTAGGGTTTTAGTGAAATTAACCGCTAAATTTTTAAAATTTGCAAGGAAATCAAACTCGTAAATGAAAATTTGAATTTTAGAATGCATACACTCAGATTTGAGAACACAAATCAGAATTAATGGTGTAAGGAGTCGGGTTCACCAAAATGTAAAGTGGAAAATTGGGAGCTTAGCCAATTCTCCATGTGGGAGGGGAGATTCACTAAGCTCAATTTTCACTTGAGGAAAATTTACATTCAAAAGAGGGGGACGAATCTACTAGATCCAATCCCAAAGAATACAAGGAATGAATACTAAATAGAATGATTGAGTTTGAAATGTGTTTGAACCTCTTTTGTAAGTTGAATAAGTAAAGTGTTGGAAATGAAGACAAAGTATGCGAAAACAACGAGCTACAGATTCGGGATTCATTCGTGCACCTGGATATGAGAAGTTTGAGATGAATCGGAGTTGCTCTGCGAAATTGGGCAAAAGTTATAGGGATTGTGTGTCCAGACAGAGGCACCCTCCACTTGGTCCTTCTAACTTTCTGCGCGTCGAAAAAGGTTTTTTGTCTCTGCGAATAAAGCTTAATTCCATAAGTGCAATCACGCACTTGTTTCCTATACACAGAAAGAAGAAGAAAGGGTTTGGGAATAGGGGTTTGCCTAAGTCAAACCCCGGTTTGGAATCAACCTTGAATGAAATACTATAAATGCTTGAAATAGATGATGGAAAGGTATACCTTTAGATCTGCAATAGATGATAATGATGCTTTTCTTCTTAGACGTAATCCCATATGTTGTATTAAATGGCATGAACATGACAAAACCCTAACGCACACGCACATGCTTGCAAATGAATGATGTAATAATGCTCCAATGGAGAATATGTAGCCTTGAGGAATGCTAGATGATGAATGTTTGAATGCTTGATGCTTGAATGTAGTCTCCTTGCCTTCTCCACCTTCTCATACTCTCACCTTATGATTGATGAATGGCAAAAAAGAGGGGAAAATATCCTTATATACTTGCCTATTGTCAAATATTTAATTTTTTTATTAAGGCCAACATAGGGGATTTATTTCCCACTCAAGATTGAGATAGGACCTAGGGGCCAAGATAGGTCCCAATTAGGGAGGACCAGGGCATGGCACCCTGGTCCTACCCCAGTTTGGGCTAGGATCAAAGGGCTATTCAAGTTTTAAGATGAAATTATGAGGTTTGGTTACATAGGGGAGGCATAAACGGGTCTCGATCAAGCATGGGGATGAGACCGGTAAGGTGAGGACCCAAAATACAGTCAAAATTGCAATGTGTGCAATTTTAGGACACTGCATGGAGAACAAAGCCTAAGGTATTTTTCATTTCCATTTTGTCTGTTCAAATAATGAAGCAAAGTATGAAGGCTTAGTGCATGGTTTGAGCCTTGCGATACATTTTAGGTGTTAAATAGCTGAGAGTCTTGAGAGATTCGGAGCTAGTAGTTAATCAAGTTCGGGGAATATCAGCTGCAAAACACATTTGCATGCATTTATGTCATCACTGAGTTTGGGATCTAATTGAGAGTTTTGAAGCTTTCAACATCCAAAGAGTTCCCCAAAGATAAAATTAAGTTGTTGATCACATGGCCATGATTGGATCTCAGTTTGATCTTGTTTAAAAAATGTTAGAAAATAAGCATTCAATTTGAGTCATCATCAGGCCAGCTATACCCGATAATGATTTACATTGGCAAGTCTTTGAAAATGATGAACATATAGTGATGTTCATATAGTAGTCTGGTGAATTTGTTAATCAATTACAACCCAAGGTTGCCAAGGCATATGGTGACCAAGTGATTCGGCTGAAATCAAATAACCTCCCAAAGGGTTTGATCACATTGGAAAATCTTTTTGATTATGATGATGCGAGGACTGACAAAAGAAAATTTGCAATGAATAAAGGAGATTACATTGACCTTCAAGTTGGAGATGGAGGAAAGCTCAAAATTGGGGAAAAAATCCCCTAGTATGATAGGGATAGACTAATACATTTCTCCGATGAATACATGGGAGTGATAACATGGTCATATGATGAGCTAAAGGGTTATGATCTCGATGTAATACAACACATCATTGAGCTTATTGAAGGAGCAAAGCCAGTCCGACAAAAGCAGTGTCCTGTTCATCCAAAGATTGAGACTTTGATGTCTCAAGAACTCCGAAAATTATTTGACTCTCGGATTATCTATCCAATCAAACATAGTACATGGCTTTCCAACCTTGTACCAATCTATAGGAAGAATGGGGATATCCGCATTTATGTGGATTTCTGAGACTTGAATAAAGTGTCTCTAAAGGATCATTATCCTCTCCCATCAATGGAGAAAATTTTACACACAGTAGCTAGGTCAGAAATGTTCTCCATGCTTGATGGTTTCTTTGGGTATAACCAGTTCCTCATCAGACTGAAAGATCAACACAAAACTATATTCACCACAAAGTGGGGAACATTTTCCTATCAGAAAATGTCAGTTGGATTGTCTAATGTGGGAGCTACTTTTCAAAGAGTCATGGATGTAGCTTTCCAGGAACTGATAAATAAGATCATCCTCATCTACCTAGATGACTTGATGGTATTTTAAAAAAATAAAGAAGGTCGTTTTGATCACTTAAAACTGGTATTCTAAAAATGCCTAAAGTTTGGTGTCTCCCTCAATCCAAAGAAACCTATCTTCGAAGTTCTCCAAGGAAAGTTATTAGGACATGTAGTGTGCAAAGAAGGGGTGTCAATTGATCCAAACCGCGTTAAGGCCATCAAGGAGCTTCTCCTGCCTATGAACAAGAAAGATGTTAAGACTTTCTTAGGGAAAATCAACTTTGTCGATCATTTTGTATATTATTTTGTCAGGATGATTAGACCCATCACCTTAATGCTGAAAAAGGACCTATACTTCAAGTGGGCTCCAAAGGCTAAGGAAGCTTTCAAAAAAATAAAAGAAGCCATCTCATCTACCCTTGTCTTAGTCAACCCAGACATGTCCAAATATTTTCTAATGTATATTATGCCAACAGCTTTAGTATTGTCATTGTGCTTACACAGAAAGATACAAAAGGAACAGGGGAGCATCTAGTCACTTTCCATTGAAAGATTTTGAAAGAATATTAAATTAGGTATAAATTTGTGGAAAAGAAAACTTTCATTATTGTGAAGGGTCTAAACAAGTTCAAACATTTCATTACCTGTAATTAGACAACTGTCTATGTTACTCACTCAACTATCTATGAATACATAATGGAGGGAGAAATCACAGAAAAGAGAGCAAACTAGATTACTAAAATCCTAGAATATGATATTGATGTCAGACCTACCAAAGTAATATGTGGGAAGGGTCTCTGCAAATATATAGCTCAGGAACCTAAAGCTCTGGTCGAGACACAAGATGAAGTAGTGTTAATGCATGCAGATCAAGATGAAAGGTGTTGGATTATTGACAAGAAGGATTTTATGCAAACCGAAAGGTTTCCTTCAGACCTTCCCCCTGAAAAAGGGAGGTTTTATAGGTTTTAGAACAGTGGTTATCGGTTGATTGAAGGAATCTTGTTCAAGAGAAACTTTGATGGAGTGTTACTCCGTTGTGTAGATAAGTAGCAGGCCAAGAAAATTTTACATGATTTCCACAATGACCTTGCGGAAGGTTATTTCTCAGCCCAAACAACCGCTATCAATATCACCCATGTTGGATATTATTGGTCTTCGTTATTCAATGATGTGCATTCTCTTGTTTGTGAATGTAAGGAATGTCAATTCTATGTTGGGAAACATAGAAATGCAGCCATGCCACTTAGGCCCATAGTGGTAGATGAACCATTCGCTCAATGGGGATTAGACTTCATAGGGATGATCAACCCGACATCTTCAGCTGGCCACAAGTGGATCCTCATTGTGATAGACTACTTCACAAGATGGGTGGAGGCAGTTCCCTTAAGAAACACAACGGAGGGTGAAATTTTAGGTTTCTTAGAGGAATTAGTTTCAATGTTTGGTCCACCAAAAACCATCATCTTAGATAATGCCAGAACTTTCATAGGTTCTTGAATTACTTGATTTTCCCTCAACCATGGTATTTACCTAAAAAATTCTTCCAATTACTATTTGTAAGGAAATGGTTTAGCTGAATTGACAAATAAAAACCTAATTAGAATCGTCAAAAGGATAGGATCCGATCATAAAAAAGAATGGCAGAAACATTTGAGTGCGCTCTAGGTAGACCAAGTGACCCCTAAATAGATTTTGAAGAACTCCCTATAAGAAATTGTGTATGGTAAGAAAGCTCAGTTCCAAGTTTCTCTAGAGTTTCCTGCTTTGTAGCTTTTGAAATATCTAGAGTTAGAAGATAACAAACCCATGGAGGTGAGATTAGCGAAGCTCCTAGAATTGCAAGAAAAGAGGGAGAAATATTTCAATTCTTTCCATAACAGGCAATAAATTGTTAAGTGGTTTGAAAAAAAAAGTTCGGACCCAAGTTTTAAGTGTGGTGACCATTTTTTAAAATATAATGAATGAGCCGCTAAACTAAGTCAGCACGCGAAGTTTGACAGCCTGTGGGAGGGTCCTTTTCATATCCTCGAATGCAATGAATTCAATGCCTTCACTCTAGAGGATATACAAGGTGAAATTCTTGGGATTCCACCTAATGGGATCCATCTTAAACGTTTCAATTAAGCTTTGCGATTTTTTTAGTTGTAAATAGCATGTTTCCTATTTTCGAGAGGTCGTTTTGTCCTTGTCTGGAATTTTGGAAGTTCTTTATCCCTTTTAATTTTTTGAAAATTGAGAATCTTGAGAAAAAAAGAAGAAGAAAACAAACACATTTATAAGAAAAGAGCCATAGTAACACAAAACCAAAAGTATTATATTGTATTATGTATTGTTTTTTTTACATATACAAATACAAAATGACTCTTAGGCCTTTTCTTAGCGTAGCAACAAAAAGCGAAATGAAAGCATTGATAGCATCTTCTCATTCTTCCTCATCATCATCTTCTTCTTCTTCAGTGTCTTCCACCATATAATCTAAGTTTGAATTAGAGAAAAGCATAATTTCTTGGAGAATGGGAAGATCATCAGAGGTCAAGATCCTCAAGAAGATGTAGTCCCAAAAATCAGTGTACTAGGTGACACCATCAGTAGGAACCAAGAAATGCAGGCGTAATGGAAAGTCAGAAGTTTGTTTGACTCGGTCATGATGCTGGGGCAAAGTCAAGGTTTTAAAACCAGAGACAAATGGGAGCCATGGGACTACCTCACCATGATCGACAAAAAGTCTAAGGTCTGAAGTTGTGGGAATTATCACTAAAGGAACAACAACCTTGACCACCTCAGCTAATCCTCTAGGTACATTTCAGGGAAGAGTACTTCAGTAAGATGGGCAACAAGTTGTCCATTCATACCAATGTCCATGTTCAAATGGTATTTGTCTTCAGCACCAATGAAATATTCTCCCAACACCCATTTTATGGCGGCAATTAAGATCGGATTGTTCCTTCCAATCATGCGTTGTAAGAGTCAGACTGAGATATTCCTTTAGAAAGTTGTATGTGGCCTACTGCTGACTAATATAATAGGAGTATCCATAGCTCTTCTACTCTGCAACTAGACAAAATGCTAAGATGGAAATAACTACCCGTCTGAGTCATATATATAGCAGTGAAATGACTTCAAGCTAAAGGGATGTGTTAAGAGCTCAAGAAACTTGCACAAGTTGATCCATGACATAAATTTTCATAGTAGGTGAAAGGAATTGATTGAAGATCATAATTTGGTTGTGTAGATTTTCAGAGATTGTGCAGGGCATGAGCGTTTTCCATGCATCTTTCTATAGCACTTTATCCTATTTTGGCAAATCTTCACTTTTCCCCTTTGTTGATATGTTGTTGCAGATCATTTTAAATAGAAATAAATGAGGGATGTCCATTTTTTGAGGTAAGTGTCTAGACATTTCAAATGACAGTGACATAAAGCATAATGAATTTCCATCCCAACTGATGTGGCAGTTATGCAAGCATCGTACGAGATTTATTTTGCACGAAAATCTTAAGTGGCACATGCACAAGGCATGACGCATAATTAATACATCATTAAGCACAAAAATCAAGGAATGAAGCATCTTAGAGAAGACTAACAATTTTAAGGTTTGTATGCAGATTTTGTTTAAACTTGCAAGAGATATCCATTCATGCTGAGATAGTGATTTTTTGAAGCAGAAGGTAGGAGATAATTTTATACAGAGATGGAAGGTTCAAGAGATGCACCATGTTCCTCGATGCTTGATTCTTGAGTGGATGTATCTAGAGAGATCTCTTATTCATCTCATCCCATGCCTTCAAAGCCTACCTACCCAAGAACAAAGTCAAAGATGAAAACTATGACAAAAAATCCTTCTCTGGTTATAAACGGTTTTAAAGAGGTCTACGACCCCAAATTGCAGAAGCAATTGAAGGGTCTCTGAGAAGCCGCTTGTGCGAGAATGCTTAAAAAGAAGAATGATTTGGGCTCCATAGCAATCAAGCTCTGGAATTGTGGCCTTCCGTAATATATGGTCCCAATGGTTCCCATTGCCCTAAGTTTATCAAGGCGTGTTTAAAATGTTTCAGTCCGAACCTCGTTGTAATTTGGGGTAGTTTTCTAAATGTAGAGATAAGCGTGGATGCCATCAGGGACATGTTATGCTTTCCTGTGATCACAGGTGAAATAGAAATTTTCTGTCGGGAGGCACTCGAGTCATATTGGCAAAAAAGGATAGATGCTCTAAGTTTTTGCAATAGTGCAATGGATAAAAACATCACCCAGCTCCAAAAATTCCCATTGGCGTATAGTGATTTGAAACAGGGGGACTTGAAATATGTTGCCTCAATGTTGGCTTATATTTTTGGCCTTGATAATGACTTGAATGTATATCCTTTCTAGATTAGATTTCTCTTTAAGCTTCACAAGCAATGGGAAGCAATGGTATGATTTTGATGATGTCCTCATCTGAGAAATGACAAATCAGTTGATTAACTTTCCGATACAGTTTAGGTTCAGGTACACATCTTTTCTAGTTCATATGTTCCTACATTAAAATGTAGACTTCTACAGTCGTTACATAAACTTGTCAGTGTTTGATGATCAAAAGAAGAAGAAGCTTGTAACCACATGGACTCCCATCCTGTCTGCTATGCATGATGCATATTCTTTTTTTGATTTCTTCCTCACTCTTGCCATGCAAGATTTAGCAAGACAAGATCCTGATCCTTTGCTCACTTCTGAGTAGAGCGAATCAGTTGGATGTCAACATGCAAACCCTATTGTGGTTGGTTTCTGGGAAAAGAATTTTCTTTCATTAGAGTCCACGGTTTTATGGAGGAGCCTTTTTGCCTCCCAGCCTATGTAACTAAGCAAATGCTAGCCTTAGAATTTTTTAGGCAACTCATTATAGTTGAGCTCCGCATACGTATAGGTAAACATGAAAGCTGCCATAACCCATGACAAAAAAATTTTAGGGCCCATTGTCCTAATGAAAAGACTTCAAGCCGAAGACGTGCTTACTTCAAAGTTGGTGAAGTCAGGTTTTGTGGTTATTGATGACCAATGGACTTATGATCTGGATGGTTGTTTGTGAAATAGAAAAATTCCCATAGCACATGATCCGAGTGAGTCCTGGGAAGCATGGGTTAACCCACCAAGAGAAGATCCTTAGCTATATGTAGACTTAGATGTCATCCCTCTCAAAAGAAGAGCGCCATGGCTAGAGTTTTACACCCCAATTAGGAAAGTAGATCCTGTGAAAAAGATCCCTCTTATTTTGCAGAGGAAAATGGATGAAGATGGTTGGCGAGAGGAGAAGAAGTTAGATTCTTGGGCATACCAAAAGAGATAAAGCAACCCCAATTGGCATTAGGCAATCATCCTTTAGATGATACTTTTGAGCAAGAATGGAAAAAATACAATATAAATATAGAGGATGATTATGAGCCTCACGAGGATGGCACTGATTCTCCAAAACTAGCTCCCCAACATGAATCTCAACAAATAGAGAAAGGGAAATAGGTTGAGATCGGTCAAACTCATCAGACATCAATCTCTTTGGCTACTTGTAAAGCTATCAGAAGGCATCATTCACAAATATTGCATAAATGGTCTAGCGAGACATTTCAGTCTCAGAATCTAATGCATGTTGGTTCTTCTCCCCTAAGAAAGAAGCAGACCCTAGAAGATGCCCTGGGGAGTGGTCAGACACAAGTACCCATTGTAGCCCAAATTTCATTGATGATAACATCATCTTCAGCTTAGGTACTCTTCTCTCTTCTCAATCTTTGATTTCTCTGCCCTTGTTGTCTCTTGCTGCTAGTCCCCTTGCTATAGTAGTATCATTCATGACTATAATGCAATCCTAGCCTGCCCCTATATTCTCTATCTTTCTAGTTGCTGACTCGCACAGTATTGTGGCTACAAGCACAACATCAAATGTTCCCCAATCTATCGTGACCCCCACTCAATTTTTGTCTACATCTTTAGTAGCGAGGGTGTTAGGATTTGTAAGCTCCACACCTCTAGCATCATCAAGTGCTAATCCATTTTCATGTCCCTCTACTAGTGGTATGCCAGGAGTTCCCCCTTTCACTCCTGCCACCTCACCCAACCAATTCAGATGTAGCTGAGAGATCCTATAGTCTTGATTCCTTTTTCTCTTCCGCCTGGCACTCCTTTCACAGGGCAGGCAATTCCTTTGCCATCAAAATTTATGCAACAAGCAAGCTCTGCTAAACTCACCTGGGTAGAGAGGGCTCAAAAGTAAAAAATAAAGGATTAGCAAAAACCTGTTGAGCCCAAAATACAGATGCATTACAATGAAGAGAGTCAAAACCTATTGTTCATAGCCATGTTGTCTAACATCATCAAACTAGCAGGAGAAATGCAATAGAATGATTACTCTATTAATTCCATTGGCATTGATATGAAAAATTCTCATTCGTGAGACAAAGTAGAAATGATGGAGGAGACACAAAGGGTTGTATCATCCGACTTCCTAAAGCATGCCTGGCATTTAGATAAAGTCATGGAGGAATTGAACCATGTCAAAGTCATGGTTAATTGCTTGAAGAAGGAAGAAAGGGTCAGGAATAAAGAAATCACTCACCTTCAATCTGATGTTCAACAAAAAAAGGCAGAAAGAGAAAATCTTCAGAGTGCCTTAAATAATCTTGCAGCCCAATTGCAGACAGAACAGGGTGCAAAAAGTGAATCGAACAAGAAGCTCCATGATTAGGAGCAAGATTCAAGGCAACTCAGGGCGAGCTTCCTGAATGTAAATCAAATTCGAGCCTAGTTACAAGATGCCATTTGGGATAAAGATAAATTATATGCCCAGGAGCTAAGTAACATGCAAATGCTCCTTTCAGAGGAAAAGAAGGATAGAGAAAAGGTGTTGTAGGATTTTCAAAACAAGAAGGTCCAATCCAACAAGTAGCTTCATGACCTAATGCAATCTTTGGAGGATGAGCGCAAAATCTTTGTTCAAATGCAGGAGGTGGTGTAGGACAAAGGTACAAAAATCTTATCCTTAGAGTACCAAGCATCTGTGGCAGGGCAAAAAGTAAAAGAGTTACATGAGGCCATTGAGGCAAAGAATGAAGAGATCTCTCTCCTGTCCAAGCCCTCCACTCTTCCCTATATTGCCCCTAAAATTTTACCTCTATAATTAAAGAGCTCTACTTTTCTTCTTGGGAAAAAGGTCAAACAGTTTTGCCCCTCTTTGCGATCGCCCCTGAAATTCTTGACAGATGCATAATCTCTATGCGCTGAAGCAAATGATACCATTGATCGAGTCAATCATTTTTTTTGTGCCCAAAATCCCTAATGCTCACAAATTGATTAATTGGTTGTATATTGCTTCCGACCAGGATTTGGTCACCGCAGGAGTCGGGGATCACAAACAATTGGCTAGAAGGGCAAATTTCTTTATAAATTATCACAAAGAAGTGGCACAGGCCACATCCAATTTGAGTACACTTTTGTCTTCAACTTTGCACATAAAGGAGTATTTTGGGTGTTTTATAAACCCTGGCTTACCTTCCCCTTTCCTCCCTGATAATTCAGTTTTGAAAGCTGACAAGATCATGGACTTGATTGAGCAACAACATCGAGAGAAAACAGTTCCCTAGGTTTTAAGTGTTCCACCTTCAGCCAACGAAGTTGAATAATTGTTGCATCCCCTAGCTCAACTCCATTCTTTGCTTGAGTTAACTCATAATGATCTAGGAGACCTTCCTTTCCATGGTATTATTGTCCTCGATCAGAACTATCAGATCCTCAAATCTCATAATTATCCCTCAAAGGAATATTGGACTCCCTTGTAGTAGGTCCTTGATCGACTATACCGAATGGATGCATAGGTCTGGTTGGCAAACCAAAAATTTTGGGTTCCGACATCCCACAAGCAGGGTCATCCCAGAAGTTGCCAAGAAACTATGGATTAATTTATCCACGCCACTCTTAGAGGGGGTATCCTTTATATTTTGTTAAGTTTGCACCCTTTGTCCTTATTCTCATAAATTTTGTTCTCAATTTGCACACGCCTGGCACGTGTTGGTGCAACACGCATCTTCAAAGCCTCCCCTTTTTTGGTGATAGGGATTCATGATCAACTGACTCGTGATGATGGTTTTCATTTCTTTTGCAATGCTAAGCCCACAGTTTTGAATGAAGTAAATGCTTTGCATGGTATCTCCCTAGGGGGGTTTCATTTTGTATTATTGTTGAAGCCCAGGTCTCCCCCTCCTACTGCCATGTGTTTTTCATGCTTATGGTTAGGAGATCCCCTGAGGGCATTTTCCAAAGAGTTGCGCATTTTGTTAAGAGTTGCAAGCAATTGAGGAATGACCGCAAACCATTTTTTGATCCAATCAATAGGAGGTTTGTGGGGCAGTTGTGCTAGATGCCAAAAGCATTGCCTCCCTCATGCTCCTTTTTGTTTTCATGGCTGATGATGGAGATACCAGCAACGCATTGTTGTGATGCTTTTTCTTGTTTTTCAGTATTGGGTTGTTAGGCCCCGACCCTATAATAAGTACAATGTTTTAATTTGTATGGGGTCTGACCTTATTTTTTTTCAAAATATACACAGAAAGTTCTCTAGGAAAGATTTTAGCCTTAAATTTGTTATTATTTCCTAGACTAAGATAATCAATTATGATTGTGGCCTCTTAGATTACTTTATTCAGTGTGCATTAATATTTTTTTGTGCATCTTCAAATTCTGCTATAACTTTAGTAATGTATGCTTAACATTTTACTGATTAAATCACGTTTTATACTTTTTATCTAGTAGATGTGTGGTGTATGTTGCTTTATGTTGAGAAAATATTCAGATGTATCTTGATTCGTGTTCAGGGCATGTAGATTGTTGAATGGGCCTTAGAATGACATGTATGTGAAGTTCTCTATGCTTTTAAATTTGTCAGGAAAAACCAATTTAGCATATCGCTTTAGAGTAGATTTGTTTTTATGTTTCTTTCTTTCCCTTTTCCCCCCCTAATGAATGAAGAGTCAGCTTCTAAAATTCCAAAGGTTACTCAGTAAAAATGCATAGGTCCCCCATCACTGAGTCTCCCATAAGGTTGTTTTCCTAGGAGTATTTTAATAATCAACACTGCCTAATTGCTATAAACCTAAGAAGTATGCTACTGAGGAAAGTCATTGTATGGATAAATACACTAAAATCAACTCTATGGATCACTCTTTACCTTTGAGATTGTAGAGATTAAATCTCAATATAATGAGAAGAAGGAATCAACATTCAAAGTTACTGAGAAGATAGAAGATGAACCTGAAACAAGCAATGACATGAATGAAGTGGAAGCAAATTTTTTGAGAAGACTAAAGAAAGGATTTAAGAAATACAAAGGTAAGTTGCCCTTTAAATGTTTTAATTGTGGAAGAATTGGTCATTATGCTTCTAGATATACTTTTAGGGAGGATAACTATAAGAGATTAGATGATTATAACAAGAGAAAATATAATTATAGGAGAGATGATAGAAAAAAGAGAGTAGATGATAGAGGTAAGTCCAAAAATAGTTTTTGTTCAATAGAGACCTATTCCTCTAAATATGAAAATTGTGATGACTCAAATGAAGAATCAATGTTTCTAGCCATAGAATGAAAAGATAGTGAAAGGCCTGGTACTCTGCATGATGAGAATGATAGTGGAAGATCAATGACTATGAAGATTGTTCAACCCAACAATAATAAAAATAACTCTAGTTGAAGTCTCAACCCGAAGTTTGGACATTCACTTGGTAAAGTCACTATTTATATAGCTAGTGTTCATTTGATTGTCAACCCAAGGACGTAATACTTGAAATGGGTCCGCACTATATATGCAGTAAGTTCCTGCAACAACTACTTTGCATTACTGTAGCAACTAACATTATGTGGAAAAGATAATACAAAATTGAAACTATTGAAAGGCTACAGGAAAACTTCTGCATTAACATAAATTCATTCAAGAAATACTAGCTAAGTTCAATGGTGATAAACAAAAATTACTCTATTTTGGTTTGGCTACAGGAACAGTCAATGGATCTGTTTCCAGTGGCTACAGGAATAGTCAATGCAAGAACATCTACTGCAGCTAAGGAAAGAAAACTAATCTTTAACAAATGCATAGGAACACTCACCAAGTGGACCCCCTTAGGTGAGTGATTCCAAGCTTCTCAAAAACAACTCTAAGCGCTCAAAATAACATATTTTTATTCATCATTCTTTGGAAGTCATTACATGATTCAACATGAAAAGAAACTCAAAAACACTTGTAAAAATCCTCTTCTCTGCTTTCTCTCTTTTTCTATCTAACCTCTAAGAAGAGATGAAGAGCTTATTTTAAAAGAAATCATCTACTTTAGACAACATAGATCACGCCGAAGAGAAGAGGCGGATGACTAATCAAGAAAGGAGATAGCTGGAGTTAAGCTATAGAAAATATGGATCTAAATCGAACAACAATTATAACATAATGTGGCAGTATTTAAAACATCAATGTCCACTTGAGTTAGACATCAGTAGTATCATGTGATTTCTTCTCCTATGTCATTCCTTATGCTTTTCAACATTTTTGTTGTTCGATCTTTCAATCATCTTCTTGAATATCTCTTCTTGCAACTGGCGCGATAGGCGAGCTTCCATCGCAACATCATTTATTCCCTATACTTCAAAAGAAACAACATACAAGAACATACATACATATTTATTTAATCAGGATATCTATTAATTTCACACATGATATCGCCCTAAACAATCCGCATGGGAACAAGAATAAATCATATGGCTGCAGGAATAAACTAGCAAAGACAAAACATGTTTTAATAGGTTTAGGTAAACTTCTGATACATCATTACTACTATGCAAATCAAAATATGACAAAAGCTCAAGAGTTCTAAGGATAAAAATATGCCAATGTCTCAACTCATCATGCCCCCCAACTTTAAGATCTTGTTTATCCTCCAACAAGAGCAAAATTTTTGATTCTTGCACTAACTCTTAGGTCACCAATGGTTCCTTGACCTGTTCCTCTTGAAGCTAAATTCCAGTAAAATCCTTTCATCTTTTCCAACCTGGACCATCTGGCTTCTTTTGTAACTGCTTCATAGGGCTATTCTGTAGTCTTACATCCCAATAGTGGCCACATAAGAATAGGAGGCTGGAAGATCAAAGGATCCCAATTATTGGTTTTCTCTCTGCTCTGTTGTATATATTTAGGGGCTCTTTGCATAGCTGCCTGGAAATTTGGCAATGAATGAGGTTCTCCCTACTTCAATTCTTCTGGCAAGTTATTCCAATGTTGAGTTAAACCATCAATTGCAACTGCACTTTTATTTTGAACTAAATGCTCATATTCTTGGTATATTTCTTCCCTCATCGGCAGCACTAGATTCCTAACATCTTGCCTTACCAGTAACTTCTACCATTCATAATAACGAACTCTTGGCTCTTTTTCTTCCTTCCTCAATGGAAATGGATAATCAAATTCAAAATCCTTGTATACTCTAGCTTGTGACCCCATGCTGATCTCATTTTGAATCCATGTCATTAAAGCTTTTATATGGATCACCAATATATAACAAAAGATTCCTCTCACTATCTGAAGCTACAACATAGTTATGTAAATACAATTCACATAACAAATTTTTCATAGCTGTTGGAGAAGTTTGGTAAGCATCATAAAATTCCTTAGGGGTTTCTAAAGAGGGGCTAAGGTCCCTGACAATGCAGTTCAATTTGAAATTTAAATACCGCTCCGTTAAATGCAAAGCATAAACCCTTGGCGGTGCCCTACATTGCATCAATTCGAGGATCATACTAGTGATTGTGTCAACTTTAGCCTCTAATTCTTCAATTTTGTTATCCCTCTTTTCAATTTCTCTTTGTTGTTTGTCAGTATCCCCTTGCAATCTAGCCCTCTCTATTTCTCATTGTCTATAAAATGTTAACGCAATAGATAAACTGCTTAGGGATGATGGAGGTCTAATAGGTGTTACCTTAGGCCATGTAATCTCTTCAACAGGTTCCTCAAGCTGCTCTGCCACATATGCAAGATTTGACAGTCTATCAACATCATCTTCCTTCTGAGTTTCAACATCTGTAGGGCTCCCTTCTTCTGATATTTTTACTGAAATAACCTCTGTCGGATCACCTACTAGATGGGCCTTCTGGGTTTTACTCTGAGTCCTTCTCACATAAACCTTTGGAGTGGCTTTAGGAATGGTTTCTACCTGTGGCTTTTCTGCAGGAGTATTTCTTTTAGACCTATGCCTCTTGGCTGTAGGAGAAACTCGAGTTGCCTATGGCTGAACCATAGGTTCTTCATCTGCATCAATTATTTTCAATTCCTTCCCTTTTCTTTTAGAAGATGGCGATTCTCTTTGAAAAGAAGTGGAGGGTTGCTCCACATTTGTCTCAACCATCTCTTCTTCCACAATAGCCACAACTCCTTCAGTGATGAGCAATTCATTCTTTGCAGAAACTATAGGATTAGAGGGTTCTTCAATATTTTCTTTTTCAACTATTGGCACATTTGCAACAGGAGCATCTTCAACCCTAAACTACAATATGTCTTCAAATACCCCCCATTCAATCTGTAAAACATCTCTAAGAGAATGTTCGACAAGCAATTTAATCAAACCATGATGGCTAACATAATGATTTTCGTTCTTCTGTGTTTCTTTGGCACTTATGGAAATGAGGTGGTATAGAAAATTAGGGACACTCACTCTCCGACCATGTCGTAAATGACTAAGAAATTTGAAATGGGGTGAATGTAAATTTGAATACCTCCCTTCGCAAGTAATGTATTTCATTACATATAAAGCCACTTGGGGCCACTTTGTTGTTAGGGAAACCCTCCTAGTTCCTTGCTTGTCCACTTTTAGAGGTCCATCTGTGGGAAGTGTAAACTATGCTCCGGCGCTTCTGGCGTCTTTTGATTCTAGAAATAATTCTCCTTCCTATAGCAACCCTGTAACTTCATCTATCCACTGCTCTGTAGCAATGACCCTTAATCTTCTAACAATAGCCTCTCCTTCATTGAATGAATGCATAAACTCTGCGGCAATTTCTTTATTATAATCCCTGATTTTCAGAAAGTAAACAATCCAACCATGCTGCCTAAAATAATGCTCACAAAGAGCATCCTGTAGCAATGCATCATGGACTATTGGTTCATGGCGGATTGGATCTCCACCCATTTCTTACTCTATTTAATGTAGCAAACTCTGCAGCTGAGAAATAGAGAACCAAAATATTCTACAGAATGAAAATTGAAACTTCCTTACATATCTCCAAATTTGGCGGCAGAGTTTATTACTTTCTTGTGCTAATATCTTGTTAAAGAAATGATGGCGAGTAATCAAATCAAGGTACCAAAAAGGATGAGTAATTACTAATTTTGTAAACTGAACCATAAAACACCCCCCCAACTTATCTTGGCACGTGTCCACACAGGCGGAAAGGATGTAGGGAAGTGTACGCGGATTTAGGAAAGGCAATAATCATAAAGAAATCATAAATGCGTAATTAATATAAAATACAATATGTACATACCTGCAGTTGTACGAAAAGAAAGGCGAAATGAAATGAAGTGACAGACAAGAAAATGAGATGGGATGACATGGATGAAATTTTAATTTTGGAGAAGAATATTTCTATAAGACATGGAAATATTATTGTGAAATGACGCGAGGAGAATTATGAAGTGGCAAGCATGTTCACTGTAGTGGCTACAATAACCTTACCTCCGTTACTTTGCTCAATTGCTGAAGGAACTTGATCAGTGGCTGCAGGAACTTGATCAGTTGCTGCAGGAACTTGTGTTTGATCCTTTTTAGCAAATTGCTGCAGAAACTCCTCTTTACTAGTCGGCTTATGATAAAACACAATCGGTGACCATTCACCAAAAGCTTAAACCGAACTAGGTCAATTATGGTCAACTAAACAACTCCATTATTGAAAACTTCCTCTATCTCATATGGACCTAACCATCTAGTTTGAAGCTTTCCCATAGTATCTTTATATCTGGAGTCATACAATATTGCCTAGTCACCGGCTTTCAATTTTTTCTCTTTGATATATTTATCATGCCACTGTGCTCTCTGATTTTGTATCAGTTTTGTCTACTGGACAACCATTTTTCTCCATTCATCCAAAGCATTCAATTACTGAATACGTTCCTTTTGTGCTTTAGAAAGTGTCATATTTAATTGCAAAGCTGTCCTCAAAGTTCTATACTCAAACTCAATAGGCATCATTGTTGTTTTTCCATACACCATCTCAAAAGGTGTAAAACCAATTGGTGTCTTCCAAGTTGTTCTGTATGCCCAAATTGCTTCTGAAAGTCTATGAGACCAGTCTTTTTTATGAATAGGTACTATCTTGGTAAGAATAGCCTCAATCTCCCTATTTGTAACTTCTAACTGTCCATTAGCTTGTGGATGATATGGGGTAGATTTTTTGTGCCTTATATTGTATTCATTGACCAAGGCTGCAATCAATGTTGAAGTAAATTGTGGGCCTTGGTCTGATACAATTTCCCTTGGTACTCCATATCTTGTAAATATCTCCTCATAAAGAAACTCAACCACCTTATTATCTCTTGCATGTGTCATGGCACGAGCTTCCACCCATTTGGTTACATAATCTGTACATACTAAAATGTAGGATTTGCCATTAGAAGGTGGATCAATTGGACCAACAAAATCTAATCCCCATTTATCGAATGGTGCAACCAATATTTGTGGATACAATGGCATCTCATCAGCTTTAGTAGGTCTCCCCATGAGCTGGCATCTATCACATTTTCTTGTATACTGTGCTACATCCTTATATAATGTGAGCCAATAATATCCTATATTCAGTATTTTGAGTGTTATTCTTTTAGCAGCAAAATGTCCTCCACATGGCTCATCATGACATGCATGCAGGATATCATATGTTTCATCTTCTCTTACACATCTCCTCATGACTTGGTCAAGTCCAGTATAAAACAAACAATCAACAATCCATGAGAAGTTAAAGCTTTCTCTACTAACAACCTTCTTTCCATAGGAGAGAAATGAAGTGGCATTTTAGCAATAGCTAAATAGTTGGCAATATCAGCATACCAGGGAGTGTGGGCTTGTATAAGGAATAGACGTTCATCCAAAAAAGCATCATCTATGGTTGTAGAATCTTTCTGTAACTGAAGTCTTGAAAGATAATCTGCAACCACATTGGACTTCCCTAGTTATCAAAAACTGTGATATCAAATTCCTGCATCAATAATAACCAACGAGATAATCTACCAGTAATTGAAGGCTTATTCATGAGATATTTGATTGCGGTATGATCAGTATGCACAAATATGGGATACCCTGTGATATAGTGCCTAAATTTGTTGAGTGCATATATAACTGCTAACATTTCCTTTTCAGTGACTGTGTAATTTAACTTAGGCCCTTGCAAGTTCTTGCTAATATAATATACTGCACTTTCCAAACTATCAATCTTCTATCCTAATGCTACTCCTATTGCATAATCAAATGCATCTGTATGAATTTGAAATGGTAAAGACCAATTCGGATCTTTAAGAACTGGTGCTTGGGTCAAATTGTTCTTAAGCTTCAAGAAAGCTTCATTTCATGAAGAAGTCCATCTAAATTCCATATCCTTGGTAAGTAATGAATATAAGGGACTTGCAATTTTATTGAAATCTTTGATAAACCTTCTATAGTAGCCAGCATGACCAAGGAAACTTCTTACATCTTTTTGCTTGATTGGTGCATTGATATTCTAAATGACTTCAATCTTTGTTGGGTCAACTTGTATTCCTTTTATAGAGATATGATGACCAAGGACTATTCCTTCATGCATCATTATGAAGCACTTCTCATTGTTTAATGACAAACTATAGCCTTCACACTATTGCAAAACTTTTTTCAAGTTCCTCAATGCTTCTTCAAATTCAGAACCATAAGTTGTAAAGTCATCCATATAAATTTCCATTATGTCTTGAGAAATATCTGAAAAGATACTGATCACTGCTCTTCGAAAAGTGGCTGGAGCATTACACAATCCAAAGGAAGAATAGAATATGCATATGTGCCCCAAGGACAAGTAAATGTTGTCTTTTCTTGGTCCTCTAAGGCTACCTAAATCTGATTGTAACCACTGAATCCATCGAGAAATGAAAATATCTCTTCCCAGCCAAAGAGTCTAATACCTGATCCATAAATGGCAATGGAAAATGATCTTTTCTTATTGCTAAATTCAAAGCTCTATAATCAACACATACCCTCCATTTTACTCCTTTCTTAGGAACTATTACCAAAGGTGATACCCATTGGCTATCAGAGATAGGATAGATAAACCCAACCTTTAACAACTTCTGCAATTCCTCTTTAACTATTTCTTTTAATGTGGGATTGATTCTTCTTTGTGGTTGTCTGAGTGGGAAACATTCTTCTTTTATATAGATACGGTGGGTGCAAACTGTTGGATCTATTCAATTCATGTCGTTGTAATCCCAAGCAAAGGCATTTTTATGACATTTAAGCAAGTCCACGAGTGCTACCTTTTGAGTATCTGAAAGATCATTATTGATATTCAAACATTTATTCAAATCAACTTCTATTTTGATAATAAGATTAATCTAGGATATATCAGAAAAATGAGAAGTATAGACTTCCTGTGGCAATAGAGTATGTAATATATCAGTGGCTATAGGGAAATCTAACTCTGCAATATTTGGTACCAACTCCTGTAATTGTTGTTCTTGTGTCAACTCATTTGTCAGAATTTTATAAAGAATTGAGTCTTCATCATGTAATTTCATGAATGGCCCTCAATTAATCATCATGAGGTGATTAATAGAGTCAACTCTCTTAGATTCTTCTCCCAAAGTAGGCCAAACGACTTGTTGTTGATCAAACTGGGGTTGTGCAGGAGAATACAAAGCTAATGTTTTTGTAGAGTGCCCATCTGAAATAGTCATATCTCCTGATCTACATCCAATATATGCATCAGCCATGCCAAGCCAAGGTCTTCCTAAAATCACCGAATATCCCCCTAGTGTTGCCTTCAGAGACAGAATCATAAAGTTTGTAGGGTATTCCTAGGAATCCAAAATAACAACCACATCTTCAATCATACCATCAGGTTGCACTGTAGAGCTATCAGCAAGCTATAGAACTGTGTGTGTAGGCCTTAGACTATTGATTTCAAGTTGTTGCATTACTTCTCTTGTCATTACATTAACGGCTGCTCCCAAATCAGCTAAAACATTCCTTATCTGGTTGCCATTAATGACTATACTCACAACAGGACTACCAGGATTAGAATATTTAGGAATTGAAACCTTTCCTAACATAATATCTGCCAGTTAACCCATCACATGCACTATTTGTGAATCCTTCTTCTTCCTGCCATGTTTTTTAGACATGCTTCTCTAAGTGCCTTACTATATAGAGGAACATCTTTTATATCTTGCAACAATGGAATTTTAACACAAACATGTTTTAGTTGATCTATGATACCAAAACCTTGCTCCTATTCTGTAAGAACTTCCTTTTCTTGCAATCTCTAGGGAAATGGTGGTAATGTCTACTTCTAAGGTATTGTGGTTGTTGGACTAGAGATTTCTTGTTCTTCTTGTACCTTAGTGATAACTGGAGGACATGGATTAGGAAGAGTTGTCCCAGATCGGAGGTGAATATCACTTATAGATAGAGAATAGGTTGGGTATTGATTAGGGTCAGCTGAATAAGCTTGTTGTTGTTACTGAGATTTAATATTAGGATTTGGCATTGGTTGAGTGGGAAATTGCATTGGTTTAGGTGGGACAACAATGGCTGCAGGGGGAGGCATTATTGCAGGTGGTTGTGGCTGCTGAGTAGGCTGTTGATAACCAGAAGAATGGGTAGTCCATGGTTGACTCCCCCTCCATTAAGGAGTAGGTTTCCAATTCCCTTGAAATTGGCTCCCTTAGTCCTAAGGTGGATACCAATTTCCCTGTGGCTACTGCCACTATGGCATTTGATTAGAAAAATGTTGCCCTTGGCCTTGAGAACCATACCAGTTTGGATAATTACCAAAATTTTGAGCATATGGTGATTGCCATTGATCATTTGGTACATAAGAATTTCCACTATAACCAGAAAAAGAAAGTGGATCCGGAGGCATACCTTGTCTTTGGAAATTTGGCCTTCTTTGAGCAACATAAAAATCTTGCTCATCCTCACCTTGTATTGGCTTGAAGTTAGGAACCTCAAGATTTGCAACCATTTTACATCTACAGTCCTTTTTCCGTTGTGTACAATGAGGGCAAAATTCTACAAGAAATGCATCATCTTTTTCATGCTTCTTCTTAGTTGAGAGTGTATCCAAATGAGTAGCCATATTGTTTATGATGTCCTCCTTAAAGTCCTGGCTAAGTTCCATTATAGAAACTCTAGTACCAGATGTTGATGAAGGAACTCCTAGCTTGAAACACCTGTTCTTTTTAGAAGCAGATCTAGAATACTTCTTACAAATTTGTCCTATTTCATTCCACGTAGACTGTGTAATGTCACCTCCTCCCATAAGATCCAAAGAATCAGTGCATTCATCACTGATTCCCTTCGAAAATATCAACTTGAGGGAATCTTCATTTAGAGTACTATGCTTGGACTTTTTGACACTAAACAGAAACCTTTCCAGATAATCTTCAAGACTCGTCTTCTTTCTGTGTCATTCTAAAGATATCATCCCCATGACGATCAGTGCCTCTACAATAATCTTTATACTTTGCAAGAAACAATCATTTCATCTCATCCCATGTATTGATTTTGCTACTACCCAAGCTCACAAACCATCTTAAGAATGATTCCTTCAAAGTGGCAGGAAATATTTTGAGCCTATGGGCATTTGTAGTATAATCAAAACTCCTACAGAGAACATCAAACTCAAACAAAAATGTGTCTGGATCCTCTATCACTAATCCATAGAATTTAGGGAGAGAAGAAGCTAGAATGTTCTTGAGATTAGCATTATCATGTTGATCATATATGGGGAACTCAAATGTTGGGTCCAAAGGTGGTGGTGGTGGATTATTTCCACCAGGAGGTGGGTTTCCTTGCATTGGACTTGTGGGGGGCATTACTATATGAAATTCTTCTTCTTGGGGTCCAAAGAGGAACTAAAGACTGCCTTCTGGAAATTCAGATTCAGGGTGGTTCAAATTCTCTTGGGTTTGATAAAGTTCAGCAAAAGGATTTATATCTGGGGAATTAATTTCTGCATGATTAGGATGACTAGGCAGAAATCTACCTAGAACATCTCTTCTTCGCCTATGCATGCAGATTCATGAAAAAAAAATTCAAACAATCAGGAATGCCAGAAAAATAATTAGCTAAAAAAGACAATAACCATAACAGGTTCTTAGTTTGACACCATCCCCGGCAACGGTGCCAAAAATGTTCAAACCAACAATAATAATAATAACTCTAGTTAAAGTCTCAACCCGAAGTTTGGACATTCACTTGGTGAAGTCACTATTGCTATAGCTAGTGTTCATTTGATTGTCAACCCAGTGACGTAATACTTGAAATGGGTCTGCACTATATATGCAGTAAGTTCCTACAACAGCTACTTTGCATTACTGCAGCAACTAACATTATGTGGAAAAGATAATAAAGAATTGAAACTATTGAAAGGCTTCAGGAAAACTTCTGCATTAACATAAATTCATTCAAGCAATATTGGCTAAGTTCAATGGTGATAAACATAAATTACTCTATTTTGGTTTGGCTACAGGTGCAGTCAGTGGATCTGTTTCCAGTGGCTGCAGGAACAAACAATGCAAAAACATCTACTGTAGCTAAGGAAAGAAAACTAATCTTTAACAAATGCACAGGAACACTCACCAAGTGGGCCCCCTTAGGTGAGTGATTCTAGGCTTCTCAAAAAAAACTCTAAGTGCTCAGAATAACATATTTTTATTCATCATTCTTTGGAAGTCATTACATGATTCAACATGAAAAGAAACTCAAAAACACTTGTAAAAATCCTCTGCTCTGCTTTCTCTCTTTTTCTATCTAACCTCTGAGAAGAGATGAAGAGCTTATTTTAAAAGAAATCATCTACTTTAGATAACATAGATCACGCCAAAGAGAAGAGGTGGATGACTAATCGAGAAAGGAGATAGCTGGAGTTAAGCTATAGAAAATGCGGATATAAATCGAACAATAGTCATAACATAATGTGGCAGTATTTAAAACACCAATGTCCACTTGAGTTAGACATCAGTAGTATTGTGTGATTGCTTCTCCTATGTCGTTCCTTACGCTTTTCAACATTTTTGTTGTTCGATCTTTCAGTCATCTTCTTGAATATCTCTTCCTACAACTGGCATGATAGGCGAGCTTCCACCGCAGCATCATTTATTCCCTCTACTTCAAAAGAAACAACATACAAGAACATACATACATATTTTATTTAATCAGGATATCTATTAATTTCACACATGATATTGCCCTAAACAATCCGCATGGCAACAAGAATGAATCACATGGCTGCAGGAATAAACTGGCAAAGACAAAACATGCTTTAATAGGTTCAGGTAAACTTCTGATACATCATTAATACTATGCAAATCAAAATATGACAAAAGCTCAAGAGTTATAAGGATAAAAATATGCCAATGTCTCAACTCATCATGCCCCCCAACTTTAAGATCTTGTTGATCCTCCAGCAAGAGGAAATTTTTTTATTCTTGCACTAACTCTTAGGTCACCAATGGTTCCTTGACCTGTTCCTCCTAAAGCTAAATTCCAGTAAAATCCTTTCATCTTTTCCAACTTGGACCATCTGGCTTCTTTTGTAACTGCTTCATAGGGCTTATCTATAGTCTTACATGCCAATAGTGGCCACATAAGAATAGGAGGCTGGAAGATCAAAGGTACCCAGTTATTGATTTTCTCTCTACTATGTTGTATATATTTAGGGGCTCTTTGCATAGCTGCCTGGAAATTTGGCAATGAATGAGGTTCTCCCTGCTTCAATTCTTCTGGCAAGTTATTCCAACATTGAGTTAAACCATCAATTGCAACTGCACTTTCAGTTTTAACTAAATGCTCATATACTTGGTATATTTCTTCCCTCATCGACAACACTAGATTCCCTCATATGTTTCTAGTGGTTGCAGGAATAGTCAATGCAAGAACGTCTACTGTAGCTAAGGAAAGAAAACTAATCTTTAACAAATGCATAGGAACACTCACCAAGCGGGCCCTCTTGGGTGAGTGATTCCAAGCTTCTCAAAAACAACTCTAAGTGCTCAGAATAACATATTTTTATTCATCATTGTTTGGAAGTCATTACATGATTCAACATGAAAAGAAACTTAAAAACACTTGTAAAAATCCTTTGCTCTGCTTTCTCTCTTTTTCTATCTAACCTCTAAGAAGATATGAAGAGATTATTTTAAAATAAATCATCTACTTTAGACAACACAGATCACGCCAAAGAGAAGAGGCGGATGACTAATAGAGAAAGGAGATAGTTGGAGTTAAGCTACAGAAAATGCAGATCTAAACCAAACCATAGTCATAACATACTGTGGTGGTATTTACAACACCAATGTCCACTTGAGTTAGACATCAGTAGTATTAGATGATTGCTTCTCTTATGTCATTCCTTACGCTTTTTAGCATTCTTGTTGTCCGATCTTTTAGTCATCTTCTTGAATATCTCTTCCTGCAACTGGTATGATAGGTGAGCTTCCACCGCAGCATCATTTATTCCCTGCACTTCAAAAGAAACAACATACAAGAACATACATACATATTTTATTTAATTAGGATATCTATTAATTTCACACATGATATTGCCCTAAACAATCCGCATGGCAACAAGATTGAATCACATGGCTGCAGGAATAAACTGGCAAAGACAAAACATGTTTTAATAGGTTTAGGCTAACATTTGAAATACATATAGTAAACTTCCGATACATCATTACTACTATGTAAATCAAAATATGACAAAATCTCAAGAGTTCTAAGGATAAAAATATGCCAATGTCTCAACTCATCAAAGACTACGCTACATGAAAAAGTGGAACCTAAAGATTAGATAATTGATTCCAAATGCTCATATCATATGACAGGAGACAAAAGGAAGTTCATAGACTTGAAAAATATGATGGTGGATCAATGATGTTTGTTGATAAGGCGGCTGCACCTATTTGTGGTAAATGAATCATATCTATGTATGGTAAGCATAAAATAGATGATGTTTATTATGTTAAGAGTTTGAGACATAATCTTTTGAGAGTGATTTGGATGTGTAGTAAAGGCTACAAACTCATATTTCATGGATCTAGATTTAAGATTAAAAAAGAAAGTTCTAGAACATTAGTTAGAAAAGGCATAAGAAAAAATGGCAATGTTTACTATGTGAAGGAAAACATAGGAAGTAGTTGTTTGTTAGCACATAGTAGTGAATGTTGGTTATGACACAAAAGGTTGAGACATTTTAGCTTTGACAACATGGTGAAGATTAGTTCTACTCATGTTGTGAGATATTTACCAAAGATTATCAAAACTACCAATACAATGTACAAGGAATTTCAGATGGGAAAGCAAACAAGGAACAAATTCAAGGACAAGGAGTATTATACCACAAGGCCATTGGAATTGATTCATACAAATTTATGTAGACCTACAAGAACAAGAGGAATGAATAGTGAAAGGTATTTTATGTTACTCACTGATGATTAATCTTGAATGACTCTGAATGTAATGTATCGCCTCTTGTGCAATAATGACACCATCTAGGATTGATCAGTTAGGGATAAAAGTAGTTTTCTCGTCAGAGATGATGTGAGGAAAGAGTGTTTTAAGTCTATTTTCCATAATTTTAGCCAATATATTATATAACATATTACCAAGGGAGATAGGACAGAAGTCTTCCCATATTGTTGCATTTTCTTTTTTTGGTATTTGGGCTATGAAAGTGTTATTGATCTCTCTGAGGAACCTTCCAACATGTTGGGTCGCAATCAAGGCCTCCACCACATCATTCCCCATAGTATCTCAATATTTATGAAAAATCCAGTTGGGTATCCATTTGGGCCATGTGCCTTATCAGTCTAGAATTGGCCTACAACACATTCAACTTTTGCTCAAGTTATATTTGCATTGAGACTATGATTTTTCTCATCATCAATCAACCTAGGGATGTTTTGTATAAGACATCTTTGACTGCATAAATTAGTCCCATCCCAATTATTTAACACTCCTTTAAAATACTCCACAACAGTTTTTGCTATTGTATTGGCTCTTCTAAGACAAAACCATCATCTCTATGTATCTTGGTTATTTTGTTTATTGCTCTTTGTTGGTAGACTGAATTGTGGAAAAACTTGGGAGTTTTTGTCACCTTCCTCCAGCCACGTTTTCATGGATTTCTATCTCCAAAATATTCCTTCCTTAACCAATATATCCTCATATTCATGAAGAAGATGTTTTTATTGAGCAGATCTTTCCTAATCCATCCCTAGACTGGGAACATGATCATTCAATGCTGCCATATTAGCTTCAATCTGATGCTTTTCTACAAAAATATCTTTGAATTGATCCTTATTCCAATTTAAAATCTTTTTTTTTGGCTTTGAGGTTGGAGACCAAGAAAAAATACTTGGACCCTGAAAATTAATCCTCATTCTAATGAATAATGATGAACAACTAATACCCTAATCGATATTGAGAGGGGGGGGGAGGGGTGAATTAGTACAAACAAAAACTTGCTTCAATATTTTGACACTCTCTTAACATAGATAACCGGTTGTCTATACCACTGTACTTAACCATAGAAATATCAGTTAAATAGAAATGCTTCAGACAGCTAAACCGGTTAACAAAAAGTACTTAAAACAACATTCATCAGATCTTGGATCTTGATAGCTACTTTACCAATTTAGTCATGCATGAGTTGCATCAATAATACCACAATCATTTAGCACGGCATGCATATTCAACTTTAATAAAAAACTACTCAATCATCACATGAAAACTCACAACCCATAACACACAATTTTTTCACTTGGAAACCCAAATGGGAAAAACCACGGTGGGGATGAATACCCACAAGCTTGTTTTGAACTCTTTTGAAGTCTGCTCTGTTAGGAGCCTAATCTGGTTAAATACTTTACAATAAGGTTCTGTTAGGAACTGATCCTATTAGGGATCACCCGGTTAAGGGATGGCTATAAACCTTGTTGAAAGTTGAAACCCTATTAAAGGTTACCTCGCTAGAGGATTTAAAGAACTCAATGAACTTGAGTCACCTAGTTAGAGGATTTGCAACAAGCTTGTTAAAGCTACCCAGTCAAGGGATTTTCCTTCTGTTGAAATGGTTAGAAGTCAAAAGGTAATGCTCTGATCTGATAACAATACTACTTGCTAAGGCGAATCCTTTTCAGCTCCTCTCCTCTGCAATCATACTTTGTAGATTCCACACTCTGGTTTGACAAGTATCTCAACATGCGGACACAAACACAACATTTGCCAACACAAACAATAACAAACATCATCGACCTTATAGACAACAATTAGGTCGGTAGCATAAACCCTAAACCCTAAACATTTTAGGTTTATAAATTACAAGCGGTCCAATCCTGACCGTTCAAACACATTGCATAGATGAAAATGATCTAAAATAGATCTCAAGTCATTCTACATCATCCAATCTTCACCACATTTGGAAATCAGTAACCCATCACGTGCCCATCACACACCGCTTAGAAAATCATGCATTCTCGAGGTAGGCATTCAATGCATTCTATCTTCATGTGCAAGATTCTTAAGGAAATCCTTCACATGCACACAACTGACATGGTATCCTGATCCTTGTCCTTATTGTTCAAAAAACACCATCGGTTGCACCACATAAGCCAAACCAGAAACCCTAGAGCTTAACAGAGACTACCAATGGGTAGTCACACTTAGTGAACCCTAACTACGAACCCCGACACTGGTTCACACCATCCTGGTTGACTATAGCCACTTCTAGTATTCATACTAGTACACCGGTTCACTTATTGACATCAATGTCAGCATACACTATCACCGCTTCATCATATGCCAACAATCTATTGACATCAATGACAACATACACTATCACTGCTTCATCATATGCCAACAATCTCTCCCTTTGGCATTGATGGCAATACTCTATGTATTATTGCTCAGTAACGTATATTGGTTCAATTTCAAACGATCACCATCACCACCGTTTAGACTGGTCAGTGTGCACTCGGTCATATATCTTCATCATCAGATATCTTCTCCCCCTTTGACAACAATACCAAAGTGGAGGCACAAGCTTCCAAGCTCCACTATGTTGCTCCCCCTATGGAGTAGCATCCTTCAACACATCAATCTTGTAATAATTGTCATTGTATTACCTGACTGATGTGGAGCACACATTTTTAATTTACTTCATGAAGGGGCAGAACCCCTAATTCACCTCTCAAATAGGTAAATGTAGTCTTCGGTAAGGGCTTAGTGAATATGTCTGCTAGCTGCTCCTTATTGGAAACATGTTCTAATACAACCTCTTTATTCTGAACCTTTTCTCTCAAGAAATGATACTTGAGCTCAATGTGCTTTGTCCTAGCATGTAATATCAGATTTTTTGAAATATTGATTGCACTAGTATTATCACAGAAAATACTCACTAGTTCAGATATAGGCACTTTGAAGCCATTCAGTACATGCTTCATCCAGATTGCCTGAGTGCAGTTTATAAATGCTGCCACATACTTTGCTTTAGTTGTAGACTGGGAAATACAGCTCTGCTTCTTTCTCGTCCATGAGACTATTCTTCCACCAAGGAAGAACGCTCCACCGGTTGTGTTCTTCCGGTCGTCCACATTATCTGCCCAATTTGCATTAGTAACTACTTTGAGACCAAAGTCGCCATTGTATGGAAACCACAATCCATAATCAATTGTCCCTTTCAGGTATCTAAGAATCCTTTTTACCGCTACCAAGTGGGATTTTCTTGGACTCTTCTAAAAAATGGGCTACCATGCCCACTGCATGAGCAATATCTGGTCTATTGTGCACCACATAGTGCATCTTACTAATCTTCGACCGGTACTCCTCATCCACCAACGTTGTATCATCCTCCTTTCTCAGTTTGCAGTCGGTCACCATCGGTGTTCCAACCAGTTTTCTCTCCTCCATGCCAAAGGTCTTTAATACCTCTTTGATATACTTGGACCAGGTAATAAAGATACTCTCCTTCATCTGCTGAATCTGTAGACCAATGAAGAACTTTATCTCTCCAATCAGAGACATCTCAAACTCTTTCTTCATTTCATCTGTGAATGCATGGCTCATTTCATCATCTCCTCCAAAGATTATGTCATCTACAAATAATTCACAGATCAAAATCTGATCACCTTCATATTTCAGGTAGACGTTGATGTCCTCACTTGTTCTCTGAAATCCTATTTTCACAAGATGAGAGTGTAACCATTCATACCATGCCCTTGGTGCTTGTTTCAATCCATACATGGCCTTGTGTAATCTACACACCATGTTACTATCTTCTGACAAAGCAAACCCATCCGGTTGCTCAATATACACTTCTTCTTCTAGGATTCCATTCAAGAATGCAGACTTCACATCCATCTGGTATACCTTAAATCCCTTGAATGCTGCAAATGCAAGTAGCATTCAGACACCTTCCAGTCTAGCCACTGAGGTAAAGGTTTCTCCATAGTCTTCTCCCTCTTCTTGAGTATATTCCTTGCATACAAGTCTTGCCTTGTTCCTTACCATTGTGCCTTCTTCATTCAACTTATTCTTGAAGACCCATTTGGTACCTATTACATTCTTATGTTCCGGTTTGGGTACCAAGGACCATGTTGCATTCTTTTCTATCTGGTCCTGAAGAGGGGAAAACAGAGTGAAAGGTCAAATGATCAAGATGACAATAAAATAAACAAGAAAACCATAAAACATCAAGAGATCATTTTATACCTTTTCTATTTTACCTTCTCCTTCGGATTGAGCTTGTTGAAGTGGATGATGAGGATGTACCCTTGATGCTCCACTTGATGTACTGCTTGCTTGATTTGGATGTGGATTGATCTCCTTTGTGCTCAACAAGATAGATTGATGGATTGGATTTGGATTGAAAGATTAAGGATTTGGATGGATTTGAAAGAGGATTATGAAGAGAGTGGAGAAAAGAGCAGGATGACAATGCATGAGAAGTGGATTATTTGTGAGGAGAATAGGCTCCAATTTATAGATTGGAGGAGGCCAATGGAGGGTCAAGATTGATTTCCTTATGGAGGGTTGAGATTGATTTGAGATAGAAGGCATGGATCAAGGGTGCCTTGGGAAAATATACAAGAATATAAAATTCCTTGAGAAGAGGGGGAAAGGAAATTTGAATTCAAAATGAGGAATTAAAAATTCCAAAATAAGGATGCATTGAGGGATTCAAAGAAATTTGAATTTCTTTGAGAGGCTCAATGTTGATGTGACATGAGTGGGAATTAAAAATTGAGGGATAATGATAAGCATGATTATGAGAGATTCTAGAAGGATTAATTAGGCTAATGATATTAGAAAAAGTGATTTGTAGGAATCACATGACGAGGTTAATTAATTAGAATTAATTAACTGAGTGGGTTTAGAGGAAATGATTATTGGAGGGGACTTTAGAAGAATAGGAGAATAATTAATATATTTGATAAATTAATTATTGGACAATAGTGATAGAATTAATTAAATTAGATTTAATTGATTCTGAGAGGAATGAGGACAACATA
The DNA here is from genome assembly GCF_030272615.1 of Cryptomeria japonica. Classification (NCBI taxonomy): domain Eukaryota; kingdom Viridiplantae; phylum Streptophyta; class Pinopsida; order Cupressales; family Cupressaceae; genus Cryptomeria; species Cryptomeria japonica. The sequence goes on along the minus strand of NC_081412.1, from coordinate 354,684,282 downwards.
ATTAAATTAATTAATTATGTTGATAGGCTTAAATTAATTAAATATTAATTTTAGGTGTCTACATTTTTCCCCTCTTTGATATAGCATTGTGAAATGATGTTATATCAAAGAAGAATAAAACATAGTGGAAGAAAAGGATAAAGACTAGTAGCATGATGCCCCATTCATGAGATGAGGAAGAATGGTGAGGAGGAAGGATGACGAGGAAGCAGTGGTATGCCCCCTCGAGAGGACATGCGGGTTTGAAGAACATGGGTGTGCTCTCAAAAGGAATTAGAAGATTAAGTGATGAAAGGATGAAGATAATGAAAGAGGTAAGTAGGATGAGTTGGAGTGTTGTGAATGAAATGAGACAAAGAAATGATAAATGGATTGGATTTCTTGTTGAGCAAGTATAGAGAGAAAACCTAAATTTGATATTTCCATGGATAGTCTACACCACTGATTATAAGAATCAGGATGATATGAAGATCTGAGGCATGGACTGACACTCAGTCAAATAGGAATGCCTTCACACAATCATGCAAGTGTTGATAAACACTAATGCATAGGCTTGCCGATTCATCCAAGGAAGACCTTCAAACATACCATTCCATGAAAACTATGCTCCATTATACACCTATCAAGACATACCAAGGTATAGGATGATCAAGGTAGTCCTAAACAAGTATAGTCCTAGGACACAAGATCAAAATAAATTGAAATTCTCAAGCATGCAAATAACATGCACATGACCAACTCACATCTCTTTCCAAGAGTAGGACATGGATTTGGATAAATTGACGGACTAGGGAAGGAGGCATCCCAATGGGCAGGTGATGAATTGATTGATGGATGACAAAAGACAAGTTGGATGTGCAAGATCTATAGATGAGAGGAATGCCACATGGATTGGATTAAAGTATGGATGGGTGCTTGGATTAGGCACAAGTCAATGCGAGCTCAAGTAGATGGGGAAAGCTTAGTTTGATGGATTGGATAGGATTAGAAGAAGGATAAATGATTAGATAGGATGAAAAGGAGGATGGATGATTGAATAGGATTGGATTGAGGATGGGTTTAATGATTGAATTGGAAGAGATGGAGAATATGATTGGATACGATAGGATTGGATTAGAAATTGGATAGGATGAGGTGGATTGGTGGATAAGATCTGATTGACTAGAACCAATGACAAGGGAGAACCAAGGATTGGTAAGAGGATGGATGAATGGAAGGATAGAGACAGATGGATGGAGTGGATGGATATGTATAGGATATGGATGACTAGAGGGTAGGGTGACAAAAATCCAATGACTATGCTGCAAAGGAGTGCAATACCCCACACTAGAGGTAGTGGAATTAAGTATGCAATGAATGGTGGATAAAGATGTATGAGGTGGGAGGATACTGTGTAATGGATATGGATGGTAGAGGATTTAAGGCTTGTGTGCTCCAAAGCATGTATGCATATACATTGTTTTGCAAATAATATGATCAAGACAAAAGATAGGAATGGAGGATTCATTTTGATAGGATGAGGGCTATGAGATGGAGGATATGGATAGGATTGTCAAGATCAAAGATAGGAAAGGAGAAAGGACTTAGATATGATGTATATGGATGGGAGGATTGCATGGATGAAGCTTGCCCCCAATTGTAGAGTGAAAGGGGATGAGGGGATTACACATGACACCTGTTTGCCAAGTTTTCATCATGGTACTTACCCAAGGCACCACAAGATGAAATGATTTTTCTTTACTTTTTTCTGAATTATTTTTTTTCTTGATTTTTTTATTTTTTTTATTTTTGAATTTTTTGGAATAGTTTTGATGGATAAGGATGAGGATGAGTAGATGTGGAAGATAGTGGATGTATGAAAGAGGAAGGGAGGACTCAAGCATCTAGTTCCATAGATGGTATCCCTTAGTATTGCTTTGAAGTAGAGGTATGCTCATAGATGTTGGTAACAATAATTGGGGAGATGAAATGGATAGGGGATGGAAGATAAGGATTTGGAAAGGCTTGGACTAATGGAATGGGATTGTGAAAAGTGGATGGTGGATAATGGGTGGGGTTTTGAAGAATTTGTGGAAGATCAACATTGGCACACACCTTGAAGGGTGGTGGAGTAGTTTTGAATTAGATTGGGGATAGAGTGTGGATTTTGGGAAATGACGACCCAAAATAGAAGAAGGAGATGATGGAGTTGGGATGGTGGATTTTGGGACATAAGGACCCAAAATGGATTTTGAAGATGGAGGAGTGTTAGATGGAGGATTGGAGGACTTATGAATGGATGGAGCTTTTGTATTAGCAAGTTTGGATGCCAGTTTTGATTTTGCTTTGGGATGCATTACTTCTTTGGGAATCCACATAGTTTTTGATTTTTGGGCCTTTGTGGCCTTTTTTATTTTTCTTTCTTTCAGACCACGTCTTTCTTTTGAGCATGTCATTTTGAGGGGACATGTTGATCCTTTGATTTTTGTGGATTTTGAGCTTTATTCTTTTTAGATTGGGCCTCCAAATTGCTTCCAATAGCAATGGGATGGGTGCATGAGGATGAAGGATTGATGGATTTTATGGATGGGATGGTGGAAAGAGAGTGTTGGGAGGCATCCAAGGATTGTTGACCTTTCTTAGGGATTATTTGAGGTGATGGAGTGGTGGATTGAGGGATGTAAGGATCCAATATGGATGGAAGAGATGGATGATTGAGCATTGAAACATAGGGGCCCAAAATGGATAGAAGGGTTTAACTTTGGAACGTAGGGTCCCAAAATGGATGCGGAGGATGAGGGATAACAGGATTTTGATTTGTATGAGGGAAATTTAGATTTAGGAGGAGTAGAGGATGTACCAACATCTTGAGCATTCTTTGGAGGACCCTTATTATTTCGGAAACAAGATGCGAGTCCATTTTGAGGGGGATGGGATGTGGAAGTAGGATTAGGATTTTTTAGATGTATTGGGATCATTACATGGAGATGAAGGGATACTTTGATCTTGACTAGGGAGGGTATCATGAGATGGAAGAGGATCATGCAATGATAGAGGAATCATATGATCATGAGAGGAAGTGGAGGGGATGGGATCATTAGATGGAGAGTTTTCTATGCTAGCATGCTTTGGAACAATGTTTTGGCATGTTTGGAGTTGTGGGGATTGTGTGATGGAGGAAGATATGGAAGCTTCAACTTGGGTGGATGGAGGAATGATGGTATCATGAAGTGTGGAGGATTGGGATTTATTTTGAGGTGGAGGTGATTGGGGTGGATGGAGGACTTGTGGAGACTTGTCTACTTTGCTTTGAGGTGAGGATTTTGTCTCCTTTGTTAGCATGTCTTGGATAAGATTATGGATGATGGATTTGGAGGACGTGGATAATATGGATTTTGGAGGATTGGGATTAGATGAAGAATCAGGATTAGATGTGGGATTGGGATTGGATGGAGGATTAGGATAATGGATTGGGGAATTAGGATTAATGCTTGGAGGAATATGGAGTAAAGGATTTGGATGGGGAGTAGAGGTAATGAATGTATTGCGAAAGGATGGGGATTGAGATATGGATGGGAGGGGAGATGGGGGTATACCTATTTCATTAGAGAGTATGTGGATGAGGGATGATATGGAGATATGGATAGGGAATAAGATGGATAAGAGATATGGTATAGATTGGGATTGGGTGTAATGTGTTGAGATGGGATAGATGCAGGTATGATAGGCGAGTGGGAGATTATGGGATTAACTTGGTAGGCAGGTTCCGTGTGTGTGAAAAGTAGAATAAGAATCTATATCTGCAAAACAAAACACTTCAATTAAGTCATTATATGTATGGTTAGACAAATATAATTGAAGAGGGGAAAAGATTAGTGAGGTCTGGATTATATAACAAATATGTAAATCAAACATATAATCACATCAAATCCAAAGACATAATTTGAAATGCTCAAAACAAGGATGAAATGCATATACCTCACAAACCTTATACCTTCTCCTTTGGATTGAGATTGATGAAGTGAAGGTGCCCTTGGATGATGCTCCACTTGATGTGCTCCTCTTGCTTGCTTAGTGTGGATGGCTCTCCAATATTGTGCACAATATGAAATGGATTTTAGGAGGATGATATGGATAAAATGGATAAGTGTGGATGAGATATGATTTGGACATGATAAGGTTGCTAAGATGATTTCCTATGCTCAAAAGGGCAGCATAAGATTACTGAACTTGGAGATGAAGAATGAAGGGATGGAGTCCTCAATTTATAGGAAGAGGAGAGGAAAAATGGATGGCTAGGATGGATTCAAGATGAAGGGCTAGGATTGCTTGTGAGCTCACACAAGGCCCAAGAGAGGGTGTGGAGACCAATAGATATGCCTTAAAGGCATTTATTGTCTCCACACTCCTCAAGGTACATTGGGAAGACTTCCTAATGTGCCTTGAGAAGAGCAAGGGATGGGACATTCCTTGAAGAATGGGGAGGAGGAATTTAAAATTCTCCAAAAAGGGATGATCATGGGGATTGGAGGAATAAGAAGGAATTAAAAATTCCTTGTGAGAGGAGATGCCTAGAGGAATGTGAGATTTTGAAAATCTCACATTCACCTAGGAAAAGAGCATTTAAAGCTAGTGGTTGGATGGAAGGGACAAGGGGTTGACTTTGTGACTAATCATGATGATTAGTCACTAGCAACTCATTAGGAGGGGGATTAGAGGAGAGGTTAGGTGAGATAGGATTTGTAGGAGGATTTGACTAGGAGAGAGAATGAGTGGAGGGAATAAAAAATTAGAAGAATAAGGTTAAGTGAGTTTAGGGAGTTTCTAGAAGACTTTATTAGGTTAATGATGAATTAAGAAGATGATTTGTAGGAATCATGTAGGTTAACTAATTAATTGAAATTAATTAGCTAAGAGGAAGATTTGTGAGGATTTAATTTTTTAGAAGAATAAAGAAAGGGATTGATTTATTAAATAAATCAGTCACATACTATAGTGACAATATTAATTATATTTAATTAATATTGAGGAGAATTTGAATTAACATAATTAATTAATTAATTATGTGAGGAATTAAAAATAATTAAAATAATTATTTTTAAGTGTCTACATTTTGCCCCTCTTTTACACAGTAGCAAATTTGGCGATGTGTAGAAGATAGAAGAAGAAAAAGATGCCCCAGCATAAAGCATGGGAGGTGTATGCCCCCTCAAGAATTTTTTCGGAAAAAAGACGAAAAATTCTCGAAAATAGAGGAAGAAGAATTAGGGTGGAAGGGATAAATGAGGAAGAAATATGAAGTAATCGGGAATGATTTGGAAGGAAGAATAGGAGATGGGAGACCACGGAGGAAAATCAGCCCTCACGGGGGCCCATATAAGTCACAACGGGGCCATTGAAGGGTCATTGTCACACACAAGCTTTGAAGCTACTTAGAGCAAAGAAGAAGAGAAGGAGAGATGGACTGTATTCCCGTTTGCGATCATCGTGCTCAGAGGGTCCAGCGATTCGACCGACCGATGAGCTATGGATCACTAGTGAGTAGGTTCTTGCCTAAAATAAATCTTGGGTAAAGATTAGGCAAGACGCTCGCACTGATCAGTTTCAGTGCACGTGCTCCTAGAACAGCCCGAGCGCTCACGCGCTTCAGCACAGACACCCAAGGGATTAGGCGAGCACTCGTACTGAAGCGCGGATGCTCGCATTGACAAGGTAGGAAGGGGAAAACAGAGGAAAGGGGGAGCTCTGTTGGCGTGAGCACTTACAAAATGGCACGTGCGTCACGGTTTTGGCGTGAGCGCTAGGTAAATCAACGCATGCACTTGGGAAGGGGGGAATGTATTTTTTGCTTAGAATTTTTGGCATGGGAGAAAGGGTATGGTTGGTTTCAGAGGTAAGGAGGGGGTTTTGAGATATGAAAGTAATGATTTGGTGTAATGGATGCAGGTGGAGAGGGGACCACTAGCGTCGAGGGAACATTGGCTAGCAACGATGAGTCTATACCACGAGTTAGGCCGTGATGAGTTGGAGGTTCTAGATGCATTGGGATTACATTATGTAGGTAGGTGGCCTAGGATACGGGCGCATACTGCTATGATGACTGCATTAGTGGAGAGGTGGGATAGCCGGTATAACACCTTTCATTTACTGACTAGAGAGGCGACAGTGACCCTATTAGATGTTTGGAGGATCTTAAAGATCCTCGTTGGTGACATGATCCCTGAGTATCAGTTGGATGTGGCTGGTTTTTATCTGAGGGAGGTGTGCGAGTATGAGACGTTGCCAATGCTAGATAGGAGCAGGATACACTTGGGCCGAACGATGGGTATCCAGTAGATTCCTCGATTGGTTTTAGTGATTTGTGGCTTTTTGAGTGGGTGGATCCTACCGGATTTGGGTGGACACGGATTTCCTCTGGGGTGGAGCCGATGTGTTTACTTCATGGTGCATGATGGTGTCCAGTATGCATGGGGGTCCGCGATGCTGGCCCAGCTTTATCATGATATGCACCTAGTGACCTATAGGGAATATGCCAGTTTGTCTGCAGGGGTGACCCTATTACACATCTGGGTATGGGAGCATATTGCAGTGACTTGGCCACTGGGGGCTCAAGACAGACGACCATGACAGTCGTTTGTGGACAAGTACAGGGGACTACTGCATTACATATAGACAACATCTGTGTGGTTTTGGAGGCGGATCCTAGATGAGCTGGCGCAGTTTACATGGAGGCCATTTTTGGGGCGTGAGCGGTGGAGGGATGACTGGTAGTTGCACTGGGCAGGAGTTGAGATGTGGATTTTTGGCAGGTCAGTCTATATTATGGAGTATTATGCTCCATTCAGGGTGGCCCGACAGTTTGGGCAGGTGCAAGATATAGTGGGTGATATTCCAGTGTATCCCTAGATTACACGGGAGGTGAGATATTGGGGGCCTACAGTGAGTCCCTTGGATGGGCGGATGAGCTTCCAGATAGCTTTTCACATAGTCTGGGATGAGTGGGTGGGAGCAGGGGAGGACCCAGGTATGACAGGTGGATACAGGAGCTGGTGGGAGGGGCACTTGCCAGTGCAGCTTACCATTCTTGGGGTTTTGGATGATGAGGAACTAGAGCCGGGGGTTGATCAGGTGATGGGTGGGGAGGATGATGGCCCAAGAGAGAGAGTTGTAGTTCGGGCAGGGTGTGGTGCAAGCGGAGGGAAGAGGAGAGTCTGAGCTGTGTGGCGGAGGGACCCAAAGGAGGACAGGGGGATGGAGAGGATGCCCCAGTTTGAGAGGCTGCAAAGGCCACAGTAGGTGAGAGAGAGGAGGCTGCATTTGGGGAGGGAGAGGTTGTGCCCATGGATATCCCTAAGACACAGGCAGGGGAGAGGGGAGGACCGACATAGGCTGATTTTGACCGATTACAGCAGGAGCAAGATAGCTATCAAGCGAGGCTTCATTCCATTGAGGATGAGCTGTAGGTAGAGAGGGCTCAGGGAGAGAGCCTGGAGGCAAAGGTGGGGTGGCTAACACAAGAGATATATGATTTGACAGAGAGTCTGCATACTGCCAGGACAGAGGTGGATGCCTTGAGGGCGGAGGGGGAGGAGGCAGAGAGGATGTAGCAGAGGGGGGTGGAGAGACAGGAGGGGAGAGCTAGCTCCTTGTATTGCTTGTGAATTATATTTTGACCCTTTGGGGTGATCATTGTATCATGATAGACACTTATTCCTCTTTATATATATATATATACATGATTTGATTGGTGGCAGATGATATGTAGCATTTATTGTGATGGATTATTTTTGTTTTTCTTATGATGTCATATATGGATGCAATCATGGATGTGTTATGCTGACCTTTTTTTGGATGCAGGATGAGTGATTTTTATGCTTTATGTATAAATACACATGTGTGAATGATTTATGATGCAGTCTAAATGTAATGCTATATGGATGAGTGTATCTTTTATTTATGTGATGCAATCTTATATGGTAAATGTTTTGTGGAAACTATGGCTATCTATGAAATGCACTCTACATGATGTGAATGAATTAATAAAAAGAGGGAATATGCCAATAACACAATGATCTTAGATAGAAGAATATGAGATAGATGGGAAATGGGGGAAATTGAGAACTCCACGAGACTATTGAGTTTAGGATTTGATGGAATGATGGTGAGATTTTGTGCACAACAAATGTGGAGAGCCAACCTAGTTTGATATTTCCCTGAGTGACTTGCACCACTAATTTTAGAAATCAGGATGCCGCGAGAAACCCAAGGCATGGACTGACTCTCAAATAAACAGGAATTTTTTACACACAGCTATGTAAGTGTTAAGAAACACTGATACAGAGTTGTGGGTATGTGCAAGGAGACTCTCAAACACACCGATAACTCTTGTACACAAAAAGGTAAGTGTTGATGAACACTAATACCAGGTTGTCGATTTGTACAAGAGAGATCCAAAACATGCACTACTATGAAAATATGCCCCAGTATGTGCCTATCGTAACATACCTGGATATGGAAAAACCCAGGTAGTCGTAAATAGTGGTAGTCGTAAGGCAAAAGATGCAAGTCTAAATGAGAAGATCCAACAAGCTCTAACAAGTTAATTCTTCTATGACCAAATGATACCTCTTGCCAAGAGTAGGACTTAGGATGGTGAATTAGGTTGCTTGGCGAGAGAAGGAATCATCCCTAGGGCAAAGTGGATTTGTGGATTTAGGCAAGTGATTTAATGGTTTTGGAGAGTGACCTGCGGACTTGGGATTGTTTCTCAAGACTTCTTGAAGCTTACACAGAGGCATAAAAGCTCAGTTTAATGGGACATTCCTTGTTCATGACTGAGGCGAAGACTCATCATCATATGCATATTTTATTAGGAGGCGAAAGAGAAGGAATGTTGTGAATGGGTGTACTGGATGGCGGGTGATTTGCAGTGTCAACCTGATAGACAGTGTATCCAGTTATTTACCTTGGCACATACATGGAGGTTTTCACCAAGGTACTTGTCCATAGCGCCACAAAGTGGTTTTCACTAGTGGACGAATTGTTTTTTTTTGTGTCTGTGTCACATGGCGTCTGTTTACCAAGTTTTCATCGAAGTGATGCTTTTTTTAGGATCTTTTTCTCACTTTTGTATTTTTCTTGATTTTTTGATTTTTTTGATTTTTTGATATTTTGACAATTTAAGACTTTCTGAGGACTAGGCATAAAATCTTTTGAGGTGCATGATATTCATTGGATCATCCAAAGGATCGCCTTTAGGAGTAGCCAGGTGATAAGCTCCTAATCCATATTTTGTTGTGATTACATATGGTCCAAGCCAATTAGGCTTGAACTTGCCTTTTCTCTTTTTTGTAGATTTTTCTAATTCTCCATGAGGACAAGATCGCCAACTTGGAATTCCCGGGTTTTGAATTTTTTGTGATAACTCATGCGCCAACGGTTTTGATATACCCGAAGATGGTTCAAGGCCTTGAGGCACCTTTCATCTAACAATTCTAGCTCTTGTAAGCAGGCAATTCTATATTCTTCCTCTAGTAGGATGTTTTGCGGCGATACTCTTAGAGAGGGGATCTCAATCTCAAGGGGAAGGATGGCTTTGGAGCCAAAGACCAGGGAATAAGGGGTGACGTCTGTGGGGGTGCAGATGGAGTTGGAGGTGCCAATCACGACTAGCTTCATTGACTATTTTTTTGAGGATTTTGATTAGGGTTTTATTAGATGCCTAACCTTGGCCATTGCCTTGGGGATAATATGGAGTGGAGAAGAGATGTTGGATGTTGAATTTTTGGTAGAGTTCTTTAACATCCTGGTTTTTGAATTGTTTGCCATTATCTATGATAATAACTTTTGGAATGCCATATCAGTAGATTAGGTAGTTTAGGATGAATTTGGATATCTGCTTACCAGTGGTAAAAGTAAGTGGATTTTCCCAATAAGATCGAGCCCCCACTGCGACAAGGGCCATGGTGTAATGAATGGTTGCAATTCTTATGATGTTGCATGAATCTTGTCACCATGTTGCTGGCAAGGGATGCATTTCTTCACGTAGTTATATGCATCCACTTCCATTTTTGGCTAATAGTATCCTATTTTCAAAAGTATTTTAGCCAATGTGAGTTCGCTTGAGTGTGCCCCACAGATACCCTCGTGTACTTCGCGTAATGCCCATTCCACCTCTTGTTTATCTAAACACCTTAGGAGGGAACCATCGAAATGCCTTCTGAATAGGGTGTCTCCGAGGATGGTGTAATGAGCACATCGGTGGATGAAGGTTTGTTGTTGGGGTTTTGTGAGATGTGGGGGAATGGTGTTGTCTTTAAGGAAAGTGAAGGTTTCTTGGTACCAAAGGGCTCCAGGACCAACAAGAACACACGCCATTTCAGACTCTGGTAGGTCATATTCTGGTATAAACAATTGCTCAACTAAGAATTCTCACTTCTGACTGTGTGCTAGCATTTGAAGGAGGGAGCCAATGGTGGCCATTGCATCTATAGCCTTGTTGTTTGTCCATGAGATTTGATCAAACCTGATTGCTGTGAAATGTTGCTTAAGATCTTCAACCATGATATGGTAGGGAAATATTTTATCATCTTTTGTCTGGACTCATCATTGACTTGTTTTATGACGAGCTAGGAATCGCCATAGACTTGCAACTCCTTTATTTTCTAGTGGATAGCCAGGCGTAAACCTGTGATGAGTGCCTCATATTCTGCTATGTTGTAGGTACATGCAAAGGCTATCTTGTATGATTTAGGGATGCCATCTCCTTGAGGTGTGACCAATAATATTCCTACCCCCGATCCATTCTGGGTGTAGGAGCCATAGAAGTGCAATCGCCATGTTGAGGGTGTGGTAATAGTCATAATGAATTCATCTGGTAATTCTGTGAGAAGAGGATGGTCACCTAGAAGTGGAGCTTCAGCCAACTGATCTGCGATGACTTGTCCCTTGATTGCCTTTCTGTCCACATATTCGATGTCAAACTCACTTAAGAGCATGACCCATTTGGTGGTTCTACCCGTGAGAGCAGCTTTTGACATGAGATATTTAAGTGGATCAATTTTAGCAATTAGTTTTGTCTTGTTGTTCAGCATATAGTGTCAGAGTTTTTGTGTGCTAAACACCAATGCCAAACATACTCTTTCAATGGGGGTATAGTTGAATTCATACCCTACCAATGTTCGACTGATGTAGTAAATAGCATGTTCCTTTCCTTGGTCATTTGTATGTGCCAACAACGCCCGCAATGCCACCATAGTAGCACATATATACAAAATAAGGGGTTTTCCAGGAGCAGGAGGCATCAATACTGGAGGTGATGCTAGATATTCTTTTAGTTTCTCAAAGGCCTTTTGGCATAAGCAGTCCCATTTGAATTTTGTGTCATTGCGTAGGAGATGTGCAAATGGATGGCACTTATCTGCTAGTTGTGAAATAAAGCGTCTAACAGATTGGAGTTTCCTCTGGAGACTGCGTAGTTGTCTGAGAGTTTTTGGTGGAGGCATTTCCATGATAGCTTTTACTTCTATCGGATCAACCTCGATGCCTCTGTGGGAAACAATGAATCCTAATAATTTTCTCGACGTGACTCCAAATACACAATTTTTAGGATTCACACGTAGTTTGTACTTTTCTAATCTTTCAAAGATCTGCTTTAGAATGGGAATGTGTTCTTGCCTTGTCTTAGATTTGCCTAGCAGATCATCCACATAGTCCTCCATAATTTTGTGTAAGAGGTCATGAAAAATTGTTGTCATGGCATGTTGATATGTAGCTCTTGTATTTTTGAGACCAAAAGGCATGACTTGATAACAAAAGGTACCCCATGGTGTTGTGAATGCAGTTTTATGTTGATCCTCACCTGCAATCCTGATTTGGTTGTATCCAGAAAATCCATCCATAAGTGACAGCATCTCATGTCCTGCTATAAGGTCCACAATCATATCTATATTGGGGAGCGGGAAATCATCTTTAGGACAAGCTCCATTTAGATCTTGGAAATTTATGCAGATGCGGATGTCCCCAGCTGGTTTTCTGATAGGTACAATGTTGGAAACCCATTTAGCGTAGTCTATTGGTTTGATGAATTTTGCATCTAACATCTTTTGAAGTTCTGCCTTGACTAGGAGTGCAATATGTGGGTGCATTTTGTGCAATTTTTTTATTATAGGTTTTGCATATGGGCGGATAGCAAGATTGTGAACCACCAAGGTAGGATCCAATCCTAGCATATCGGCATAGGACCATGCAAAATTGATTTTTACCTCTGTGAGGAAGTTGATGAAATCTTGTTTCTCTTTTTCCATGAGGGACTTAGCAATGAGAACATTTTGTGGAGTGACTTCGGTGCCCATGTTGATGATGTTTGTTTCTTCTATCAGCAAATTCAATCTGTCCTATGGAAGGTAACCAATGGTAGGGAGGTCAAGTCCCTCATCGTCAAGTGCCATTTCCAGGTTTTCACTTTTGAATACGCCCTTTGTTTTTATTTTTTGCTCATCCAAAGGTGCCTCAAAGAGGTTTTCACCTAGGGAATCATGTTTTTTGCTTTGATTATCTTTTTTGCGGCTAAGGGCATTGACCTGACTACCAAAGTATCCCTTTTCATGTAGTTGAATGCCCTCGACTTTGTTACAACTTTCTATATTTTGCATCATCAGGAGAGTAATAAGAGCATTATCATCGGCACAGATGTCTAACGTGGGTTTGTCTCATTGGCCCCAGTCTATGAGTTCAGGATGGACAAGATGTAGCTCGTGTAAGGTGGAAGGGGGTATGGTGGAAATGGTATTGATGTGAGTGTCAAAGAAGATATCGTTTTTGTATTCATAAGGCATTTCATGGAACTCCTCTTCATCAGTGCTTTCGATATCCAAAGAAGGACTAGACGGGGCACCAGCAATAGTAATCTTAGGCACCGGGGTGTACCCCAATCCTCTGTTGTATCTAAAGGAGCTAGGATTTATGGGTGCTTTTCTTCCTTTCTCCTCTAGTCCTAGGCCATGTCTTTTGTAACCCATTTTTTCAACTATGATTGATGCTTTTGGATATTCTTGTTGGATCTTCATCCTCTTCCCGGTACAGCCATGAAGAAAAATTTTCTTCGAGGCTCTCTTCATCAAGTGGGTCCCATTGCTGGAAGGTGATGTTTTGACATTGCATGACTGGTTTCGGGTCCTTTTTGAGCTCTTTCGGTTTGCCAAATGACTTAGGACAGAGAGGGAGGTTGCCTATTAATAAGACATCCTCCAATTTGTATTCTCCATAGCCATTGTCCAAGATTTTGATTTGATTATCTGGTTGGGATGAAGTGGAGGCAAAATTTGATGTGTCAGATGGTGGCATTTCTGAGGGTCTATTTAGTGGGCAATGATACGGATGTTTCCCCTCTAATAGTTTGCAATATTGAAAAGGTTGGGGATCACCTTTGATAGTGACCTCTCTTCCATTATAGGGGAATTTGATGCATTGGTGATAGGTAAAGGGTACGGGCTGCAAGGAGTGAATCCATGGTCGCTTGAGGAGAATATTGTAGAGGAGATCAAGATCTAGTACTTGGCAAGGGGTTTCAATTGTAATAGGTCCCACTTGAAGAGGTAAGGTGATCATGCCCTTCGAAACTCTCTATGCATCATCATATGCTTTTATGGTGATCCTTTCTGATGTGTCTACCAAGTCCTCAGAAAGTCCCAATTGTTTTATTAACTTATATGTACACAGATTAAGTTTGGATCCACCGTCTATCAAAATACGTTTGACCTTGTGTTTTCGGATAAGGGCTTCAATGTGCAAAGGTTTGTTGTGATCTTCATCTGCACGAGCATCTTTGGAGGTAAATACAAGATGCTACTGGGTGGCAAGGTTTCTAATGAGAGCTTGGAATTGAGTAGCATTGATGTTATCAGGAACGTGAGACTCAAGGAGGGCTTGTTCCAAAATTTCCTTATGCACAAGGAAAGTCTTGAGAAGTTCTAGAATGGAAATCTGTGTAGGGGTCTTCCCAAGTTGGTCCAGGAGGTCGAATCGGTGGGTGGAAGACATGGGTGGGGGGTTTGGGGGGGAGGAACTCCTTGGATGGTGACTTTTCTTCAATGTGTGGTTACATTATAGTCATTTTGGGGATGTGAGGTGGAAGGCATGGTGCCTTGAATGACTATCCTAGCAGGGTTTGGTCTGCTTTGGGGAGGAGGAGGATTAACTCCTTGAACGATTATGATGTTAACATGGTTGTCTATGGGCTCGATGCGACCCACTAAAGAGTCAAAGTCGGTTATTTGATTGGTGTAGTCATAACCCACTGCGTTAGATGATGAGCCATTTCCTTTATCATGCTTCGGGAATGGTTCCTGATATATTTTAAGTTTGTCATTGTTATTACCAGGTTTTGTGTTTGCTACTTCAATCTCACCCCTATCAATGAGATCTTGTATGTAGATTTTGAACTTCATGCACTTTCCTGTGTCATGTCCCTTGATACGATGATACTCACAATACTCATTCTCATTATACCATCTAGGTTTGGGTTGATTGGGGTCAAACGGGCGAGTGATCGGAAAGACCACTGTGCCTGCTTGGACAAGTTTTTGAAACACCATTTCAATACGCTCAGCAAAAGGAGTGAAATCTCTTAGAGTCCTGTTATTTGATCGGGGTGGTCGTCCCTGGACTGAAACATTGTTGTGAGGATTTTGTGATTGATTTTGGTTGTTTTGATTGTTGAATTGATGATTATTGGTGGTGGATTTTTGGGGAGCAGCCACTGTCTGGACCCGCTTTGCATCAGTTACACCATCATTGACCACGTTTTTGTTTTTAGACCATAATTTTGGCTTGTCGTTATGATAAGAGGAAGAACTTTGTGTCGATTTTTGGTAATGTTTCAAGGTTCCTTCCTCCAACAAGACACATTCAAGAGCGAGGCCCTTATCGGTCAATTTTTGGAAGGATTTGATACATTGGGATGTCAAGGGTCTTGAAAGTTCAGGCACCAAGTTCTTTTGAAATAATTCAATTTGATGTTGTTCTAGCATGTCCCACTAGAATTTCTTGATAAGATGTTTCCATCTTTGTAGGAAGTTAGCGAAAGTCTCTCCGTGCCTTTGTTTTGTGTTACATAGGTCCATCATAGAAACATCATTAGCCATGTTGTAAGCATAGTGGGCCACAAATTTCTCTGCCAAGTCTGGAAAGGAGAAAATGGAGCCTTGTGGTAGAGATGAGAACCATGCCAGGGCATCTTCTGTGAGACTCTTGGGAAAGAGTCTGCGAAAATACAGGTCACTATAGGAGACTTCTTGACATAAGATGTGAAATTCCTAGACATGGTCGCGGGGGTCTCCTTTGCCCTCATACTTGGTGAATTTAAGGATCTCAAATCTTGGAGGGTAAGGTGCAACTGATATGGACGGGTCATAAGGACAAGGACAAAATTCCTCAAACGAGTAAGCTTTTCTCTTATTAGTTCCTTCTTTCATGTCCTTGATGATATTTTTCATGTCTTGAATTTCCTTGATGAGATATTGTTGTGGACTTTGATAATGATGAATTGTATTTGCCCCAAGAATCGGATGAGTCAAGGAAGGTGCACCACCACCAATGTATTGATATGATGAGGAGGCAGGAACATGGGATGTGACGACCGATGTCACAGGGATTTGTGTGATAGTTGGTTGCGGTCCGCAAACTGTTGTGACGGGATTGAGTACGGCCTAGATAAAATTTGCGACATTGTTGGCGGGAAGGGAAGTTTGTGGAATAGAAATATGTGGCTGAATGGAAGGAGGTGGCATATAAGCGTGTTGGAGAATAGATGAGATCGGATTTGATAGTGGTATAGATGGTAAAGAGGAAGGAGGTGGGATGGAGACCATGGTGGGAGGCACCGCGGGTGGCATTGATTGAGCTTGGATGATTGGTGGGGCTGCAATTGATTGAGTTTGGATAATAGGTGCAGCACTTTGTGAGGGAGCAAGGCCTCCTTGTGGTTGTTGGTCGAGGGTGGATTTATCAAATTCGGGTGGAAGTTGAGCTCCATTTTCAAGGAGAGTCTTTAGAAGTGCAATAGGATTATGTTGGATGAACTTTTCAATCATCTCTTGGTTATAAGAGTCTTCTAGAAAAGTTTGCACTTCTGGGGAGAGTTCATCTTGGCTAACCATGTTAGAATTTTGGCTTTGATCTTGATTGCTAGGTTGCCCGCTTTGTGTAGGATCTTGCGTGGGATCTTCATATAGGACACTAATGTTTGGCATGACATATTGTTGTTCAGCCATCTTTTTCTTTTGGGATCGAGTTGTGACCATACACGAATAACCTTAGAAAAGCTTGGAGGAGGAAATTTGTGATGAAAGGACTTAGCAGGATAATTGTGGAATTTTGGATTTTGTCTTTGATGACAAAGGATTTTGTTGATTGGTGGGGTTCTTGGATTAGAGCCCGGATTTGATTAGGATTTGACACCTTAGTCCTTGGATGAGGATTTTAGGTGGTGGATGAAACCACAAGCAAGGTAATGACCAAGTTGGGTAGAATTTAGACCTGGGAATGATGATTAAAAAGCCTCTCTTACACCAAGGGTTGACTAATAACCCTAAGCAAAGTAAAGACATGAGTTAAGAGTCTTGATCGACTCAAAAAGGATTAGGAAAAAGGTACTTGGAGAGGATTCTTCTTCAAGCACGAGAGCCAATTGATTAATGATGAGGTCTAAATGAAACTTCACAAGGCATGTAACCTTAACGTGAGGTTAAATTGGATTAGAGGATGATTGGATTTGGAATTTGATAATTGATTTGATAATGGTGGGAGATTGATTTGATGTGCTAAGTCCTTAGGAAATTTGAGGATTATTGATGGAAGAGGTATGATAGTGATGGCTTAGGAGAAACTTGATGACTAGGTTGTTCTTAGCATGAACATGACTCAATGAAGGGTCAATTCGAATGGTAAGTTGTATGAAGGGATATGACCACCCTAATTTTGGCGATGGTTGGTGTCTTAAAGGATGAATCTAAACCTTGATGGAGAGCATGGACTCTTAGTTTCTCACTTGGGCTTAAGGGATGGACGGAGTTTTGATGCAACTTTGGACTTTCTGTGGGTAGTGACTTGGATAGTTGTTCGTGTTTGGACAAATGTTTTGCAAAGTGTTTGAGGATAATGACGTGTTTTTAGTCTTCTCTTGGCAAGTATGTATCAAACAAAGCAAACAAAATGATTAAATTCATTTTGATTCAAAGACACTCATGCTCATATACAACACTCTTAAGGCTAGTAAGGACAATAGTCATTGGAACCCAATCGGTTTCCCAGCTACACTTACCTAGAGTGGACACTTAGATGCTTGACCCCACTGGCTCCCCTCCATGGCACTCACTTCTTGGGGCAGCCAAGTTTCAATTCCCATGAAAACTCCTCATGGTAAACTTTGTGTCTCTACTAAGGGCCGTAAAAATATGGGCGGCTTCAGAGATCTGACCTCCTGCACCAATGACTAGAAGGTTTTTGGCCACTATGAACAAGGTGTTTAGTAAGTCTTCCCATTAGGAGCTACCCTTCGAAGTTGCGCAAGTGTAATTGAGGCCTATAGCCCAACAAAGCACCAAGAACTTAGTAGTCACACAAGCATGATTGAGATCTCTAGATCCTACTAAGCACCCAATGTGAGAGTGAACTCTCATATAGCCCCAGCCATTGACCCTTTCGTAGTCAATGACCTATTTATTATAGTGAGTTGGGAACCCCAGGTCCGGGTGTACTCACTTGGGTTGTTCCCCTCTTAACTTCTCAAAGAGCAAGTTGGGAGGGCAGGTCTGCTAAGGCTAAGCATGCAATCAAACAAGAAACGGTTGGAGGGTCTGGATTTCTGATCGTCTAGTTAGACGAGAGCATACTCTCCTACCTTTACGCTTTTCTTAAAAACACTTAAGATAATGGTTCATTCCCTTTTAATTAATATTTAGGTGCCTAACTTAAATAAAAGCACAATATTTGGTTAAATCAACTAGGCAACCTACAAAATAGCGGGATTAGTAGTTTTTTCTGATTTTCTGAGTCTTGGACGGTCGGATTAAACTACAAAACTAAAATGCTGGAAATTAGTCCTAACTACACTGCACAGGCAACACACGCGTTGAAGTGCAGCCAGTTGCACTGAAATGCCTGCGTACGTGTTGAACTAAATAAACCAGCAAGCTAAAACTAACAGAATGCACAAAATTGGAAAGGACTTTATACCTGTCTGTTGCACTGGTCAGAAACACTCGTGCTAAAACACCTGCACTCGCGTTGAACCTAAAAACAGAGACCCATGGGAGTTAGCGGGCAAGATTTTCAAAATTCAAATTCAAATAAAATGGGTGGGAATGTCATAAACGCGCTCGTGCTAATTTAAATCGGATGAACTGAAACGATTGCGCTCGCGTCAAAACGCATGCACACACGGTAAACAAAAAGAGAGATAACAAAATTTTAAGTTTTAGACAACGAGCGGGAAAAATTAAAAATATGTCAGGCAGTCGCGCTGATGCGCCTGTGCTTGCGCCAAAGTAGGTTTTCTATCGCGTTGAACCCGAGACGCTCATGCTGGTTTGCAGTCTCTCGCGTTGTTCCAGAGCCTGCGTCTCACAACTCACAAAACTCACAAAAAACTTTAGTTTTTAGGGACGTGGGTCCCACCGGGCGTGCCAAAATAAAGAGGGGAAAAGATTAGTGAGGTCTGGATTAGATAACAAATATGCAAATCAAACATATAATCACATGAAATCCAAAGACATAATTTGAATGCTCAAAACAAGGATGAAATGCATATACCTCACAAACCTTATACCTTCTCCTTCGGATTGAGCTTGATGAAGTGAAGGTGCCCTTGGATGATGCTCCACTTGATGTGCTCCTCTTGCTTGCTTAGTGTGGATGGCTCTCCAATATTGTGCACAATATGAAATAGATTTTAGGAGGATGATATGGATAAAATGGATAAGTGTGGATGAGATATGATTTGGACATGATAAGGTTGCAAAGATGATTTCTTACGCTCAAAAGGGCAACATAAGATTACTGAACTTGGAGATGAAGAATGAAGGGATGGAGTCCTCAAATTATAGGAAGAGGAGAAGAAAAATGGATGGCTAGGATGGATTCAAGATGAAGGGCTAGGATTGCTTGTGAGCTCACACAAGACTCAAGAGAGGGTGTGGAGACCAAGAGATATGCCTTAATGGCATTTCTTGTCTCCACACTCCTCAAGGTACATTGGGAAGACTTCCCAATGTGCCTTGAGAAGAGAAAGGGATGGGACGTTCCTTGAAGAATGGGGAGGAGGAATTTAAAATTCTCCAAAAATGGATGATCATGGGGATTGGAGGAATAAGAAGGAATTAAAAATTCCTTGTCAGAGGAGATGCTTAGAAGAATGTGAGATTTTGAAAATCTCACATTCACCTAGGAAAAGAGCATTTAAAGCTAGTGGTTGGATGGAAAGGACAAGGGGTTGACTTTGTGACTAATCATGATGATTAGTCACTAGCAACTCATTAGGAGGGGGATTAGAGGAAAGGTTAGGTGAGATAGGATTTGTAGGAGGATTTGACTAGGAGAGAGAATGAGTGGAGGGAATAAAAAATAGAAGAATAAGGTTAGGTGAGTTTAGGGAGTTTCTAGAAGACTTTATTAGGTTAATGTGTTGGCAATATAACAAGGATATTGAGAAGGTTGTTGATGATTATGGACATAACTGATTAAAGATGTTTTACTGTCTTGATATTATTATTTTGTCATTGATGTCAAGAAATTGATTTTCTAATTCAGTATGATGTTGCCATATCTTAAGAAATATGATATGAAGATTATAAAGAAGTCGGTAAAGACACAGGAAAGAATATGATGAATAAAGGGATAAGTTATTCAATAGGAAACTCTACCGAGTCAGACAATGATGAGATCTTGATGTTTTAGATTGTTTTAACATCACACATATGTTGTAAAATGTAAAGGTTAATACTACACTATGTTATCAGCCAAAGAACCTAGTCGGTAAACCCTAAAGAACCTAGTCAGTAAACCCTAAGGTTATCGCAGTCGGTTAATGAAGACAGAATGTCTACCGAGTAAAGTTTAGTATTCACCGAGTTGTAACCGAGCTATAATAGAATGCATTAAATGGTTACATGTGATATTTAATGAAAGAAGCTGATGAGCTGGAGCGAATCAATGATTGGCAAGCCGTGGAAGAAGTGTGTTAACAAATCTAAGGCAATGGAAAGTCGGCAAGAAGATCTACAGCTCATATTGAACCGCATTACCCTAACACAAGTTCCAAGATGATTGTGCAAGTTTCGAGGCAGGGTAAAACATTTTTCAGATCGTAAGATACAATGAACTTGGACAAAATTGAAGATCTGATGGCTATGATTGATCATGGGAAATGTGATCAAGGAGATTAAGCGGTTCGATGATTGTTTATAAATAGGAAACTGTTGATAAACAATGTATGCGGGCAAGTGTATGCACAAGGATGCTACATAGTGATCACCGAGCACAGAAGCTTGAAGATCTATTGGAATAACGGAGTATTGATGCCCAACAGATAGACAAGAATAGTTCTATGTATAGATTGTGTTGAACATATAAGAATCTGCTTTAGCATTTTAGATGTAAAGTTGCAGATAGATTGTATTACTGTTAGCTTGTGAAAGTAACAGGAAATCTCTTAACCGAGTGGACTTAACAGTCTTATAAGTAAATTCTCTAACAAGGTGACATTCTAAATGAGTGTTTGAAATCCTTTGACAAGGTCACTTCTAACAAAGTGAAGATCCTAATAGATCTGAGGGAAATCCCTTAACCGGGTCACATCTAGCAATGTGTTTTGTAATCTTTAACAGGATTGGCTTTTAATTGAGCATACTCTAGAAGAGTATATTTCTTAGTGGGTCCAAAATCCCATAGTGGTTTTTCCCTATTTGGGTTTCCACGTTAAATATGGTGTTATGAGGTTTATATTGTTCATATGCTTTTGAGTTTGCATGTTTGATAGTTTTTATACTATGACTGATATATGTTACCGAGGTTGAATCTGATGTTTTCATTAATGATTAAGTTTGTATGATTCACCCCCCCCTCTCATCTTGTTGGCTATTAGATCTGTACTTATATTAAGTATCAGAACTATCAATTGGTATCAGAGCTTTGGACTCCGAAAGGAAAGTTTAAAGGCACTTGAGTTAAAGATCCAAAGATGTATAAGAGGGATGCACCTAAGCTGAATAAGTCAAGTTTCTCTACATGGCAGAAAAGGATGAAGCTACATCTATCAGGAGTTGGAGAATATCCTATATACCATCTAGAGAATGATTTTGTTGCACCGAGCACCTATCCATTGACTATGGAAGAGATAAAGGCAAAGCAAGAACACATTCAAGCAATGATTGAAATAACATCTGCATTGATCGATTATGAGTTTAATGATCTAGAAGGCTGCAATGATGCGAAGGCTATGTGGACTAAGCTCATATCTGTATATGGAGGAGATGAACATGTTCAAAGGGAAAAAGTTGATAGTCTAAGAGGACAACTTGAATCTATGAGGATGAATGAAGGTGAGAACATAACCCAGTACAGTACAAGACTAAAGGAGATTGTAAATCAAATCAAGGGAGCAGGAGGAATTATTGAAGAAAAGGATGTGACAAGTAAGTTGTTAAGAACCCTTCTACCTGCCTATGCAATCCGAGTCTCTGTAATCAATGAATTGAGGTATGTACCTAATATGCCAGTTTCCTTGGATGCTACTATTGGTAAGCTACATGCATTTGAGTTAAGTAATTTTGATAACAGTGGGTCATCGGTAAATAATGTTGAATATACATTTAGTTCTTTTCATCTGAATGAATCTAATGATTACAACGAAAGAAAGTATAAGTACTTTGGAGGAGATCATAGTGGAGCAAGTGAAAGATTTCGGAAGAACATGGAGGAGGTACACAAACTGTATGAAGAAATCAGAAAGCAAGAAGATTTTGAAGCACTATTGACCAAAAGGTTACCAAGAGGCAAAGGTAAGTATAAGGGAAAACTACCCTTGAAATGTTTCAATTGTGATAAGATTGGACATATGGCTTCTAACTGTCCTAACAAAGATTTCGCTGAAAAAAGAGATTATGGAGATGACAGACAGAAAGATAATCATTACAAAGGTCACTGAGACTTCAGAAGAAGAGATAGAAAGACCTGCTTAATTGCTGGTAAGGAATCTTAAGATGATAAATCAGATGAGACTGATACAGAGGAAGTTGTTTATGTGGCTATCAAGGATGGATCAGATGAAGAAATGTATGAAGAAAAATCCTTAATATCTCACATAAACACTAATGATTCTTGGATTATAGATAGTGGATGCTCACATCATATGACAGGAGATAAACACAAGTTTGTTATGTTAGAAGATTATGATGGAGGCTATGTTAGATTTGGTAATGATGCACCATGCCCGGTGAGAGGTAAAGGATCCATAACACTTCTTGATAAAGTAAGATGCAATGATGTTTATTGGGTTGAAGGTTTGAAATATAATTTGTTGAGTGTAGCACAACTAAACAACATAGGTTACCGAATAGAATTTCAGAAAGAAATTGTCAAAGTTCATGACAAGAATGGAAAGTTAGCTGCTACCAAGACACAAACAAAAGGTAATACATTTCACCTTGACTCAACTCACAACAAGTGTTTGCATGCAAAGATTGATAACACCTGGTTATGGCATAAAACGTTTTGTCATGTTAATTTTGATAATCTGATCAAGATAAGTAAGAAGCAAAGAGTAAGAGGTCTACCAAGTCTTGAAAAACCTGAGAATGCTATGTGCTAAGGATGCCAAATGGGCAAGATGACAAGATCTAGCTTTACAAGTAAGTCCTACACTTCTAAGGGAATTTTAGATCTTGTACACACTGGTCTTTGTGGTCCTATGAAAGTTCAAAGTTATTATGGTGATAAGTATTTCATATTATCTGTGGATGATTATTCAAGGATGATGTCAGTAATGTTTTTAAAAGAAAAATCAGAAGCTTTTCAAATGTTTAAGTGGTACAAGGCTAGAGTTGAAAATGAAACAGGAAGACAACTAAAATGTCTTAGATCAGATAGAGGAGGAGAGTTCACATCTGATGAGTTCAACCTATTTTGCAATGATCATGGTATTAAAAGACAAGTCTTTGCACCGAGGACTCCACAGCAGAATGGAATAGCCGAAAGAAGAAACAGATCTATTGTGGATTGTGCTAGAACACTAATGATTGAGAAGAAGGTTCCACAAACATTTTGGAGAGAAGCAATAAGCACAACTGTTTACACCTTGAACCGAGTTCAATTGAAGAAAGGTACTTTGAAGACACCTTATGAAATCTGGTATGGCAAGAAACCTAACGTGAGTTATTTTAAGATCTTTGGAAGCAAATGCTATGTTCATAAAGATGATAGAAATGGCAAGTTTGATCAGAAAAGTGAAGAAGGAACATTTCTAGGATATTCTTCTAGAAGCAAAGCATTTAAATGTCTGATCAAATCATCTAACAAAATAGTAGAAAGCGCAAATGTAAAAATTGATGAATTTGCAGAAAGAACTGATGACAAGAATTCCAAAGAACCAGAAGACTATGATAAATTTGTCTATGTGCAACCGAAAAGTCCTACCGAGATAACTATTGAAGGAAATGAGGAAGATATCTAGTTACCGAGTGATGAAGAGGATCATACAGAGCCTACCGAGCCTGTATTAGCCAAATATGTCAGAAGACATCATGCACCAAGTCAGATTATAGGAGATAAGGATGATCCAGTGATGACAAGGAACAAACTGAGACAGAACACATGTTTGATATCTGAATTTGAACCAAGAATAGTAAAAGAGGCATTCAACAGTGAAGATTGGATAAATGCTATGACTGAAGAGATTGATCAAATCAAGAAGAATGACACATGGACACTAGTCCCAAGACCTAAGGACAAAAATGTAATCGGTACAAAGTGGATCTTTAGAAACAAGCTAAATGAGAAAGGAGAGGTCATTTGGAACAAAACAAGATTGGTTTGCAAAGGTTATGCCCAAGAAGAAGGAATTGATTATGGTGAGACTTTTGCACCTGTTGCTAGACTTGAAGGAGTTAGAACATTGTTGGCATATGCTGCTTTCAAAAACTTCAAGGTATATCAAATGGATGTCAAATCTGCATTTCTGAATGGAATATTAGAAGAAGAAGTTTTCATTGAACAACCTGAAGGGTTTGTTGAAGACAATAATAAAGATCAGGTATGTAAATTGAACAAAGCTTTATATGGTCTGAAACAAGCACCTAGAGCATGGTATGAAAGACTGCACTCTTATTTGATTAAGATTGGTTTTATAAGGACAAGTGAGAACAACAACATGTACATGAAGAATGATGAAAATGAAATACTAATCTCAGCCATATTTGTTGATGATATTATATTTTGTGGAAATGACTCTTTATGCAAAGACTTTGGTAATGAAATGAGTAAAGAATTTGAGATGTCATTAATCGATGAGATAAAGTATTTTATAGGCTTACAGATACTGCAAATGAAAAATGAAATTTTCATTACTCAATCCAAATACATAAAGGAAATGTTGAAGAAATTTGGAATGGAGGATTCAAAGCCAGTAAGTACTCCTATGACTACAAACTGCAAATTATCAAAGAATGATGAATCTGCATTTGTTGATGAGACACTCTACCAATCCATGATTGGAAAACTACAATATGTTGTTCACAGCAGGCCTGATATAGCACATGCAGTAGGTATTGTTGCAAGATTCTCTGCAGATCCTAAGGAAATACACATGATAGCAATCAAAAGAATTTTCAGATACTTGAAAGGCACTGAAGATTATGGCTTAGTATATCAAAAAGGAAATGATTTTGATTTGAAAGTCTATACTGATGCTGATTGGGCAGGCAACATTGATGATAGGAAAAACACAAGTGGAGGAGCTTTCTTCTTAGGAGAAAGACTAGTGAGTTGGCTTAGCAAGAAACAAGGATGTGTTTCTCAGTCAATAGCCGAAGCTGAATATGTTGCTGCAGCACTTCATTGTACCAACATTGCATGGATCGAACAATTGTTGGAAGGTATAAATGAGAAAGTTATTGAGCCAGTAACTATATTCTGTGATAATACTAGTGCCATTAATATTTCAAAGAACCCTGTTATGCACTCTAAGACAAAGCACATATCTATCAAATATCATTATCTTAGAGAAGAAGCTCATGAAAAGAAAGTGGTGTTGGAATATGTTAACACAAAGGAACAAATAGCTGATATCTTCACCAAGCCACTACCAAAGGACACTTTTGAATATCTCATAAGTAAGTTAGGGGTCCTACCCCTATCTCCTACTCACTGACCGAGTTCGGTGAAAGCATCACTTCGATGAATCTATTGAATATCTTTTAGGGAGTTGATGCTAGAGTGATACACTTTAAGAATGCTTTTCTGAAAGTGTACTGGAACAATATTGGGATAATACAAAAAATGATACAGGGAACAGGAATTGTAAACTAGTGCTCTGACTGAGACTCAGTTGATATACATCAGCAGGAAATAACTTCTTACAAAAACAACTTATGTTTTAGTTCTTTTCCTTTTGGCATTGTTGTCAAAGGGGGAGAAGACTACCAGGAGGAGAAGACCTACCCAAGGGGGAGAAGACTACTAGGAGGAGAAGACCTGAGAAGATTGAGAGAAAACCAAAAGAGAAGTCTGATGTATGGGGGAGAGCATTTCAGCATTTCAAAATCATAGCAATCCGAATTCTTAACAGTCAAATCAATTGGTTTTGCCATCAATGCCAAAGGGGGAGATTGTTGGCAATATAACAAGGATATTGAGAAGGTTGTTGATGATTATGGACATAACTGATTAAGGATGTTTTACTGTCTTGATATTATTATTTTGTCATTGATGTCAAGAAATTGATTTTCTAATTCAGTATGATGTTGCCATATCTTAAGAAATATGATATGAAGATTATAAAGAAGTCGGTAAAGACACAAGAAAGAATATGATGAATAAAGGGATAAGTTATTCAATGGGCAACTCTACCGAGTCAGACAATGATGGGATCTTGATGTTTTAGATTGTTTTAACATCATATATATGTTGTAAAATGTAAAGGTTAATACTACACTATGTTATCAGCCAAAGAACCTAGTCGGTAAACCCTAAAGAACCTAGTCGGTAAACCCTAAGGTTATCGCAGTCGGTTAATGAAGACAGAATGTCTACCGAGTAAAGTTTAGTATTCACCGAGTTGTAACCGAGCTATAATAGAATGCATTAAATGGTTACATGTGATATTTAATGAAAGAAGTTGATGAGCTGGAGCGGATCAATGATTGGCAAGCCGTGGAAGAAGTTTGTTAACAAATCTAAGGCAATGGAAAGTCGGCAAGAAGATCTACAGCTCAGATTGAACCGCATTACCCTAACACAAGTTCCAAGATGATTGTGCAAGTTCCGAGGCAAGGTAAAATGTTTTTCAGATCATAAGATACAATGAACCTGGACAAAATTGAAGATCTGATGGCTATGATTGATCATGGGAAATGTGATCAAGGAGATAAAGCAGTTAGATGATTGTTTATAAATAGGAAACTGTTGATAAACAATGTATGCGGGCAAGTGTATGCACAGGGATGCTACATAGTGATCCCCGAGCACAAAAGCTTGAAGACCTGTTGGAATAACGGAGTATTGATGCCCAACAGATAGACAAGAATAGTTCTATGTATAGATTGTGTTGAACATATAAGAATCTGCTTTAGCATTTTAGATGTAAAGTTGCAGATAGATTGTATTACTATTAGCTTGTGAAAGTAATAGGAAATCTCTTAACCGAGTGGACTTAACAGTCTTATAAGTAAATCCTCTAACAAGGTGACATTCTAAATGAGTGTTTGAAATCCTTTGACAAGGTCACTTCTAACAAAGTGAAGATCCTAACAGATCTGAGGGAAATCCCTTAACCGGGTCACATCTAGCAATATGTTTTGTAATCTTTAACAGGATTGACTTTTAACCAAGCATACTCTAGAAGAGTATATTTCTTAGTGGGTCTGAAATCCCACAGTGGTTTTTCCCTATTTGGGTTTCCACGTTAAATATGGTGTTATGAGGTTTATATTGTTCATATGCTTTTGAGTTTTCATGTTTGACAGTTTTTATTCTATGACTGATATATGTTACTGAGGTTGAATCTGATGTTTTCATTAATGATTAAGTTTGTATGATTCAACCCCCCCTCTCATCTTGTTGGCTATCAGATCTGTACTTATATTAAGTATTAGAACTATCATAATGATGAATTAAGAAGATGATTTGTAGGAATCATGTAAGTTAACTAATTAATTGAAATTAATTAGCTATGAGGAAGATTTGTGAGGATTTAATTTTTTAGAAGAATAAAGAAAGGGATTGATTTATTAAATAAATCAGTCACATACTATAGTTGACAATATTAATTATATTTAATTAATATTAAGGAGAATTTGAATTAACATAATTAATTAACTAATTATGTGAGCAATTAAAAATAATTAAAATAATTATTTTTAAGTGTCTACAATAATCATGAATAATAAAACCATAACAAAATGACTAATTGTCTTCTAAAAGATGCGAGTATAAGATTGCTCTCAGATTTTTATAAGCAATACCAGTGACTAGACTACACCAAGACGAAGGATTTAATCTATATGAGAATGATATTAAGCTAAAATGGATGCAAGATGGATGAATAATTCAAGCAATAACAAATTCAAGCAATATGGATAAACTAAATATGGATGCAAATAATCTAAAAAAAAGCACAATGTATCCAATGACTCCAGAGCAAAAATCAGCATAATAATAATAAATCTCCAAGCGTGTTCTCAAAAATCTCTGGGGTGAATTGGAATGAGAGCTGAAGGGTGAATTTATAGAGAATTACAAGAGAGATGATGAAAAAGATCAATTTAGGATTAATTGAAAATAATTGAGGAATCAGGTTCAGTTAACCTTGAGATAGATTCCAATTATAGTTTAATTGAAATGCATTTAGATAAGAAGTTCAAGTTGCATTGGAAATAAGATTTAATTAATTCCATGCACTTGTGATAAAAATAGACAATTCTTTGATTTATTCAAGAAAAGAGTCTTTTCAATGCAACTGAACTTCTTTTTTTGAAAAGCTTTGAGTTCCAATTTTACAGAATAATAAATAATTCAATTAATTGTTTTTCTGATTTCAAATTCTAAATCTAGAAAAAGAAATAATATATCAAGTTTGATTTCTCTCTCAATTCAATTCCTTTGTTATTTTATTTTCAATTCAACTCTTGCTTTGTAATTAATTCCTCTTTGTAATAAATTAATTCCTTTTTGCATGATTAAATGGCAAATTTATTAATTAATTAAATATGCAAGGATATTTAATAAATTAAAATAGGATAATTGATCAAAATAATTTTCTTGGAAATGATTCAATTAATTAAATAAATTTTTAATTAATACTGAGTAATTAATTTGCCATGTGATATTTGATGATTAAAGAATTAATAATGTGCTCAAGATTGATTTAATTGCCTTTGGTTAGGACCTTGGTGATGTTGTCGAGATTAGGGGCCCATGGTTTAGATGATCATTTTTAGGGTACTACATTTGCCCCTCTTTGAATTAATGTGCGAGCAGCGCGTTGGTTCAAAGCATATGTGATGTCTAGGAGATACTAGTTCTGAACTTGAATGATCACGAACTAGATGAAGAGCAAGGTGTTTAACTTGATTTGAAGCGATGAAGCTGACTGAAGTTTGATTAAAGCGATACCGATCCCGAACTTGATTGAACTTAGGAACGATAGAAAACAAAGATACTGAACTTGAACTTGATTGATCAAGAAGCGGATCTTACTGATCTAGAACTTTATTGAACTATACACAGTGAGCGAAGATAAAAATCAATCTTGAACTTGATTGATCAAGATATGATGAGCAAAGAATAAATTGTCCAGCTTGATTCGATGCGATGAAACTGAACACCTGCTTAGATTGAGCGTGTGATCGAAGATACTCTTTAAACTTTTGATTAAGTTTAAAAGAATAATCAACTTGATGTAAAGTGATGAAACTGATTAATGTTAAGAGATAGATTGAGAAAAAAAGACAAATATCAGCTTGATTTGAAGCGATGAAACTGATATGCTCCTAGCGATTGATTCAATTCAGATGATCGAGAGATCTCAACTTGATATGAAGCGATGAAGATGAGATGCCCCTTGGCAATAAGATTTGATTGATTTTCTTTAGTTGAAAATATTTTTGATCGACTTTTGATGAAGATTTGAAAAAGTTCCTGACATGCGAAGATGTGAGGTCATAAGGTCATGAGTATGCCCCCTCGGGAGCGAAATCAAAAGATAACGAGGGTACATGATGATAGGCAATTTTTCAGCGATGATAAGTTATTTGAGCAAAAAGAATAATTTGGAGGAATTGTTTAAAATTTGGCATTGATTGATAAGAAATTGAGCACAATTTGATTTGTAGAATGAAATTGAATTGAGATTCAATGTTGATTGATGAGGAATTGAGCACAATTTGGAGAAAGAATGAACTTTTTATGAAAAGCGCTAAGTGGTCCAAAATTTGGAAATTGACTAGGAAAATGATCTCAAATTTTGATTTCGATCCCAAAAATGGAATCAGAATGGGAAAATTAGCTAAGGGTACAATTTTCATGTCCATCAAAGCAAGTTGAAAAATTAGGGTTTTGGCTATATAAGGGGTAAAAGTGTCATTTTAACCCTCCAAGTTTGAAAATTCAAAAAGCCTTCTACAAAGAAAATGGTGTTCCTACTCGTGCGCATCGATTCAAGCGCCAGAGATGACATAATCAACCTCGACACTATGAGCCAGCGGTAAGTGGTCAATATTAAGCCTTTTTATGTTCTCAATTTTGATTTTTTTGGTTCAAATTTCAAGTTTTCGCACGTTTTAAGTCGGTCAATCTCGTTTTGTCGTGCGAGATAGGATTATGTCTTGTACGAAAAACTGCTAAATTTTGTTTTGTTGTTTGAGGCCATTAGTTTTGTCGTTTAGACCCCACCCTTATGTCATACGACAACATTCATAAATGACCATTTTGTCGTCTGGGGTCTAATCTTTTGTCGTTTGGGAGTCTTTTGTCATACGGGGCCTAATCCTGACTCGTATGAGTTGCTGCCCTTCTATATTTTGTCGTTTGGGAAACAGTGAGCATTTTTTAATGTTAAACTTGAAATTTTGATTTTGCAATTGATGTAGTTGGATATGTGTGATGTTTTACTTCTCTTGTAGGCTTATTTGGAATATTTATTGATGCTTCCTTGCTGTTTGATTTTGTTTTGCAGGTTCGATTACCTCATGTGCTCTTCAGATGTGTTTATCCACCTACCATGACATTAGTTCAGTAGCTTTCAGAGGTTGAGCAGGCTCCCATTGACTTGTGCGGTTTAACGCAACTTCTTGGTTTACCAGACATCCATGTGAATCATGGAATGCTCACAGCATTGGTTGAGCGTTTCCATTTAGAGCATGACACATTTCATTTACCAGTTAGGGAGATGACCATCACTCTCGAGGATGTATATAGGATCCTCTGTATCCCTTTTCTTGGGGATAAGGTAGATTATGATGCAGCGCTGTTACCTGGATTACAGGTAGTCAGGCATGTCTTCAGGGATCTTGATATATTGACATGTTCCATCAGTTGGGACATCATGATTAGAAGGTGCAGTGAGGAATTTCCTCTGGCTTGTGTCCTAGTAGGGTTTATCAGTTGCTTTCTGATGCCGGATAGGGGACAACAGGGATTCCAGTGTGGTTGGGGCAGGATGCTGGAGAGATTGATGGAGACCCCTCAGAGGTTTGGCTGGGGTTCATGCATATTAGCCCACATGTATCGTGAGATGCATAGGATAGTGTACAGGGAGGGCAAGAGCATGGCCTCTGGTGTTGATCTTATAGGTTTGGGCTTGGGAGCACCTTACCATTTATCGGCCTATTGTAGATGATAGTAGAGAGCCTGGGCAACCGATTATATATAGGTATGTTGGTTATGTTACACAACCCCATCTGGGCAAGACCAAATTTTGGCGGTGGCAGTTAGATGACCTTATAGCCATGATATGGAGACCTTACAGGGGCCTAGAGCCATAGGATGACTGGCGGATGGTACGCCAGGATATTTTTGTTACGCGCCCACTTATCGACAGATCGTAGACTATAGTAGAGCGATTTGTAGTTTCTCGAGTGATGAGGTAGTATGGAAGGCCTCAGGGGATCTCGCAGAAGTTCACAGCGTATGTCAAATACGCTGATGAGGAGAGGTGGGGATGGTCACTAAGGTTATCCTATGCCTTGAGTATACAGGAGCTGACTGGTCTACAATGACTGAGATGGGACTACATGGATGATGTTACGGATGTGGGGTTATTGCCCCAGTACAGGGATTGGTTCCAACAGCATCCATTCCCTAGGTTGACAGATCTAGCTGAGTAGGCTCCTCGCATTATGGAGATTGAGGATGATGCCCCTACACATGCACAAGGATAGGGATAAGGACAGAGAGCCGAGGCTCTGAGGCACGCAAGTGGTGATCTTGGTGCTAATAGCAGTAGGGTTCCAGCTAAGGCTGGACAATAGAAGGGTGAGGATGGATCCCTTGGGAGGATAGGTGTGAGATTGGGCAGAGTTGAGGAGGAGAGAGCAACGTCAAGATAGGTCCGGCAGTGGCCAAAGGAGCAGGGTGGAGCTGGAGGTGGAGATGGGGGTGGAGAGCCTGCGAGAGAGCAGGGGACTGACGTGGGACGATCGATGAGAGAACGTCTTGCGGAGTTGCAGTCACAGTTGATAGTGGCTTAGACTCAGCTGGTGGAGCGAGACCGACAACTAGCAGAGATGAGAGCAGAGAGGAGGGTTGAGACAGATACTTTATGGTAGGAGGTCCTTCACAGACGAGTAGGGCGGCATACTATGTTGCAGCGTATAGCGTAGCAGTTCCAGTTGCGCAGCAGGTTGTCCCCTACTCACAGTATATGGCACGATCAGAGGGAGCTTGGGCACCTTGTCAGGATCCCGGTTAGTAGGCTCCACCTCCTCCACTAGGCAATGAGGGAGAGGCTGAGAGCTAGATATTCTTTTTGTAGCTCTAAGATTTTTTATAGACACACCCATTTTTTGTAGCCTATACGATTCTTGCTCCGATGGGAGTTTGTATATGTCAGTTGACATCATGTTGTACTCTGAGACTTTATACGGTATATAAATATATATATATACAAGATCTGATTTGACTTCATCGTACTTGTGTTGATTCGATTATGAGATGTGTTCTATATGCTTTATTCTATATGTATGCATTTCTTTCCAGCATGGATGTATGTAATGCAAATGATTATGGATGTTTATTTTTTTCTTTCTTTTCATATGCAAATAGATGAATGTGAATGAGTAATAAGTAATGCAATGTTTGATTAATAAAATTCTTGGCCTCGGCCTCTTATTGATCAAAAAAAAAAAAGTAATGCAATGTTTTCATTTTTCTATGCAATAATATGAATGCAAATGAGTAATATGAAATGTATGAATCTATATAAGATGTCTATGTATTCAGCTAACATCTCAAAACACAAGTACTCGATCGAAGAAATGAGGAAAAATAGACCACTTAGCGTAAGAAATGATGATGCTTTCAGCTCTCATTCAGAAAATAAAGAGATCATTATTATCACACCAAAATCACTCTAAATTCATAAAATACAAAATAAAATGCAAAATGATATGCAAAATGATATGCAACCTAAACCTAGTCACTGGATTTAAAATGTTTAAGATTCATCACCGAGCATAACGAACATAACAGGCAAATTAGAGTTCCTTTATTTTTCAATATGGAATTTTTAATTATCTTGTCTGCAATGACCCTTTTTTCGTTCATATCCTTGGATAGATTTCACAGGGACCCGAATTGCATCATAAAGAAATTTCCTCAAAACAAACAAAGAAATGATGTGGGCCTCCTTGTAGCATTCAAATAAGCGGAGTCGAGGTATGTGAGGTGATTTCACCTTGATGTGAAGGCTCTTATCATAGACACCCAGCTAATTTATATGTTTCCAAATCATTGGGATCATTCCTACAAGCAGAAAACAAAGAAAATATTATGCCCCCAATCCTTGATCCTCTTAGTCATAATAGACTTCCTTGAATTACTCAGAGGGATAATAGTCGAAAACCAATATAAAAGGCAACACACAAAGAAAATTTTCATTCACAGCTCAAACTATTTAGTGATTGTTTTCCATTACGTTGTTTTTCTTATTTACTCAGTGATAAAACTCTTCAGTAGTCAAGAGACAGGTGACTGACTCGGAGTGGACGACCAGGTTTCACTGACGGAAAGATGACTTGGTTGATATTGCTTAGGACATGTAATGTGCTCTGTCAATTAACCTAAGACTAGGATGTTGATCAGTTTCAAGTCATGAGGGTTCCAACGAACCAGGATGTCACAAAAGTGACTAAAATATATGTACAAGCGAAAGCAAAAATGCATGAAAGTGGGAACGCCAACATTGCGTTAATAGATGGAGCGTTTGAGTACAAGAAGTGCTTGTTTGCCAGGTTTTCACATGCTTGGCAGAGATTCTTTTTTCTTTTACCAAGGTGCCTGTTTACTAGGGTTTCACCAGGGCATTTTCTCTCTTTATATTTTTTTCTTTTCCTTTTTCCTCTTTTTTTTTTTGATTTTTTTGATTTTTATTTATTTTTTATTTTTTCAGTTGTACATGTTGCTGGAGCAGAGAATGCTAAGTGAATAATTTCTTCAAGTGGATGGTGTTAATCGGTTCATGAAGCTGTTCTTCTTCTGAGTTTGAGAGTTGATAGGCACAAGAGCTGAAGACTACAGTAACGATGTAGGGACCTAGCTAGTTGGGTTCAAACTTCCCTTTGTTGTCTCGAAACTGCTGATTTTTAGGATTTTCTCTCAGGACTAGGCCACCAACCTGAAATTCTCTTTGTCTAACTTTCTTGTTATATCCTTTGGACATTCTCTTTTGATACACTCTGAGATGATCAAATGTCATTTGTCGATGCTCATCCAACAATTTGAGTTCTTGCAATCTAGATATTCTATAGTCTTCATCAGTGACAAGACCTTGCAAAGAAACTCTTAGAGATGGTATTTCTACTTCAATAGGTAATACTGCTTCGGACCCATACACCAAAGAAAAAGGTGTAGCCCCAATAGGTGTTCTGATACTTGTTCTGTAAGCCCATAATGCAGGATTGAGCTACAGATGCCAATCCTTCCCAGATTTGTTCACTGTTCTGTGCAAGATAGTTAGTAGGTTTTTGTTGGATGCCTCGGCTTGTCCATTACCTTGAGGGTAATATACTGATGACCGGTGTTGTTTAATTTTGAATTTCTCATAGAGCTCATCCAGGTCTTTATTCTTGAACTATCCTCCATTATCAGTCACGATGGATGAAGGTATCCCATACCTACAGATGATATAGTCTAAGATGAACAAGGCGACTTGTTTACTAGTTGCATTGATGAGCAGAACCGCTTCTACCCACTTGGTGAAATACTCAGTGGCAGTTATGATAAAATTGTGTCCATTAGATGATGCAGGATATATCTAACCAATGAGATCAAAGGCCCATTGCTGAAAAGGCCAATGTGTAGTAAAGGGTATGAGATCCCTCGCCGGAGAATGTATGAGGTTTCCATATAGCTGACACTTCTCACAAGTCTTAGCAAATTTAATAGCATCTTTCTCCATGTCTGGCCAGTAGTATCCAGCCTGTAGTAGTTTCTGAGCTAAAGTAAGACCATTCGAATGAGATCCACAAATACCTTTGTGGACTTCCAATAATGCACGTTTAGATTCCTCAGTTTATAGACATCTAAGCAATGTACCATCCAAACTTCGTCTAAATAGATCGTTAGCAATGATAGCATACCGCGAAGCATTTCGGGTTAAGTTCATTTTCTCATTACGGGTAAGATTTTCAGGTATAACTTGGTCTCGTAGGTAAGAGTAGATGTGGTTATATTGGGATGAGTCATGTCCAATAATAGAATAGACTATTTGGGTCTCAAGAGAATCATAGGCCGAGTAATATAACTCTTCCACCAGGAATTCAAAGCGAACATTGGACTCATGTAACTCAGGTATGGATGCCAAGGTGGCCATAGCATCTGCTGCTCTGTTTACGGATCTGGAAATCTGCTGGAATGATACAAAAGCAAAGTACTTCTTAAGATCATCCACCATCCTTTTATAGGGCATCAATTTCTCATCTTGAGTCTGATATGTATCATTAACTTGGCTGATGAGCAACTGAGAATCTCCATAGATTTGTAATTCTACAACTTTCCATTCAATGGCTAGCTTTATCCCATTTACCAAAGCTTCATATTCTGCAATGTTGATTGTACAAGGAAACAAAATCTTATAAGACTTCAGGATTGAGTACTTCTGAGGACCAATAAACAATATTCCAGCACCTGAACCATTTTGAGTAAAAGACCCATCAAAGAACATCTTCCAGGGTTGTTGAGTAAGGTGGATTATTGACTCATCTAGAAATTCTATATGAAGCGGTTGAGTATCTTCAAGTGGAGCTTCAGCAAGTTAGTCTAAATTCACCTGTTCTTTTATAGCTTTACGTTCCACATACTCAATGTCAAACATTGTAAGGATCATGACCCATTTCGCCAATCTTTCTGTAAGTGTTGCTTTATTTAGAAGATATTTAAGTGGATCAATTTTAGCCACCAGCTTGACTGAATGTGCTAACATATAGTGTCTCAGTTTTTGTGATGCAAAGACTAATGCTAAGCATGCTTTTTCTATTATAGTGTAGTTCATTTCATAAGACACCAATGTTCTACTGACATAATAGATAGCTCGTTCCTTTTTATTGTCATCCTGTTGTGCCAGAAGTGCCCCCAGTGGTGATTCAGTTGCTGATATATATAAGATAAGTGGTCTACCCTGAATTGGTGGCATCAATATCAGTGGATTAGATAGGTACTCTTTAATTTGCTGAATATTTTGTTCACACTAATGATCCCAGTTGTATATTACTCCTTTCCTCAATACTTTCGTAAAAGTTGAGCTTTATCCGCTAGCTCATAAATGAAGCGTCTGATAGATCAGAGGCATCCCTGTAGACTCCTCATCTGACTGATGTTCTTCAAAGGCGGTGTTGGATCTCAAATCAACAGATTGGATAGGTTCTAAGGAAATGCCAACTCCTATGATCAAACCCTCCAATTGACTTGGCCAACTTATAGAGTGAACCTATTTGGTTTCTAACTCTCTCACTTTACGCTCTGCAGGACCTAGGCGGGTATACCTACTCACTAGTTGTTCTTTCAACTAATGCTTTTGATAGCAGATTTAGTGTCTTAATCTGATATCTCCTAGTCTCAGAATGGCATAAGTTCCTAGAATGGAGATATAGCCGATGAGTTCAAGATTGTTGTTGTAGAAGCTATTCGATCTATGTTTTCTAATTACTTCTGTTGCTTTAAAATAACAAATGATGAAATATAATGATGAGTGTAATCTGTAATTGACCAGTGCCTTCTTTGTTGTTTGGGTTACAGAGTCATTGTACTTTCTTTAGGACTTATGGTGCGAGCCTATGAGACAGTTTTTTAATCCATCCCTTTATGGACCTGTCAGTTATTATTTCTTTTGAAAACAGTCAAATGCTTATATTGTATGTTGATTGAATGAATTTAACCCTAACTTTAAGGGACCAATCAATTGAGTTTTGCGAGGAACAATTACAATTCGCGAGCAAAACTTTCATTTCAACATTATAACATAAAGCATAACTTTAATTTCAAGAATATGAACAACCTTATCTCTTAGATAATATCACAGACGATTGCCAAAACAAAGTGAAATAATCCACAACACATACGCAAAGAAAAACAATTGATCATAAAATGTATTCCATTATGGTTTGTATAATAGGAGACTTACAGGCTGTCATACATGGCTATCTTGCTCTTATCTATTTCCGTCTTCTTACATATTACAAAAACCATCCTCATATATATATGGGAACGAAAGCTGTTCATGAAAAGACACGTCTTTTTGAAATGCTAATTGTTAGTTTGAACGTTTCTAACAAACTTATGCAAAAAGAGATTAAGAATGCCTAAATGATGAATATAATCATAATCTTTAAAGGTTTTGATTTTAGCACTCTGTTTCTTTAATTCTTCTCCTTGCGACAGATACTTGAATATCATCTGGTTGACGGTAGGGGCCATGTCTTTACTTCGATCCATTTCTGACAAAGCCCAATCTTTGACGCTGATAAGCTCATTCTGCAAATCCTCCAGGGATATAACTTCTCCTTCTTTATAGACCGAGGGCATTCCAATAGGTCTCCCATCATCCAATTCCTTAAGATCTTTTCTCAACGTATCTTCGAGTTTAACATGATTCTCCATGTACGCTATCCCTTCAGTCTTCTCCTCTGGCGTCATTGTATCAGCACTATTTAGCACTTCGTGCAATCGTGCTTTTAATCTCTCATGCTCTGTTAATGCCTTTATAGTTCCATTGTACACCTTCCAATATGGTTCAACATGCGAAAGA
The DNA here is from genome assembly GCF_030272615.1 of Cryptomeria japonica. NCBI lineage: Eukaryota > Viridiplantae > Streptophyta > Pinopsida > Cupressales > Cupressaceae > Cryptomeria > Cryptomeria japonica. The sequence goes on along the minus strand of NC_081412.1, from coordinate 354,646,577 downwards.
ATGGTGTTGAATCGATGTCCAATGATATCATTGTCCAATTTATCCATCTTTTGCTGGATACTATTTGCCCGTTTGGTAGCCTTATCTGCTTGATACTTCCAGTACAGGGCATTAGAAACATCATCCAAGCTACGTCCTGTGGGGTATGAGGTGTATTCGCTTATGGGAGTCCCTGTCTCAAGTTGCAATATTTTTGCTTGCAACTTTTGATTCTCCTCTTTAGATTTTTCGTACAACCCCTTATAGGTGATGTTCTCTCTGACCAAAAATTCTGTTTGGTCCAAATTTAATCTGGCAACATCCAAGTTTAATTTGGCAGTGACCCTAGGGTCAGTCTTTCCAACCTGATGAACCATGAGATGTCCAAAGGTTTCTTCAATATCTACAATAATAGGCCTCTTTCCCTTTGGATATAACGCCCACTGTAGGAGAGCCTTCTTATCAGGATCATATCCGGAGCCTAGGAATAATTTGTCTATTTCCTGAGGCAACACCTGTTGATTCAAGTCTTGCTTTTTCAAGAATCCGTCAAATAGAAGTGCTGAATTTATATCCCAACCAGAAAAGATGATTACACCGGCCTCTTTTAATAATTTTCTCCCATTCTCAGGGGTCATATCTTTCATGAGGATATCGATTTCATCCTGCAGCCTCTTCATCTGTTCTTCTTCTGGCCTTCCAGCCATGCTTCATTTCACATGTGCCCCTTTATACTGGTATAAAAATGAAAGGAATTCCCTTGAAGAGGAAAATCCGTCATCAGCAACAAAATCTTCATGCTCTGTCATCCTGATATCAACTACATCTTTAATGTTAATCTCGCCAGTGTCCACATTCATCTCTGCTTCAAAACCAGGAGGATAATCTTCTCCAGGGGAATCAGCAGGGATACTACTAGCAGTTGATTTTGGTGACATATGAGCCAATGGTTGACTATCCTTCTTAGTGTTGATAAAATGAAGGAATTGTGGGGGCACTCTATGCATGATTTCTACTTCATGTTGAAGTAGCTTTTTGGCTATTTCCAGAGGATCTTGGAGGTTTCCAAGTAGATCTCCATCTATCATCCCCCTTGCCCTTTTCCATTTGAAGGCCTCCCAAGTTATCTCACTCCTTTCTCTCAAAACCCTGGCCTCCTCTCTTTCAAGGTTCTTGATCAAGTCCTCTGGCATTTTGGCCACATGGATTCCAGCTTTTAGTTTTTGTGACGCTCTGGCAGCTCTTATATATCCCTCAAGATCAAAGTTCTCTCTAGGTTCACCCAGGGTCATGCCATAGTAGTCTAATTTATTTTGAAGTAAATGATAACTTTTTGAACTTTTAACAATGAAATCGGAAAAAACCAATAAACCTGGAACGATGGACTGTTTACCGAAATCTGTAAGGTGTTTGGCACTGACAATAGATAATTGTCTTACAATCTCCAGGCTAGCCACCCTGTTTGGTACTGTAATTGGAAGCATGTGTGGCTTTCCTTCATACCCAAATATCCTGATTTCTGTATGATTATCGTAGCAATACCAATCACCCCAATTGTGCTCAATCTGGGACTCCGGAGAGAAGTCTTTTGGCCTGAGGAATCTTTTAATTTGAGGGGACAGAGTATAATCCCTATGTTGCCCAAAGCCCGCACTAAGGGGTTTCACAAAATATTCCTGAAAGTGCCAGTATTGTTTGTTCATGAATCTCTGATCCCATGCAGAAACCCACAACTGGACTGGTTTCTTCAAACCATTCTTATCATTAGCTCTGATGCAGAAATCATCTGACCAGAAATTGATTTCTTGTCCACAATAAAGAATAATATGCATTAACAAAGAGTACAATGAAAAATGGACATTCACAAGGTCACCTTTTAACTTCTCAAACCCGTGATTTAAGGCATCTGCAACATAATTGGCATAATCAAATGACCTAGGGTCTTTTGATTGTAAGTCAGCACATAGAACCATGACCCCAATATCCATGAGAGGATGAGCCTCTAAGCCTAATACTTGAGCTGCAGCATAATATGTATACTTAAAATATGGATGGAAGTGGTTGACATCAAACGGCACCTTGTCATTTTTGCTGAACAGAACAAAGGACCCACCCACTTTCGGCCGGTGAATAGGTAGTCTCCATGTCCTGTAGATGTTTTCCATCCTAAAGAATTCTTGTGACAGTTTCTGCATATCGATTCTATCCTCTACTTCCAATTCAAGATCAAATACCATATCAATAGTTTGTTTGTTAATCACCACTAAGGGATTCCCTCGATAATCGCATATGGTTTTGGTTCATGGATTATAACAATCTGCCAGAGCTTTCATTAGTTCAACATCCACAAACACGTTTGGGACTACCAATTTCCCTAAGTTCTTCTTCCATAGATTACTTATGGACTCAGGAGCATTCCTTCTTTTGTAGCTAAATAGGAACAATTCATGTCCCCTGATTTCAGTCCAGATGTCTCCCAGATTTTCAAATCTATCCTCCAATCCTTCTTCCTCACTTTTGATATTTTTAGACCTTACGCTAGATGTGGGACATTGGTCTAGCAAATCCTGAGTCAGAGCTCTCCCTTCCTTCTTCTGTCTTTTGGGCTTCTCTTCAGGGTTTAGTTCTTTTCCTTTCCTACTCTTTTTAGAAGAAGAAGAAGAAGGTTCCATGATTTCAGCAAATACGAGAGACAACACTTACTTGGAGAAATGTCTAGCTCTTCTGATTGTCGTTCACGAATTTTTGCAAGTTCTTCGCAATTTTCAGTCTCTTGGCGTCAATCTGGCTCCTATGAAAATTCGATCAGTTCAGCTATAATCGTATGGGCAACTTGTGCATAGTTAATGTCTCTGCATCTACAATGGCTACTCAAGTGTTTAAACTTAATTGCAGATGTGACATTCTTCACTTGGGCCTTTAACTCTCCCGCGGGAAGTACAGTTCGACCAAAATGATCGTAATTCAAGTTTTCGATAAAACCCTTGTCTTCGGCCGAGCGCTTTGATCTTTCATCGAAAGCCCATTCTCCTCGATATTATCTTTTCGGTGAGTAGCCCATGTCGAAAAGCCATCTTCAAGATTCATCGAAATCATCTTTTCATCGATAAACTTTCTTTCGATAAGTTATTCACAAGTTTCATCGAAATCATATTTCGATGAGTTTCGTTCTTCGGTGAAAGCTTGTGCAAGTTCTTCGAAAGTCTCTTTCCTTCGATATTCCCTTTATGGATGAAACACTTCAATTTTTGTTCGATATAATGCTGTCGATGAGATCTGCATTTCGATGAATGCTTTATGAGTTTCTTCGGCAGTTGTTTCTCCTCGAAACCACTTTTTGCATGTTGCTTTTCACTTTTCGATGAAACTTGGGCATCGATGAGTGGCTTCCTTTATTTACCGAAAGTGATATTCCGCCGAAGACCTTTTGCATAGTGCTTTACATGTCATGCTCTATTTCGATGAAAGCACTCTTTCGATGAAACTCCTTTTGAAATGCTCAATACAATTTCTTGGCCGAAAATCTTTTAGTCTTCACGCTTATGGAAATATTTTTTTTTTATATTTCAAATATAGTGTTCAACAGTGGCTCTGACTGAGGATGGAGGCATATTGTGTATGTCTTCAAGAATTCAGAATCTCTGGTTAGCATAGATACATGATGGTATTTACAATGGAAATGGATCCTAATCTACTGTACATATGATATAGTATGTTTAAGAAAATAAGTTTTTCAAGAATTGTCCATGTACTGGCAATTCTTGGACCTCCCCTGTTGTGTTTTGGAGCAAATAGGAATCCTCTCCCTTTTTATCTATGATCACATATGGGCCGATCCATAAGGCTTCAAATTTACCATGCTTGCCTTTGTCCTGACTCCTGGCATTCCACATTAAAACCCAATCGCCTACACAAAATTTTCTATCTGATGTCCTCTTGTCATACAACTTCTTCATTTGATTTTGAATCTTGATATTCTGCCTCTGAGCCTCTGCTCTGACTTCATCAAGTTCTACTAACTGCATTATCCTTTCTTGTGATGGGTCTTCAAGATCTATCCCCTCTTGAGTCATGAATCTATGTACAGGCAAGAGATTATCCAAAGGCAGTCTGGCCCTTTTGCCATAAACCAACTCAAATGGAGACTTTCCTGTAGATTTCTTCACAGTTATCCTATCTCCTCATAATGCAAGATTCAACTTTGAATCCCATGCTTTCTTGTTCTGTCCCAGCATCTTTTTAATGATCTTTAGGATATTCTTGTTGCTTGATTCAGCCTGCCCATTCCCTTGAGGGTGGTAAGGAGAAGAATGTGGTATCTTGATGCCATATTCTCCACAAAAAGTATTGAATTCCTCCAACCTAAAGGACATACCATTGTCTGAGATGATCTTTGCAGGAACACCGAATCTAGTAATAATGTTTTCCATTAAAAAATTTATCACCACTTTGCTAGTGGCCTGTCTAGTGGGTATTGCCTCCACCCATTTGGTAAAATAATCTGTAGTGACTAATATCCATTTGTGTCCTCCACTAGATTTTTCTGATATTTCTCCTATGAAATCTATCCCCCATTGTTGAAATGGTTCCTCAACCAACATTGGTCTCAATGGGAGTGACCCTTGATATTTCATTTTGCTTGAAAACTTTTGACAAGCTTCACACTTTCTGACATATTTATAAGAGTCATTGAAAACACATGGCCAAAAATATCCAGCTCTCAATATCTTATGTGCAGTAGTCTTAGCCGAAAAATGACCACCACAAACCCCATCATGCATCTCATGAAGAACTTTCTCTGCTTGGTGGTTATCTAGGCATAATAATAATATCCCATCTCTATTTTTCCAATATAAGTCCCCATTGACAATCACATATCTTGCAGATTTTAACTTCAAAGCTCTCTTTTGATTATCAGTCATACCATCCGGGCATTTCAAGTGCTTAAGGTAGTATATGATATCAGTGTACCATACTGTATTCTCAATACTGAAGTTAGCTTCTTCCCACCCAACTTGATTTACATAAGACTCCTCAATCTTAGTTTCTGTCATAAGTTTAGCCAACCCTTGTCCTTTGATAACCTATGAAATCTTGAGCTCAATGTTGAATTCTTGTATTTGGTTGATCCATTTACATCTTTTGCCCGTGACCTCAGTCTGTCTGAAGATATCTTTTACTGCTGCATTGGGAACATAAGCTATAACTTCAGCCCCTACCAAGTATGATCTAAACTGTTTTATTGATTTGACCAAAGCGTAAGCTTGCTTTTCATTCAACTCATATTTTACTTCTGAAGGGCTCAAAGACTTGCTAAAATATGCAATGGGCTGCTCATACCCTTCTAGATTTTTCTATAGTAATACTGCCGCTATTGTGTGACAGGAGGCGAATGAGAATATTATAAAAGGTTTGCCAAAATCTGGGGAGATTAGTACTGGTGCCTCAGAAATTGCCTTTTTGATCGCCACAAAGGAATCAATTGCTTCCTCAGTCCAGTCTATTTGGGCCTCTTTCTTTAACATCCTTACTATAGGTTTTACTATGTCTGCAAAATTCAAAATAAACCTTCTTACAAAATTAATTTGTCCTAAGAACGATTGAATGGCCTTGATAGTTCGGGGGATGGGAACCTCATTGATAGAAGCTACCCTTTCAGGGTCAATTCTCACCCCTTCCTTGGATACTATGTGTCCAAGTAACTTTCCCTCTTCAACACCAAAGTGGCATTTCTTAGGATTCAAGGAAATCCCATATTCTAAGGCCCTTTTAAATATCTTTTCAAGGTACTCACAATGATCATTAGCTTTCTTTGAGTATGCAGTTAAGTCATCTTGGTATACTACCATGATTACATCAATCAGTTCCGCAAAAGCCACATCCATTGCCCTCTGAAATGTAGCACCAGCATTAGTCAATCCGAATGGCATTCGTGCATAGACATAAGTGCCCCATGGAGTTGTAAAGGCTGTCTTATATTTTTCAGCTTCTTTAACCTTAACCTGATTATAACCTGAAAATCCATCCATCATAGACAATAACTCACACCCTGTCACCTTCTGCAGCATGTTATCCATATTTGGCAATGGACAATTGTCCTTTAGTGATGATATGTTTAAATTCCTAAAGTCCACACATAATCTAATATCCCCATTTTTCTTCCTGACCGGTACCAAGTTAGAGACCCATGTGGAATATCTGCAGGGTTCAATAATTCCCGCGTCTTTCATCTTTATGATCTCCTCCCTCATTTTTGGTAACAATGTTGGATTAACAGGTCTCTGCTTTTGTCTGAATGGTTTAGCTTCTGGTTTAAGTGGTATCTCATGTTGAAAAAGATCTTCCCTGTAAGCTTTGAGATCTTCATAAGACCACGCAAACACATGTTTGTATCTTTTTAGCAACATTATCAGTTGTTGCCTCATGGTAGGAGTTAATTTTTTTCCAATAAAAACATTTCTGGGGGTTTCTTCGCTTCCTAAATTGATTTGTTCAACATCACTCTCTTTAATAGTTGATCCTTTAGTCTCAATCACATCCTGAGCATTAAAAGTTCTTTCTAATGCTACTAGGCCTCTTGGTAATTTATTTGACTTCAGTTGTATAATTTCATGTCCAAATAAAGTTTCCTTACCTTCAGTTTTCTCCACAAAGTCATTAAAATTTATAGCTTGAGTCTGATAATGATCAACACACTGTAAGAAGTTCAGCAGATCTGCATCATCTTGAAACACTTGCCAATTATACAAGTTGTCAGGAACAGATGGTCTTACTTTCATCTCTACTTCAGATATCCCGGTTAGCATTATATCATTGTCTTTTAATGCAATATTTGCTAAAAAATCTGCCATGATGTTCTTCGACCTGTCTATCCAATTTATCTGAAAAGCATCAAAAAGCTCCATCGTATCCCAAACAGCATTCCTGTATTGTTTCAGTCTTAGGTGTCTTGAGGCATATTTTTCCTTTACCTGTGAAACTATCAATTCTGAATCACCAAAGACACTTAGCAATTTGATTCCATGTTTGACTGCTATGTTAAGACCAGTGAGTAGAGCTTCATATTCGGCAATGTTATTAGTGCATTCAAATAACAACTTGAAAGAATATTTATAAGTTTCCCCTGTGGGTGAGATAAATAGGATTCCAGCCCCACTTCCTTCCTTGCTACAAGACCCATCAAAGAACATTTTCCATATTTGATCATCCTTTTCAGTTAGACATGACTCAATGGGGATCCACTCTTTAAATTTAGGTTTTGTTAACTGTACTCGGAAGTTGTCCATATCAGTTTGTAAAAAACATATTTGATTCACTGTTTCTTCCATGTCTTCTATGATATATGTGGACCGCGGTTCTCTGTCAATTTTCACTTCCTGTCCATTGATTGGAATCGTAGCATATGACAAATCCAACTGCACATATCCACCAATCATATTTGACCACTGCCTAGACAACAACATTCCATAGTTTGGAGGAACATCTACCACTGTAATATCTGTTTTATACGATGCTTCTGGACAGGCTGCTAACCTGAATTCTACATCCTTCATAACACCAACCACTGGGACTGATCTATTGTCCATGGCATAGCATTTCCCAAAGGTAGTATCCACTTCCAATCCAAGTTCTTTCATTACCCCAACAGGCATGACATTTATAGCTGCTCCTGAATCAATCATACAATTCTTTATTTTCTTGTTGTTTATCACCAAAGTGAGATAAAATGGATCTACTTGTGTTGGGTTTTTAGTTATAGTGGACCCTAAATATATAATTGGGGCCATTTGTTCATTATTGTCACCTGTTGGAACCTCTTGTTTCTGCTCATCAACCTTTTCTTCTTGGATACCTGAAATCATCTCCAAAGTTTTTTCTCTGTATTTAGGAAACCTCATTATTTCCATCAATGGAACATAAACTTTTAATTGTGTTAATGCAGTTGAAATATCAAATGAGGTTGAGTACTGTGCTGAAGGAAGTTTTACTATTTCTTCCTTTTGAACATCAGGACCCTTCTTATTATTCTTTGGTACAACCTCCTTAGTCTTAGTTCCTTTGTTTATTCGCTTGAGTGTCTCATCAGTTTCTTTCATAAAAAGACTAGTAGGTTTACCTTGCTCTGGATTCACCATCCTATTCCTTAAATCATAAGTCCTTTTTGCTTGTGCAACGGCATAAGCTGTAATTCTTCTTTTCTCTTCTTCAGTAGGGATTCTAAGCTTAACACTTTCATTTTTGCTGGTGGTCACAGGTAACACAGAGCATTGATCAATGTTCATGGAATCTGATTTTCCTTCTTGAGCAAAGGATATCATGTTAACAGTTGGGTCACCCATATGTTCTTCATAACCATCCTCTTCCTCCTGCAATCCTTTTGCTACTGTGCACAAAGAAGGAGCATGTGGCATATTGCAAGCATAACACCACATGTCATCATCTTGAGTATAGTTTACTGTTCTTTTCAAAGGATCTGGAATTTGCTGATTATCTCTATGGTTCCTATCTACTGGTTTTCCATCCTTCCATGTAGTGTTATAGGGCATGTCATGCAATCTGGGCCTCTCAGGACGGTAATATTGTTGTTTCTCTGTTTTGTTTACCCTTACAGATAAATCTTTTAGGGCATTTAAAACTTTGTCAAGTTTATCTTCATCTTTATTAACCTTGGGTGCTTTAGGATTGTACAACCTTGCATCTTCTCTTTTTCCCACTTTACCAGCAGCCTTCCTGTTATTTTCTATAACAATGGCATCTTTCATAACATCCCGGAGGTCTCTAGGATTCTTGGTTCTCAGTTCATAGTTTGTTTTACTATCATAAGCATTGATGTAATATAGAATGCTCACCTCAGGTACCGGTTTCATCCTATTGGGGATTTTGTTTAGAACCCTGTTAAATCTTTTGTTAAAATCTATCACTGATTCATTTTGCTCCTTTTTTATGCTAATGATTTCATGCAAAGCAAACTCAGGGCTGTTATGGTCTCCATATTGCTCAAGGAACAAGTCTTTGAATTCTGCAAGATTTCTAATGGATGCATCAGGCAACGTCCTAAACCAATCTCTTGCATCTTCTATTAATGACTGCATAAACAACCTAATCTTAACATCTTCATATGGTAAACCAAAATCCTCGATTACTGCATCAAAGGCTTTACAATGAGCCTCACCTGAAACTGCATTACTTCCTGTGAATCTTGGTATTGCTGTCCTGATTTCATTTGGGATAGGATATGGGTATACCATCATTCTTGAAAAATCAAACTGCTTCATTTGTTCCATATTTATTAGTCCATGCCCCCCATGAGGATTCCCAAAGTTTTGGTTCATATTACCATATAAGGGCATCTGATTTTGATAAGGAAGAAGGTATTGATTCTGGTGCTGATATTGAAACTGATTAGGGGGTGGATGTTGGTTATAAAATTGACCAGGAGGTGGGTACTGATTATAAGCAGTGAAGTTTGTATGTGAATTTGGCTGGACTGGTGGTGCACTTGATTGCACATGGTCATCCCTTTTGTTACTAAACAAAGGGTTCTCATAAGCCTTAAAATCATTACTCTTTGTCTTACCCACTCCCTGAGTATATTTTTTCTTGTAGTTGTTTACATCTTTATTAAAGTCATCCTCACCAACATTTATGCCTAATTTGGCACATAGTTCCAAACATTCCTGAGTCCTTCCTGAATCTCTCATCTCAGCAGCGGCCTCCATCATTTGTCTAGTTAAATCTGTAAATCTATCTGCAGGATCCGCCATACCTGATTCCGATGAAAGCGGTGTGTTTTGTCTGGACCGTGCTTCGTGATTTTCGAAACCAGGGGGAATTTGAGATCGCCCCTTCTGAGCTTTATATGCTGCAACCAAATCCTCATTCACTGGGCTTGAAGTAGTTGCTCTATCTTGTTCTCTTAAGGGTGAATGTTGGTTGCTTTCATGTCTATACTGATTATACCTTTCTCTCATGGATTCATTCATGGATTCTTTGTCTTTGTTCTTTCGTTGAGAGAAATCTAATTGGGATAAAGATTGTCCTTTTGTGACTGATCTCGTTCCGTGCATTGATATTCTTAATTCAGAGTCACCACCTTTTTCCTAGAGGACATAAGTTATTTCTTTCTTCTGAATTCTCTCCCCAGCAGAGTCTTAATAATTCTTCCCCAGCAGAGTCGCCAATCTGTTGGGTCTCAAATCAACAGATTGGATAGGTTCTAAGGAAATGCCAACTCCTATGATCAAACCCTCCAATTGACTTGGCCAACTTATAGAGTGAACCTATTTGGTTTCTAACTCTCTCACTTTAGGCTCTGCAGGACCTAGGCGGGTATACCTACTCACTAGTTGTTCTTTCAACTAATGCTTTTGATAGCAGATTTAGTGTCTTAATCTGATATCTCCTAGTCTCAGAATGGCATAAGTTCCTAGAATGGAGATATAGCAGATGAGTTCAAGATTGTTGTTGTAGAAGCTATTCGATCTATGTTTTCTAATTACTTTTGTTGCTTTAAAATAACAAATGATGAAATATAATGATGAGTGTAATCTGTAATTGACCAGTGCCTTCTTTGCTGTTTGGGTTACAGAGTCATTGTACTTTCTTTAGGACTTATGGTGCGATCCTGTGAGACATTTTTTAAATCCATCCCTTTATGGACCTGTCAGTTATTATTTCTTTTGAAACCAGTCAAATGCTTATATTGTATGTTGATTGAATGAATTTAACCCTAACTTTAAGGGACCAATCAATTGAGTTTTGCGAGGAACAATTACAATTCGCGAGAAAAACTTTCATTTCAACATTATAACATAAAGAAGAGCTTTAATTTCAAGAATATGAACAACCTTATCTCTTAGATAATATCACAGACGATTGCCAAAACAAAGTGAAATAATCCACAACACATACGCAAAGAAAAACAATTGATCATAATATGTATTCCATTATGGTTTGTATAACAGGAGACTTACAGGCTGTCATACATGGCTATCTTGCTCTTATCTATTTCCGTCTTCTTACATATTACAAAAACCATCCTCATATATATATGGGAACGAAAGCTGTTCATGAAAAGACACGTCTTTTCGAAATGCTAATTGTTAGTTTGAACGTTTCTAACAAACTTATGCAAAAAGAGATTAAGAATGCCTAAATGATGAATATAATCATCATCTTTAAAGGTTTTGATTTTAGCACTCTGTTTCTTTAATTCTTCTCCTTGCGACAGATACTTGAATATCATCTGGTTGACGGTAGGGGCCATGTCTTTACTTCGATCCATTTCTGACAAAGCCCAATCTTTGACGCTGATAAGCTCATTCTGCAAATCCTCCAGGGATATAACTTCTCCTTCTTTATAGACCGAGGGCATTCCAATAGGTCTCCCATCATCCAATTCCTTAAGATCTTTTCTCAACGTATCTTCGAGTTTAACATGATTCTCCATGTACGCTATCCCTTCAGTCTTCTCCTCTGGCGTCATTGTATCAGCACTATTTAGCACTTCGTGCAATCGTGCTTTTAATCTCTCATGCTCTGTTAATGCCTTTATAGTTCCATTGTACACCTTCCAATATGGTTCAACATGCGAAAGCATGGTGTTGAATCGATGTCCAATGATATCATTGACCAATTTATCCATCTTTTGCTGGATACTATTTGTCCGTTTGGTAGCCTTATCTGCTTGATACTTCCAGTACAGGGCATCAGAAACATCATCCAAGCTACGTCCTGTGGGGTATGAGGTGTATTCGCTTATGGGAGTCCCTGTCTCAAGTTGCAATATTTTTGCTTGCAACTTTTGATTCTCCTCTTTAGATTTTTCGTACAACCCCTTATAGGTGATGTTCTCTCTGACCAAAAATTCTGTTTGGTCCAAATTTAATCTGGCAACATCCAAGTTTAATTTGGCAGTGACCCTAGGGTCAGTCTTTCCAACCTGACGAACCATGAGATGTCCAAAGGTTTCTTCAATATCTACAATAATAGGCCTCTTTCCCTTTGGATATAACGCCCACTGTAGGAGAGCCTTCTTATCAGGATCATATCCGGAGCCTAGGAATAATTTGTCTATTTCCCGAGGCAACACCTGTTGATTCAAGTCTTGATTTTTCAAGAATCCGTCAAATAGAAGTGCTAAATTTATATCCCAACCAGAAAAGATGATTACACCGGCCTCTTTTAATAATTTTCTCCCTTTCTCAGGGGTCATATCTTTCATGAAGATATCGATTTCATCCTGCAGTCTCTTCATCTGTTCTTCTTCTGGCCTTCCAGCCATGCTTCGTTTCACATGTGCCCCTTTATACTGGTATAAAAATGAAAGGAATTCCCTTGAAGAGGCAAATCCGTCATCAGCAACAAAATCTTCATGCTCTGTCATCCTGATATCGACTACATCTTTAATGTTAATCTCGCCAGTGTCCACATTCATCTCTGCTTCAAAACCAGGAGGATAATCTTCTCTAGGGGAATCAACAGGGATACTACTAGCAGTTGATTTTGGTGACATATGAGCCAATGGTTGACTATCCTTCTCAGTGTTGATAAAATGAAGGAATTGTGGGGGCACTCTATGCATGATTTCTACTTCATGTTGAAGTAGCTTTTTGGCTATTTCCAGAGGATCTTGGAGGTTTCCAAGTAGATCTCCATCTATCATCCCCCTTTCCCTTTTCCATTTGAAGGCCTCCCAAGTTATCTCACTCCTTTCTCTCAAAACCCTGGCCTCCTCTCTTTCAAGGTTCTTGATCAAGTCCTCTGGCATTTTGGCCACATGGATTCCAGCTTTTAGTTTTTGTGACGCTCTGGCAGCTCTTATATATCCCTCAGGATCAAAGTTCTCTCTAGGTTCACCCAGGGTCATGCCATAGTAGTCTAATTTATTTTGAAGTAAATGGTAACTTTTTGAACTTTTAACAATGAAATCAGAAAAAACCAATAAACCTGGAACGATGGACTGTTTACCGAAATTTGTAAGGTGTTTGGCATTGACAGTAGATAATTGTCTTACAATCTCCAGGCTATCCACCCTGTTTGGTACTATAATTGGAAGCATGTGTGGCTTTCCTTCATACCCAAATATCCTGATTTCTATATGCTTATCGTAGCAATACCAATCACCCCAATTGTGCTCAATCTGGGACTCCGGAGAGAAGTCTTTTGGCCTGAGGAATCTTTTAATTTCAGGGGACAAAGTATAATCCCTATGTTGCCCAAAGGCCGCACTAAGGGGTTTCACAAAATATTCCTGAAAGTGCCAGTATTGGTTGTTCATGAATCTCTGATCCCATGCAGAAACCCACAACTAGACTGGTTTCTTCAAACCATTCTTATCATAAGTTCTAATGCAGAAATCATCTGACCAAAAATTGATTTCTTGTCCACAATAAAGAATAATATGCATTAACAAAGAGTACAATGAAAAATGGACATTCACAAGGTCACCTTTTAACTTCTCCAACCCGTGATTTAAGGCATCTGCAACATAAGTGGCATAATCAAATGACCTAGGGTCTTTTGATTGTAAGTCAGCACACAGAACCATGACCCCAATATCCATGAGAGGATGAGCCTCTAAGCCTAATACTTGAGCTGTAGCATAATATGTATACTTAAAATATGGATGGAAGTGGTTGACATCAAACGACACCTTGTCATTTTTGCTGAACGGAACAAAGGACCCACCCACTTTCGACCGGTGAATAGGTAGTCTCCATGTCCTGTAGATGTTTTCCATGCTAAAGAATTCTTGTGACAGTTTCTGCATATCGATTCTATCCTCTACTTCCCATTCAAGATCAAATACCATATCAATAGTTTGTTTGTTAATCACCACTAAGGGATTCCCTCGGTAATCGCATATGGTTTTGGTTCTTGGATTATAACAATCTGCCAGAGCTTTCATTAGTTCAACATCCACAAACACGTTTGGGACTACCAATTTCCCTAAGTTCTTCTTCCGTAGATTACTTATGGGCTCAGGAGCATCCCTTCTTTTGTAGCTAAATAGGAACAATTCATGTCCCCTGATTTCAGTCCAGATGTCTCCCAGATTTTCAAATCTATCCTCCAATCCTTCTTCCTCACTTTTGATCTTTTTAGACCTTACGCTAGATGTGGGACATTGGTCTAGCAAATCCTGAGTCAGAGTTCTCCCTTCCTTCTTCTGTCTTTTGGGCTTCTCTTCAGGGTTTATTTCTTTTCCTTTCCTACTCTTTTTAGAAGAAGAAGAAGAAGGTTCCATGATTTCAGCAAATACGAGAGACAACACTTACTTGGAGAAATGTCTAGCTCTTCTGATTGTCGTTCACGAATTTTCGCAAGTTCTTCGCAATTTTCAGTCTCTTGGCGTCAATCTGGCTCCTATGAAAATTTGATCAGTTCAGCTGTAATCATATGGGAAACTTATGCATAGTTAATGTCTCTGCGTCTACAACGGCTACTCAAGTGTTTAAACTTAATTGCAGATGTGACATTCTTCACTTGGGCCTTTAACTCTCCCGCGGGAAGTACAGTTCGACCAAAATGATCGTAATTCAAGTTTTCGATAAAACCCTTGTCTCCGGCCGAGCGCTTTGATCTTTCATCGAAAGCCCATTCTCCTCGATAATATCTTTTCGGTGAGTAGCCCATGTCGAGAAGCCATCTTCAAGATTCATCGAAATCATCTTTTCATCGATAAACTTTCTTTCGATAAGTTATTCGCAAGTTTCATCGAAATAATATTTCGATGAGTTTCGTTCTTCGGTGAAAGCTTGTGCAAGTTCTTCGAAAGTCTCTTTCCTTCGATATTCCCTTTATCGATGAAACACTTCAATTTTTGTTCGATATAATGTTGTCGATGAGATCTGCATTTCGATGAATGCTTTATGAGTTTCTTCGGCAGTTGTTTCTCCTCGAAACCACTTTTTGCATGTTGCTTTTCACTTTTCGATGAAACTTGGGCATCGATGAGTGGCTTCCTTTATTTACCGAAAGTGATATTCCGCCGAAGACCTTTTGCATAGTGCTTTACACGTCATGCTCTATTTCGATGAAAGCACTCTTTCGATGAAACTCCTTTTGAAATGCTCGATACAATTTCTTGGCCGAAAATCTTTTAGTCTTCACGCTTATGGAAATATTTTTTTTTATATTTCAAATATAGTGTTCAACAGGTGGCATTTCCATTATAGCTTGGACCTTCTCAGGATCAACCTCAATTCCCTTCTTTGAAATGATGTAGCCAAGTAGTTTACTAGAAGTCACTCCAAATGCACACTTTTTTGGATTTAACCGAAGTTTGAACTTTTCCATTCTGTCTAGTATAGGACCTAGCTCTTAAAAATGTTTTGATCTCTTCATAGTCTTTACTAAAGTGTCATCAACATAATCTTCCATATTCTTGTGCATCATGTCATGAAAAATAGTAGTGACTGCTCTTTGATAGGTTGCTTCTGCATTCTTTAGCCCAAATGGCATGACATTCCAGCAAAAGGTTCCCCATACACAGGTGAAAGCTATATTTTCCTGATCTCCTAGAGCTATTTTGATCTGGTTATAGCCATAGAATCCATCCATTAGTGAGTACATCTCATACCCAACAATCATGTCAACTATCATATCAATGTTTGGTAGTGGAAAGTCATCTTTTGGACAAGCTTTATTGAGGTCTCTGAAGTTTGTGTAAACTTTGATAGATTTGTCTGCCTTTGACACTGGTACTATGTTTGAAATCCATTTGTCTTAATCTATGGCTCTGATGAATCCAGCTTTTAGCAGTTTTTCCAGCTCAGCTTTGACTAACAATGCCACATGTGAGTGCATCTTAAGGAGTTTTTGCTTGTCTGGTTTAACTCTTGGTGTGGTAGAGAGATGGTGCATGATGAGATCAGGATCCAAGCCTAGCATATCAGAGTATGTCCATGCAAAGTTAATTTTCTTTTATGAAAATAGCTGAGTGAAATCCTTCAATTCCTCTGCTGACAACGACTAAGCTAAGTGAATGATGTGTGGTGTCTCTTGACTCTTGATATTCACTGTTTAAGTTGGCTCGATCAATATGGAAGACCTTTCCTGGTAATGACTTAGCAGTACATTAAGTATCTCACCTTCAGGCGCCTCAAAGAGGCTTTCACCTTTAGGTATGTCCTTTATTTTTTCATTTTTAGATTCTGACACCGCCACAATGTGGTTTTCGCCATCAGATCTTTTATTTTTATTTTTCTTGGTTTTGTGACTAAGATACTTGATATCCGCTTCAGTCATGTTTTCACTTTTTTCACTGGTGGAAGAGTCTATAGGCTCAGTTGCATTGAGATAATAGGCTAATGTATAGTCATTGGAAAAATTAGGTATATTCATTGGCTGGTTTCGTAACATGTAGTCAATCAGTTTTGGATGTAGTAAGGATAAATTTTAGATTGATTCGAGGGCGTTCACGGTATTATTATCACAACTGTGGATCGAAGAGTCGAGTTCCAGAAGGATACCTTGTGCAAGTGTCTCGAGACCAGGAAGAGTCAGAACATGATTATTAGAGTTCACGTTAGTATTTAGTTGACCTAATCCAATAGGCATACTTGTAACATCATTTTCTACGCCAGACTGGACTTCATATCGTGGTTCAACAACAACAAGAGCGGTAGATATATTTTCATAATTTTCACCAGATGATTCAGAGTTGGATGGTGAGTAAATATTGTCATGAATAGAACTATTATCAGACTCATCAGATGAAGTTTCTGAGCCTTCTTCAAGTGATTTAGTGAGTATGTGTATGGTATCAACACCAACATTTTTATTACTACAAATCCCTTCAAGATTTGGTTCATTTATTATTTCTATCTGACATACTTGTGGACATGATCTTGATGTCTCTGTGATTCCTTGTCGTCTATTCCATTCAGCTTCCTCTGGACTGATGATTGGTTCTGCCTCTGTAGCTTCCAACTCTTCTTGTGTAGTGTTATACCTGATTTGATCTGTTTTAGTATAGGGACACATAGATGAGAAATTTTCTAGTACTCTTCCTTCCTTCAGTCCTTGTTCATATTTCGCTTGTCTCCTTTGTCTGATTTCTTGTCTTTCTTTTTCCAGTTTTAGGCGCATCCGCTCTTGAGTATCATCTGTGATGGTAGTAGACTCTTCTAGCATTTCTGTAGTGGATGTGTCTGAGAGGTAATCTGAACCCCATTTGTACTCATTTGAGTTAGTCTCAGAATCTTCTACATGTTGTCTACCAATGTATGTGATTGGAATTTTTAGCGGGGTAAACATTTCTCTGAACCTTTTTACTTCTTCTTTCATATCATCTAGGATTTCTATTTCTTGGAGCATTGTAGCCGATACCATTGGAACTTGATTACTGACTATTTCTTCTCTCTTTATTGCCAGTTCCTCTCATTTTGTTTCATAGTTGTCTTGAACTTGTTGAGTGTTTACTCCCTGTAATGTTAAAGGTCGTGTCCTTTTCTTCCAGTTAGTCTTAGAAGCATGTTTTTGATCTGATGTTTTCCTTGGAATGTATCCCGGTCCAGCTTTATCATTTGTTGATTTTGTTTGTAGCTGAATTGGTTCAATAATACATTCCTTTTGTTTGCCCAGAGGACCAGTACCTAAATATCCCATGCGTTGAATCATTTTATAGCTAGGACCATATTGGATTGGAGAAATCTCACAATGTCGTACTTCCTCATTTTGACTATCTTCCTTGAAAAGCCAGTTAAGAATTGCATCTTCTTCTGTTTCATCTACCAGGGAAGTAGAAGACTGTACAAAGAGACCATCATATATGATATTCAGAGTTGAAGTATGTGTTCTCATAGCCTCTGATGGCTTGCCCAACTGTTTTGGTGATGGAGGGAGAGAAACTAATGAAAGTATCAGTTCTATCTTGTAGCCATCCATGCCGGTATTTGTAATCTTCAATCTCTTTTCTAAGTCTTTCATCAATGCTTCTAGATCTTCATTTGTAGAGGATGCCCTATTATGAGGCACAAAAGTATTTGCACCTTTTGTCAATGCATTACAGACGATATTTGTATCAACAGGAATACTGACTTCAACTCTATTATAGGGGAATTTTAAGCATTGATGGTATGTTGACGGTATTGCCTTCATTTCATGAATCCACGACATGCCCAGTAAGATATTGTATGACAATGGAATATCAAGTACTTGGAAAAGGACATCTCTTTCTACAGGTCGCACTCTGATTGGTAATGATACCAGATCTTTAGAGGTCCTTTCTTCTTCATCATAGGCTTTAATTATTATTTTCCTGGCAGGATCAATGACATTTTCAGAGAATCCTAGTTGTGTAAGCAGACTGTAAGTACATATATTCAACCTCATGCCTCCATCTATCAAAACATGTTTGACTCTGTGTTTATGGATCATGGCTTCAATATGCAATGGGTGGTTATGTGGATGATTTAGCGAGTTGTCATCTTCTTTAGAGAAGGTCAGGTAGTGAGGTGAAGTTAGGTGACCCACCATAGACTGAAACCAATCAATGTCTAAATCCTTCAGAACATTAGTGGTGAGCAATGCTTTGTCCAGGATCTCTTTGTGAGCAGAAGAGATTTTTAGCAATTCAAAAATTGAGATTCGAGCATTTGTCCTTTTCAACTGTTCAACGACACTATATCTAGAGGATGATGTTGAAGTGAGCCTTTTAAATTTATCCAAGGTTGATTCTTTTTGCTTGTTTGACGGGGTTGTTGGGTTTAATGTTGCTTGAGTCGGGTCGGAAGAACTAGCTCCTTAGAGAGTGACTTTCTTTTGAGATCAGGTCAAAACTCTTGCATATCGTGATTCATTTGGTTTATCTTGGACTATAATCACATTGCAATATTCCGATTGGGAAGGTTCAATCATGTTGATAATGTTGTCATGGCTGGTATAAGTATAATTTACTTTGGCACCTCCTTTGGTCTTTGATGAATCACCTTGTTCGTAAACAGGCAAAGGGTCCTTAAATTCTTTATGATCAACATTGGTCGGGTGATTCCCAAAAATAATTTTACCAGTGTCTATGAGATCTTGAATTTCATGTTTTAGCTTCATGCAATTGTTTATGTTATGACCTTTACTCCGATGGAAGTCACAATATTTATTTTCTCTCCACCATCTTGGTTTGACTTCTGGATCATATGGTCTGGAGTTATCTGGTAGCATTATCATGTTGTTCGCCAATAGAGTCTTGAAAGTGGATTCATATGATTCTTAGAGAGGAGTGAAATCACGCTTAGGTTTAGAAAGCCAAGGTTTCTCTTTGGACCACTCTTTTGTTTTCTTTGAAGGATTTTCTGCTACAGCTTTAGCAGCTTTTAGTGCTTGTATACCACTAGCCAAGTTGAATATCGTGGGTTGTGAGTTGGTTTTAATAGTGTCTACTACTCCATCATTAACAACATTCTTGTTGTTATCTTTGCCAAATTTTCAATACTTGTTCTTCTCTTTAGAGTTAGATCCTGGTTGTGTTTAATTCCAAGGTGAGATATCCCCTTTCTTTCTGAGCATATCTTCCATTCGAATGGCATTATCTACCATTTTGTTAAATGATGGGTGTACTTACATGTGTATACTATATTTCAGTTTGGGGACCAAGTTATTGCCAAATATATTCATTTTCTCAGAGTCTGGGATAGGTCGTGGATACCTAGAGAACATCTTTCTCCAGCGTTGGAGGAAAGTGAGAAAAGGCTCCCCTATTTTTTGTTTATTATTGCAAAGATCGATCATAGTCACAGGATGTCGAATGTTGTATGAGTATTGTTGTAAAAATAGTTGGATTAGTTCTTCAAACGTTTTTATTCCTTTACGTAGACTTGAGAACCATTCCATGGCTTGTCCTCCCAAACTCCTCAGGAAAAGGTGCATGAGATACATTTGATCGTGCATGAACTCCATACAGGTGGCACAAAACCCTCTGACATGATCTTGAGGATCTGAGGTACCATCATATTTGTCAAATTTTGGGATCTCAACTCATGAAGGAAATGGAGACATGTATAGATTTTTATCAAATGGAAATGGGCATATTGTCTCCAGAGAATATTGTTTTGGGGACTTATCCTTGTTCTTCAATTATGTGATCTCAGTCTGTAAGGCTTGTAATCATATGTGTGTTGCGAGTATAGGTGACTCTTCATTTTTAGTGATGAGTGTTTGAACATCATATCTAGTAGGAAGTTTGGCACCTTGTTTTGCTAGTTTTAGGAAATAGTCTTCCTTTTCTCAAGCCAGGACAGCTTTCATCATTTTTCTAAAGTCTTTGTCCTTTTGACAGTCATGAATATCCTTTTCTAGAGGTTCAGCACCTCCTTCATCTTCACTTGATGAGGAATTATTATTAGTTTCATGAATACTAATGTTGTCTTTGTTCTTGTCATTGTGTTTCGTCTCATATATAGTGGGAGATTTAGGTTCATCAAAAATTGGTCTACCTGATGACGAAGGTATGTCAGCGAGTGGATCCTCCACATAAAATGGGTTATCTTGATATGAGAAGGGTTGTCCTTTGCCTTTAGCTTCTTTCTTACAAGAACTCCTAGTTTGAATAGGCATTTTTATGGATTAGTGTGACCTAAAATTGTTTGTGATGTAGAGGTCAAGATCAATATCAGAGCTAGCTTGTTCAGTTGGCATATTGTTTGAGAGAAACAACTGAGATTTAGTCTGATTTCAGGAAAGATCTATCATGTATAAGACATTTATCTAAGTTGATTCAAGAGTAGTGAATAAGATTCAGTCTGGTTTCAGGAATGATCTATCCTGTGTAAGACGTTTATCTAAGTGACTTAATTTTGATAGGTGGTTGATTGAACTAGCTGAAAGATGATCGACCAAATCATGCAACACAAATGGCAGAGGTACACTGTCTTGATCTGTTTATGCTTAGGATGATGGTAACTAGTATTATGTTCGTTGTAGACTGTTTTAGGCAAGTTTGACTATTCTGTACTGACAAAATCAGAGATTTGTATGACAGGATTTACTGAGTCGGATGACAATTTAACAGCTACAGGAAGACAACAGTTCTGTTTCGTATGAGTTGCTACCTAGTACCGTACGACAAATGGGTATGTCTCATACAAAAAAATATTCAGTGCAATTTTGTATCGTACAACACAAGATATGGCTTAGAACGACAAACTTTTGGTTTCGTACGACAGAGGATTTGATCCCAGGCGATAAAAGAGAAGATTCATACAACACAGGATATGATGCAGGATAATAAATAATCAGATTCGTACGATTGTTCACAGGATAGAGACTAAAATTCTAAGTTTTTTGATAGCTGAGTATGATAACTGAGTATGACCAATTCTGAGATGGATTGATTTTTTACTAGGATAGACCAATTTTGGATAGAGTTTTGATTAGGATAGACCAATTTTCGACAGAGTTCCGACTAGGATAGACCAATTTTGGACAGAGTTCCTATTGGGTCTCAAATCAACAGATTGGATAGATTCTAAGGAAATGCCAAATCCTATGATCAAACCATCCAATTGACTTGGCCAAATTATAGAGTGAACCTATTTGGTTACTAACTCTCTCACTTTAGGCTCTGCAGGACCTAGGCGGGTATACCTACTCACTAGTTGTTCCTTCAACTAATGCTTTTTATAGCAGATTTAGTGTCTTAATCTGATATCTCCTAGTCTCAGAATGACATAAGTTTCTTAAACAAACTGATTTCAGATGTGTGTATTGATCTATGTATCTTATAAAAGTATATATGTTACACTTTGGCTAAATTACCTACTATACCTACTCTACTAATCCTAATGCTTAAAAGTAAAGGGTCATTGGTATGGTTAAAGGGTTTGTTTACAAATGATCAGTGCCTTTCCTCTTATTTGGGCTACAGAGTCTTATATTTCTTCAGGACTTATTGTGTAAACTTATGAGATAGTTTTTAAACCCCCCCCTCTTGACGAGTCTGTCAGTTACTGTTTCTTATGAGCTCTACTTCAATGTCTATATTGTAAACCGCTTGAATGAATTCAACCCTAACTTTAAGAGATCATCCAAGGAAGAAATACAAGGAACAATTACAATTCACAAGTAAATCTTTTTTGATCCAAATCTACAATATGAAACACATGGAAGAACACAAATAACCTTATCTCCTTTAGATAATATCACAAGCAACTGCCTTCTGAAAATATGTTAACTATCAACACATATGAGAAAGAAAATGCAACTGGTTATTTTTGATAAAAAGTTTAAAAGTACAAAATTGCCTCCACCTCTTGTCTCTCTCTTCTCTCCTCTTTACATTTTACATCACACATATATATGTGGTTGAATGGTTTTCATACCCCTTTGGTGAAAAGACACCCCCCTTTTAATAAAAATAATTCCAAATCCCGAAATTGCCTTAGTTTATGTAATTAATTGTCACTTTACAAGTTGTTTAGGCATATTAGAGGTGTTTTAAGGCTATTTTATGGTTATATAATGGATAAATGGTCTTTAAATGATGTAAATACCCCCTTTGGTGCTTCACAATCTATTTTTTATGCCCATTATTGTGTTTATGTTATGGTTTCATATTGTGCAACAAATATAAAACATATTACTTGTACCTATTCACAATATATATATATATATATATATATATATATATATATATATATATATATATATATATATATATATATATATTCTTGTTCCTTGTCTTGGAATCTGGAATTCTAAAAATTGCAAAATTTAGGGTTCCAACAATTCCGACTAGGATAGACCAATTTTGGACAGAGTTTTTGATCACTGAGTTGTTTCTTGTTTTCTCCAATTTTGGTATTCCATTTTTAGTTTCAGGGATGAAAACACAAAAAACACATATTATGAATAGTAACTCCAATCACAGCATGCAAGCCCTAAGGAATTTGGTGAGGAAAGAAAACCTTTGCTTGTAGACTCAGGTACACACCCAATAGCTAATCAGAATACGACCGTTGAGTCTCACGTAATGGATTCTCAATGCCATATTATCTAACTCCAAACGCTAATGGGGGCACGAAATGACAAGTATCTTGGGAGAGTTACTATCTCTCTTGCACAAAGATTATCCCCCTTTCGGAGGTGAACCGGGTAACTTCTAATTTTCAATTGGATCTAGTAAGGGGTCCATTCGGCGCGTCGAGGTATAAACTCAATTAAGAGGTTTCCCAGCCTTGAAAACCAAGCTTTAATATACCCGAAGGTACAAAGGAGACTTATTCCCGAGCACTGTTGTTGACTTGATTTTCATCAAATGATATTTATTTTATAGTGGGTTGGAGTAATTGGCATTTAGTCGTTCCCACTTAGGTCGTTCCCCTCACACCGACCATAATGGCTAAAGAGTTATTAGCTCCTCGGGAGGGCAGACCCGCTAAAGATATACAAATCTCAAACTTAAAGAAAATGCTTCAAGGGTCTGGATTTCTGATTGTCTAGAAAAAGACAAGAGCATACTCTCCTACCTCTCAAAATCTTCTAAAAACACAAAATATAGATTTATTCATTAACCAGATAGCAAGTTAGGTGCCTAAAAATGAATTGAAAGAATACACGATGTTTGGTCGATTCTCCTCAGGCAACCTGCAAAGACAACAAATCAGTAGTCATAGTGTCTTTGTTTGACAAGCATATTATTCGACAAGCGTTCTGCAAAAAAATGATTAGGCTGTAAAAAATTCTAAGATAGACAGATAAACAACCAGGGTCAATCGTCAGAAATAATCAAAAAAATCACAAAATTTGCTTTTTTGTCTTTTTAACCAGAAAAATACAGAGTCGTACGACAGAGTTTACTAGATCGTACGATACAAGATTCCTTCTCGTACGATACAAAATTCTATTTTGTACGATACAAAATTCATGTTCGTACGACACTTACAGATTGTCGTTTCATCCTGTGAAAAATGTCATACGAGATGATGCAGAGGCTGTATGGACAAAAATCCGAAAAGTCAAAAATCTGAAAAATAACAAAAATAAAAAAAATCAGTCTTGGAGGCCGAAAACATGTAGTCTTTTGCCCCACGGTGGGCACCAGAAATGTGTGTGTGAAAAGTGGAATAAGAATCTATATCTGCAAGACACAACACTTCAATTAAGTCATTACATGTATGGTTAGACAGATATAATCATGAATAATAAAACCATAACAAAGCGACTAATTGCCTTCTAAAAGATGCGAGTATAAGATTGCTCTCAGATTTTTATAAGCAATACCAGTGACTAGACTACACCAAGACAAAGGATTTCATCTATATGAGCATGATATTAAGCTAAAATGGATGCAAGATGGATGAATAATTCAAGTAATAATGAATTCAAGCAATATGGATAAACTAAATATGGATGCAAATAATCTAAAAAAAAGCACAATGTATTCAATGACTCCAGAGCAAAAATCAGCGTAATAATAATAAATCTCCAAGCATGTTCTCAAAAATCTTTGGGGTGAATTGGAATGAGAGCTAAAGGCTGAATTTATAGAGAATTACAAGAGAGATGATGAAATAGTTCAATTTAGGATTAATTGAAAACAATTGAGAAATCAGGCTCAGTTAACCTTGAGATAGATTCCAATTATAGTTTAATTGAAATGCATTTAGATAAGAAGTTCAAGTTGCATTGGAAATAAGAATTAATTAATTCCATGCACTTGTGATAAAAATAGATAATTCTTTGATTTATTCAAGAAAAGAGTCTTTTCAATGCAACTGAACTTCTTTTTTCTGAAAAGCTTTGAGTTCCAATTTTAGAGAATAATCAATAATTCAATTAATTGTTTTTTTGATTTCAAGTTCTAAATTTAGAAAAAGAAATAATATCTCAAGTTTGATTTCTCTCTCAATTCAATTCCTTTGTTATTTTATTTTCAATTCAACTCTTGCTTTGTAATTAATTCCTCTTTTGTAATAAATTAATTCATTTTTGCATGACTAAATGGCAAATTTATTAATTAATTAAATATGCAAGGATATTTAATAAATTAAAATGGGATAATTGATCAAAATGATTTTCTTAGAAATGATTCAATTAATTAAATAAATATTTAATTAATATTGAGTAATTGATTTGCCATGTGATATTTGATGATTAAAGAATTAATAATGTGCTCAAGATTGATTTAATTGCCTTTGGTTAGCACCTTGGTGATGTTGTCGAGATTAGCGGCCCATGGTTTAGATGACCATTTTTAGGGTATTACAGGTTTGTGGATTTCCATGAGCATCTTCTCATACCAAGCTTTGAAATTCTAGGTAGTCATGTTGAGAGTGAAGGATTAGATTGGAATTGGATGAATATGTTTTGGAGGGGAAAGATTATGAAGATGATGTTAAATGAAGATGAGGATTAGGACTTGGTTTCAAATGATGGTGGATTATATTTGATTGGATTAGTCCTTGGATTAGGACTTGATTTGATTGGTCCTTGGATTAGAAATTGATTGGATTTGGATTAGATTTGGATTTGGATTTGGATTTGGATTTGGATTTGGATTGGATTGGATTGGATTAGATTAGATTGGATTTGATTTGGATTAAAGGATTGGATTGGTCCTTGGATTAGGACTTAGATTGGATTTGATTTGGATTTGGATTGGATTGGATTTTTGGAGATTTGATTGGATTAGAGGAAGAATGAATATTAGTTGAGGAAGGATGATTATTTGAATGGATGAAAGTGGATTGAGGATTGGAGAATTTCTTGGATAGATAGAAATGGATTAAAGATTTGATGATGGCAAGATGGAATTTGGAAAGAGGGATGATTTATTGGTTGTGGGGGATGGACTTGGCAAGAGATGTCAAGTAAAGAAAACACAATGGTCAAAAGAAGTTAGACTCAAAAGACACTCATGCTCCTTCACAAAATATCCTATGGCGAGTAAGGACAATAGTCAATGGATCCCAATTGGTTTCCCAACTACGCTTACCCAGAGCAGAAACTTAGATGCTTGACCCCACTAACTCCTCTCCACAACACTCACTTCTCTGGGGCAGCTAAGCATCAATTCCCATGAAAACTCCTCATGGCGAACTTTGTGTCTCTACTAAGGGCTGTAAAAATATGGGCAGTTTAGGAGGTCTGACCTCCTGCACCAATGACTAGAAGGTTTTTGGCCACTATGCACAAGGTGTTTAATATGTCTTCTCGTTAGGAGCTACCCTTCGCAGTTGCGCAAGCGCAATTGAGGCCTATAGCCCAACGAAGCATCAAGAACTTAGTAGTCACGCAAGCGTGATTGAGATCTCTAGGATCCTACTAAGAACCCAATGTGAGAGTGAACTCTCATATAGCCCCAACCATTGACCCTTTCATCATCAATGGCCTATTTATTATAGTGAGTTGGGAACCCCAGATCCGGGTGTACTCACTTGGGTCGTTCCCCTCTTACCTTCTCAAAGAGCAAGTTGGGAGGGCAGGCCCGCTAAAGGTAAGCATGCAACAAACGTGAAAAACTTGGAGGGTCTAGATTTTTGATCATCTAGCTAGATGAGAGCATACTCTCCTACCTTTACGCTTTTCACAAAACACACAAGACAATGGTTCATTTATCCTTTAATTAAATCTAGGTGCCTAGTTAAAAAAAAAGACACAATATTTGGTTGGAACTCCTAGGCAACCTGCAAAACAGTTCAGATTAGTAGTTTTTTGTGTTTTATAGGTCTTGGACGATCGAGAAAAGTTGCAACACTCAAAAAAAGAAATCAGTAGTCACTAGCCTACACATACAACGCACGTGTTGAAATGCAGTCAATCGTGTTGAAGCGCCTGCGCAGGCGCCAAAATGCCTGCGTACGCACTGCAGATGACAGAAACAAAAAAACAATAATAAGAAGAAATTAAAGCAGACAGAGTTGTGATTTTATACCTGTCTATCGTGCTAGTCTAGATCAGTCACGCTGAAACGCCTGCGCCCGTGTTAAAATCCTGAAAACAAAGAAAAAAAAGTTAACAGTTTAAATTTTGAAATTCAAATTTCAAAAACCAAATTTTTGCTGAGGGCAATAATTTTTAAAAATGGTCACGTTGGTTAATTTTCCCTCGTGCTGAAACGCGCCCGCCTACACTGATGTGCCTACACATGCGTCGAATAGACAAAACAGAGAGTACATTTTTTTAAACAAAACCGAAAGCGGGATAAATTTTGAATTTTGAGAACGGTCGCGTTGATGTGCTTGCGCACACGCCAAAATGGTGTGTCTGTCACGCTGAACCTAAATCGCTTGCATTGATTTGCAGTCTCTCACGTTGTTCCGATACCTGTGACTTGCAAACTCACAAAAACTCAAAAAACATTAGTTTTTAGGGACGTGGGTCCCACTAGGCGTGCCAGAATAAAGATGGGAAAACAGAGTGAAAGGTCAAATTATCAAGATGACAATAAAATAAATAAGAAAACCATAAAACATCAAGAGATCATTTTATACCTTTGCTATTTTACCTTCTCCTTCGGATTGAGCTTGATGAAGTGGATGATGAGGATGCGCCCTTGATGCTCCACTTGATGTGTTGCTTGCTTGACTTGGATGTAGATTGATCTCCTTTGTGCTCAACAAGATAGATTGATGGATTGGATTTGGATTGAAAGATTAAGGATTTGGATGGATTTGAAAGAGGATTATGAAGAGAGAGGAGAAAAGAGCAGCATGACAATGCATGAGAACTGGATTATTTGTGAGGAGAATAGGCTCCAATTTATAGATTGGAGGAGGCGAATGGAGGGCCAAGATTTATTTCCTTATGGAGGGTTGAGATTGATTTGAGATGGAAGGCATGGATCAAGGCTGCCTTGGGAAAATAAATAGGAATATAAAATTCCTTGAGAAGAGGGGGGAAAGGAAATTTGAATTCAAAATGAGGAATTAAAAATTCCAAAATAAGGATGCATTGAGGGATTCAAAGAAATTTGAATTTCTTTGAGAGGCTCAATGTTGATGTGACATGAGTGGGAATTAAAAATTGAGGGATAATGATAAGCATGATTATGAGAGATTCTAGAAGGATTAATTAGGCTAATGAGATTAGAAAAAGTGATTTGTAGGAATCACATGACGGTTAATTAATTAGAATTAATTAACTGAGTGGGTTTAGAGGAAATGATTATTGGAGGGGACTTTAGAAGAATAGGAGAATAATTAATATATTTGATAAATTAATTATTGGACAATAGTGATAGAATTAATTAAATTAGATTTAATTGATTCTAAGAGGAATGAGGACAACACAATTAAATTAATTAATTATGTTGATAGGCTTAAATTAATTAAATATTAATTTTAGGTGTCTACAGGTCCAGCTCCTCTTCCATTGCCTTTATCCAGTCTTCATTGGTAAGTGCCTCTCTAGTGGTCTTAGGCTCAAATTCTAAAATCATGCAAGCTTGTGAGTATCCCTGCATCTTTATCTCCTATGATCTGCTTCGAATCATGATGTAGTTTCACATACTTAGGAATGACCCTAGCTGGTTCTGCTTGCTTTTCCTCTTCTTCTTCCACTCCATCTTCTTCTTCACCTGGTGCAGCTTCTACCGGTATAGGAACACTGAGGTATTTCTGATGTTTACAACTTGTTTACTTCTTAACCGGTTCCCAAAAGGCTACACCCAGTTCATCTTCCGCTTGCTTGCTGCAGGTTTCCTCAGGCTCCTCAAGGGATTCATCAACCCTGACATTGATACTCTCAACAATTCTTTGAGTCTTGTTGCTATAGCATTTGAGAGCTTTGCTTTTAGTAGAATATCCCGGAAATATTCCTTCATCACATTTAGCATCAAACTTGCTCAGATGCTCACCTCTCCTGATATAGCACTTACTACCAAACACTTTGAAATGACTCACATTAGGAGTTCTCTCATTTGAGTACTCATAGGAGGTTTTGTATTTACCTTTCTTGATGAGTACCTGGTTCATGATATAGACTGCAGTGCTCACCGCTTCTCTCCAAAAAGTGTGAGCTACCTTTCCTTGGATCAGCATAGTTCTGGCCACTTCAACTATAGTCCTGTTATTCCTTTCTGCTATGTCATTCTGCTGTGGTGTCCTTGGGGCAGACAACTACCTCTTGATGTCGTTCTCTTCATAGTACTTGTTGAATTCATTAGAAGTGAATTCACCTCCCTGATCGGTTCTTAGGCATTTTATTCTTCTGTCACTCTCCTTTTCCACCAATGCTCTGAAGCCTTTGAACTTTCCAAACGCCTCAGACTTGTCTTTCAAGAATGTGACCCACATCATTCTTGAGTAGTCATCGGTAACAATCATGAAATATCGATCTCCCTGACTGCTTCTAGTTTTCATCGGACCACGCAGATCGGTGTGCACTAGATCAAGTAAGTTCTCTGCTGAAAAAGACTTACCTTTGAATGTTGAGGAAGACATCTTCCCAAGTTGACATTCTCTACATAAAAGCATTCTCTGGTTTGTTCAGCAAAGGCAATCCTCTTACTACCTTGATCTTACTAGCCTTTACAATATTATCAAAATTCATATGACAGAGTCTCTTATGCCATATCTGACTCTCACCAAACTTCGCCATCAGGCACTGACTAATCTTGGCATTCAATTGAAATAGGTTTCCTCTGGTCTACTTACCGGTGGTAATAAGTTCACCACGCTTTCCAATTATTCTGCAGACTCCACCTTTGAACTCCAGAATGAGTCCTTTGTCGTTCAGTTGAGCAACACTCAAAAGGTTGTGCTTAAGGCCTTCCACCCAGTAAACATCATCCACACTGCTCTTTCCATTCAGAGAGATGGATCCTTTTCCTTTCACCATGCAAAGTGCATCGTTGCCAAACCGGACAACACCTCCATC
Source organism: Cryptomeria japonica (assembly GCF_030272615.1). Classification (NCBI taxonomy): domain Eukaryota; kingdom Viridiplantae; phylum Streptophyta; class Pinopsida; order Cupressales; family Cupressaceae; genus Cryptomeria; species Cryptomeria japonica. The sequence goes on along the minus strand of NC_081412.1, from coordinate 354,616,781 downwards.
ATATTCTTCCAGAGATAGAAACTTTCTTCAATCACCGGTCATGTGGTGAGAACACCCGCTATCAATGGCCCACTCATTAGAGTTGTCAATGTGAGAGACAAGGGCTTTCTGATCAGACACCTCTTCCTTTAAAGCTACAAACACTATGTCCTCATTCTCTTCATCTTCAGATTCTTCATCGGTAACACATTCATCCACTGCAACAAGACAATTTCTCCTACCTCCTCCTTTATACTTTCTAAACCTTTCCGGTTTATCCTTATTGTCATTGTTAGGATAGTTAACAGCTATATGTCCTATCATATTATAGGAAAAACATTTTAGAGGAAGCTTACCTCTGTATTTTCCGATGCCTTTTGGAAGTCTCTTGGAAAGAAGAGCTTCAAACTCCATCAGAATCTCCTCATCATCCATATCTCTGCTTGGCCTAGATTCATAACTGGTGTTGAATTCTTTTCCTTTTCTAGCTGGTGCGGAGGAAACAGACGCTCTAAAGGCTGACTCTGTCTTCTGAACACTACCATCATAGCTATTCAATTCATATGCAGTCAACTTTGCAATGATAGAGTCTAGAGATACCTTTGTCTTGTCGATAGACCTTAACTCCTGAATAGCGGCAACCCTGATTGCATAGACCGGTAACAATGATCTCAAAACTTTACTGACAACAATGGCATCATCAATTGCTCTACCAGTGCTCTTGATATCTCCAACCACAGTCTTGATCCTTATGCCATATTGATGAATGGTCTCACCTTCAACCATCCTCATGTCTTCAAATTTTTCTTTGAGGCTTTCTTCCTTAGCCTGCTTGACATGCTCATCACCACCATAAATGGTTTCCAGTGTGTCCCATACATCCTTAGGATTGTCCTTATCTTGTACATCAATGAACTCAATATCAGACAAGTTGCTAATAAGGGCTTCCATGACTTGCCCATTTTCTTGAACACTACCATCATAGCTATTCAATTCATATGTAGTCAACTTTGCAATGATAGAGTCTAGAGATACCTTTGTCTTGTCGATAGACCTTAACTCCTGAATAGCGGCAACCCTGATTGCATAGACCAGTAACAATGATCTCAGAACTTTACTGACAACGGTGGCATCATCAATTGTTCCACCAATGCTCTTGATATCTCCAATCACAATCTTGATCCTTATGCCATATTGTTGAATGGTCTCACCTTCAACCATCCTCATGTCTTAAAATTTTCCTCTGAGGATTTCTTCCTTAGCCTACTTGACATGCTCATCACCGCCATAAATGGTTTTCAGTGTGTCCCATACAACCTTAGGATTACCCTTATCTTGTACATCAATGAACTCAATATTGGACAGGCTGCTAATAAGGGCTTCTATGACTTGCCCATTTTATTGAATCTCTCTTTTCTGATCGTCGGTCACAGTGCCAGTGGGGATTACATAGGCATTCTCAACATAGCTCCAGTATTGAGCACCCAAACTCTTGATATAAATCTTCATTATGACCTTCCATATTTTGAAGTTATCCCTACTGAACTTAGGACCTTCCCTCTTCATCATTAAAGAAGGATCTTTTTCCTCAAGCGGTTAAGCTTATATCACCGAGGACTTGGAGTCACTCTGATACCAATTGATGAATAATGATGAACAACTAATACCCTAATTGGTACTGAGAGGGGGGGGGGGGGGGTGAATCAGTACAGACAAAAACTTGCTTCAATATTTTGACACTCTCTTAACACAGATAACCGATTGTCTATACCACTGTACTTAACCATAGAAATATCGATTAAACAGAAATTCTTCAGATAGCTAAACCGATTAACCAAAAGTACTTAAAAAAACATTCAACAGATCTCAGATCTTGATAGCTACTTTACCAGTTTAGTCATGCATGAGTTGCATCAATAATACCACACTCATTTAGCACTGCATGCATATTCAACTTTAATCAAAAGCTACTCAATCATCACATGAAAACTCACAACCCATAACACACAAATTTTTCATCTGGAAACCCAAATGGGAAAAACCACGGTGGGGATGAATACCCACAAGCTTGTTTTGAACTCTTTTTAAGTTCGCTCTATTAGGAGCCTAGTCCAGTTAAAGACTTTACAATAAGGTTCTGTTAGGAACCGATCCTGTTAGGGATCACCCAGTTAAGGGATGGCTATAAACCCTGTTAAAGGTTACCTCACTAGAGGATTTAAAGAACTCAATGAACTTGAGTCACCTGGTTAGAGGATTTGCAACAAGCCTGTTAAAGCTACCTAGTCAAGGGATTTTCCTTCTCTTGAAATGGTTAGAAGTCAATAGGTAAAGCTCTGATTTGATAACAACACTACTTGCTAAGGCAGATCCTTTTCAACTCCTCTCCTCTGCAATCACACTCTGCAGATTCCACCTTCTAGATTGGCAAGTATCTCAACATGCGGACACAAACACAACATTTTCCAACACAACACAATAACAAACATCATCGACCTTATAGACAACAATTAGGGCGGTAGCATAAACCCTAAACCCTAAACATTTTAGGTTTACAAATCACAAGCAGTCCAATCCTGACTGTTCAAACACATTGCATAGAATAAAATGATCTAAAATAGATCTCAAGTCATTCTACATCGTCCAATCTTCACTGTGTCTGGAAATTAGTAACCCATCACGCGCCCATCACACACTGCTCAGAAAATCGCACATTCCCAAGGTAGGCATTCAATGCATTCGATCTTCATGTGCAAGATCCTCAAGGAAATCCTTCACATGCACATAACTGACATGGTATCCTAATCCTTATCCTTATTGTTCACAAAACACCATCGGTTGCACCGCATAAGCCAAACTGGAAACCCTAGAGCTGAACAGAGACTACCAACCGGTAGTCACACTTAGTGAACCCTGACTGCGAACCCTAACACCGGTTCACACCATCTCGACTGACTATAGCTGCTTCCAGTCTTCATACTGGTACACCAGTTCACTTATTGACATCAATGACAACATACACTATCACCGCTTCATCATATGCCAACACATTCCACCATTGCTAAATTAGAGAGAAGTCCTTATGTTTCATCCACATGAACTCAAATTTGAATGGACACCTCCGAGGATTTTTATCACCAAGTATCTCAAGGAGAATTGGATAATGATTCGAACCCAACCAAGGCTAAATTGAATCTTTGAGATCAAATGAAAGGGATGATAGATCCCTTTGATGAAGAATCTATCAAGTTTTTTTCGCAATATAACTAAAAACCAGTCTTCTATTTGCTAGGTGAATAGTCCTTTACTTGCTTCAATCTCCAACAGAATATTCCTGCTTACCCAATCCTTGAAGTCAAGCTGGGATTGGCCAACCAATTGAGAACCACCTCTCTTCTTTAATGGATGCATAATGACATTAAAGTCACCACCCAGTATGATGTGAGAATCTAGAAAATTTGTCATCAGTTGATCAATTTCTACCCAAAAATCCCTCTTCCTTGGATTGGGAATGGGACCATAAACATTGATGAGAATAAACTGAAGGTTGTTGCTCAAGGATTTCACAACACCCCCTTGCCAGTTTCTCTCATCAATCAAAGGTTAAAATCTCAAAGTATTATTCTTCCACAGAATGGCTAGTCTACTAGAGGCTCCTTCTACTTGGACAACTTCCACTTGCCAGAAGCCAAGTTTATTTACAAATTTCAACATTTATTTTGTAGTAGATTTGGTTTCTTGTAGTAGTAGGATATCAACCTAAATTTCAATGCACCTATGCTTGAACAAGCATTGCTTGTTAGGGGCACCTAGGCTCCTAACATTCCAGGATAGGAGCTTCATTTCTCCTGAGGAAGGGGATTTCCCTTCCCCTGCAAGAGCAAGGTTGTGATCTTCATTTTTCCTTCTATCTCCCCATCCTTCGCCCAAAGATCTAAAAAAGACTTCCTTCCTTTCTTGTTTGCAGAGCCCTTTCCATAGTCTGCAATCCTCTTATTTGTGACCTCTTAAATGATACCAAGTTTAGAATCAGAGCTTTCCTCATCATCACCAGGGGTATCATTAACATCATCCACACGTGCCCCTGCTTTACTCATTCTCTCCAATTCTATAATCTTGCTAATTAAGATGTCATTATGACTCCTCTACCTCATTGATTAAGCTCAAGGCCTTGCCCCCCATCTTGGAACCCATCTCAACTTCTTCCATCAGGGGTGGTTCCACATCCAAGTCATTGATGGTAGGGGTGAAGGAAGTGTGTTTCTCTTCCCGAAAAAAGGTATTTCCCAATCCAGTAATATTGTCCACTAGTTGTTCTCCTATCTCTTCATCATTATTTAATAGGCTTGTTGTCCTTAAATTCCCATTGATTTCCTCTTGCAGTATATCTATTTCAACTAATAACTGATTGAGTCGCTCTCTTAGCTAAGAGCTTTTATCCAATTTGCCTTAATCCTAAATGGGGTTGTTGCAAATTTCCTTGCATGGGATGATAGAGGATGGGGGCAAACACTCCCTAAAGGAATCACTTTCATTGCTATGACCAGGGTTCACATTTATCTCTGGACCAAAAGGGTGATATATTCATTTCCCTTTACATAGTGGGTTGTGTACAATAAATCTTTGGCCAAGATTGCATCTCCCTCCTTTGCCACTCAGATCAACCATTAATTTTTGTTTCCAGAGCCTGCTGCTCATTATGATGTCCAAGTTGTCTAGGGATTAAAAATCTGGATCCAAGTCAATTAATACCCTTGGATTTTCAGATTCGCCAAAGAAGAATTCTTCCTCGATGCCAATGAGAAAACCCAAAGCCTCTCCACTGCATTCCAAAGATTCTTTATTCCAATAATCTGATGGGAGATTGCCAAATTCTACCTAGTAGGGAAATATTTTTGGTTTATGCAACCTAGGGTTAAAGTTTGGTTCCCAGTCCAGTATATAAAAGAAAAAGCTTTCGAAGAAAATAGGTTCTCCATACAAAATGGATTGTTTTATGCTAATATATACACAATCCAAGAGGAAGAAGTTGTTAGGAAGAGTTCTGATACATAGTCGGCCATGTTAATTATCCTCCCACCATTGGATGATATTCACTTTGTCAACTTCTTTACCTTTTCATTTGAAGAAGAGACCACAATCTTTGTAATGGTTAAAGATCGGAATTGTGATGTTCGACGAAATGACCATCGATTTCTTTATTTGATTAGGTGGGGAAAAGGATTTCCCATTCATTCCCAAGTTTACCTTTCGCCAAGAGTGATCCCTCTGGTATTTCTATAGTGAAGCTTGTCTAACACTAGGTGGATTAAGGCCACACAAATTGGGTTGAACCTAGGTTGGACATTCTATGTATTCCTTGCCAAATTATGTTGACCTCAATTTGGAGGAGGGTGTCCACTTAGTGGAATGATCTTGGTTCTAGGTTTCTCCTTTGATCCTTCTTTGATGGCTTCTCCAGATGGGATGGAATTTTCTCCTAGAGGACATGACCCTTCGTCTGAACCTACCTCTTGCCACCATGCCTGCCATGCCCATTCACAAACTATTGATGGTTTGCCTTGATGTCCTTATTGACAAATAAATTTCACTCAAAATTTCTCTCCATCTCCAATGCACACCTTAATTCAATGCAACCTACAAAATTAAATGTATTAATAAATGTGTTTTTATTAATAAAAGATGTGGAGAAATAATGTTGATGTTGATTAATCCTTTAACTAATGGAATACTTGTTTCTTTTGGAAGAAGACGTGAGTCCATTTTTGTATGGATACGAAACAAAAGAAATGATAGTGTCACAAAGTAGACTAGACCCAATGGAAGCAGAGTAAGTCATTTGACTTATAAAAGACTCATTAATAACTTGCATAGAGATGTTGGTGTCATGAGGGGGACTAAGAGAAATGATGGCACCTTTAGGTGGATATGGAGGCACGATGGGAACTTTAGGTGAAATGGGAGGATTGATAGTTCATCATGGGAGATGAGATCTTGTGGAGGACATGGAGGATTATGACAGGGCAATGAAGGTATACTTTGATCTTGACATGAGAGTGGACCATTGGATAGAGTGGAAAGGGTGTTTGGCTCTTTATTTTATATATGATTATTTGAAAAGGTGGAAGAGGCATCATGATATTTCTTAGGAGGTAGATTAGGAATGGAATTTGGAAGGATTCTTATCTCTTGAGATAGAAGGATATCATCTTGGAAGAAATGGAAAGGTATAAGAGGATCATCATAGGATTCTAGGGAGATAAGATCTTGGTCAACCATTGGATGGAATTGGAGAGTTTTGGGGTCTTGATCTTGTTTTATGATAGGACTTGTTTCTTCATTCTTTGGATTATACTCTTGACATGGAGCCACTTCTATGGAAAGGAGAGGATTTTTCATATCCATGGGGGATCCTTGGAAGGTGTTCATGTTTTGGCATGATGGGGAAGCATTTTGGATGGGACTCTTTAGAGTGGGTATGTTTGGAATTAGAGTGCATGATAGCATAGGATTTGGGATTTCTAAAATATTAGAGGAACTTGTATCAAGATTGGGATTAGCTTGTATTTGCATAGGAGATAGCCCTTGAGGGTCAACATGAAAAGTGTCATCATTAGGTTCATTGTTTGAGGGAGATGGTATGGATTGTTGTTGTGAAGCTTTAGGAGATGAAGGCACTGTGAAAGAGATGGACACTACATGTGGAGCCTTGCTAGACATAGGTGTATGATTTTGATCTTGTTTAGGAAAAGTTTCTTGTTTCTCTTTAGGCGAGTCATTATGATCTTGAATTTTGTTGACACCATTATCAAGGAGGTCTTGAATCTTATGTTTTAATTCCATGCAATCTAAAGTCTTATGTTTGTTTTGTCTATGATATGCACACTAGTTACTCAAAAATCTACATCCTTGTGGGGTTGTGTTAGGTAATGTGATAAGATTATGCTCAAGAAGCTCTTTCAAAGACAACTCAATAGATTGTCCCAAAGGTGTAAACTATCCATCTGAGGGATATTTGGAAGAAATGTCACGTTGTCTTGGTGAAGGAGTCATGTGATCTTTCTTGAGGTTTGACTTTTGATTTTCAATTACTTGTTCTTTCACCTTATATAGTCATTTTAGCATTCCTTGAAGTTTGTCACTCTTTCTATTGTAAATATGTCTCTCAAGTGGGGTCATTGATTCATTTTGTTAGACTTGAATGCCATATATTTCTAACTCTTGAGATCTTCAATTTTTTGAGCCAAGGTGGCCATAGGCATATGTGATAGTTATGATCTTTGAACTAAGATGAGAAGTATGACAATGTATGAAACTCAAGACAGAATGATATGCGAGTTCTAGAATGCAAGGATAACTTAAGGAGTGCAAAGACTAGACTCAAATGGATTATGAAGATCGATGTTGGGATTTGGACTGACTCAGATGATGACAAATCTAAAGTAAGATAAAGGTAACTCTAGGTCTAAAAATGATTATGTAGGCAAGATTAACTTGTGCTATGATGGATAGACACAAGGACAATGATCAAGAGAGGGTGTGCTAAGTAGGATATAATGAACTCCAAGTAGACCACCTAGCTCAAAGATGGTAAAATGTTCCCTAACTCAAGGATGATGTGCCTCGAGTGATATAGGAGGATTGATAGCCAATGTTTGTTTCAATACCTTGTAAGAGTGACCTAAATGCAAGGCTAAGATTTGTTTGACCAATGAATGAATGCAAGGATTGAATATGCAATGAGATGAATCAATCTAAAGGATTTAAGGACTAAAGATGTGATGCAAGGACTGAATGTATAATTAAATGGGATGATCTAAATATGCAAGAACTAGGTATGGCTAAGTGAGATATGCAAGGACCTAAAGGTTTGGAAAGCTAGAATGACGTGACTATGCAACAACCTAAAAATATCAGAACTGTAGAAGGATGTCTCTACAATCCTACTGGTGTTGGGAGATAAGATGTTCGAATGTATTGTCCTTAGTTATGTTCTTGTGATAAGGCTCTTCTAAAAAAGAAAGCTTGTGATCTCAAGGTTCAAGTTTAAATTATATTGTAAGACCATTTTGGAAATCTCGATAACGATGTAGAAATGTGCGATGTTTCAACAAAAGTTTACGGTTTTTGTATAAGAACCATCTCCTCTTCTGAATGACCTTTGGTTTTGACTTCCTTTTCCTAGAGTGACAGTATATGGACTTCTTCATGAACTTGTGGGACATAAGTGTGTTGCTAGATAGACCAATGAAAGTTCAAGTTTAATGTTTCAGTTTCAAATGTGGTGTTGATTGTGAACTGTTCTTGTTTGTTTTGAACACACTCTAGAAAACACGGTAGAAAAAATGTTTGTTTGATTGTGCAATGAAATAAAAGCACATTCAAGCACAAATCCTAAGGTGCCCAGAATACCACATTCAATTTAGATAGATAGAAGCCTGGTAGCACTGGCTCCACTCTACAACACTCACTTCTTGGACATACCAAGCTTCAAATTTCTGAAGACCCAAAGATCTTGAGAAATTTTCTATCCCAAGTTGAAGGGTACATGAGGGGTTTCTTCAACATGTGCGTATGACAATGCCTGAGTCAACAAGTAGAAGGTTTTTTGGCTGCTAAAATAAAAAGATCTTTAGTATGGGACTCTCTTTCAGGCATCCATATACACTCTCTCTCTCGCTCAGGAGGCTTCCTTCCTATAGAACATAGGCACTAGGGAGGTCAACGTAGGTGGCAATTAGCACCCGTTGTGAAGACTTTCATCCCACATATTCTATATAGTGACTGAGAGGTGACTTGGCTTTAGCCCATTATCGTTTGGGTCGTTCCTTCTCACAAATCGAGAGGCAAGCTCTCTAAAGACGAGAACAGGTTCTCTTGCACCTAAGATCCTTTAGAAGGCAAGGGGAGAGGATACTTTTGTTAGACTTCATGAAATGTGAATCCCACAAGCCCAATTGTCTTCAACAAGAATACATGTCACACATAAAGAGAGAATAATTAAATGTGTTGCTTTGAAATTACTTGTATTGCTTGAGTTACAATGAAGGATGTGACATCCTTATAAAGAAATATAACTCTAAAGATAGAAACCCTAAATGGTGGAGTTTACAAGATAGACTGAGAGTTTGAAACTTAATGCATGAATAAGTCATGTATGCACAAATAGCATAATAAACTAATTAATGCATGAAACTCTCAAAAATCTAAACATAGTTTGTTTTTCCTAGTTTGCATTATGCATGGAGATAAATATTAATTAATTATTCTTAATTAATTAATTAACTAAATAATAAATTATTTAGTGAATTAATGGAATTAAGTGAATAATTAATATATAAAATATTTATTCCAACGCCCCCCCTAAATGCACAATTGGGAGAGAGACAAAGATATAGGAAAAAAACATGCAAAGATGAATGCATGATGGGTCTCGACCTAAAGCCTGATGAGGTGCCCATGAACAAACATGGAAGTTTCTCAGAAATAGAACAAAGGAGAAAACCCTAAATGGGAACAAAACTCCTCTCCAAAAGATAAACAAAAGACAAGAATGAAGAAACATTGAAGCATGAAGAAGCTGCGAACACTATTGTAGAATTATTGCTATGATGTTGAAAAAAGAATCTCCAGAAATAGGAGTGCAAGAGTGTCAATATGGTAAGTGTTCCATCTCACGAAATGCATGGGTAAATGGTCGTGCCGCATCTCCTAGTACATAGGAATAAGTATTGAATACAAAGCTAACTCCAACACAAAACCAAGGACCATTAGAACCACTGACAAGGGAGAGGTATGATAGGTACTGAGAATCTGAATACTATTCTCCACGATGCTAAAAAAATAGAGATATGTGACAAGAAAGATGGAGCTTGGATCACAGGAGGGCAAAATAGGGCCAGAAAGTCACTGATGACTTCGGAAGGATGAGATAGTGGTATGGTAATCAATCTGAAAAAATGGACCCAAAATATGGATAGATATTTGAATCATCTTTTCGATGATATCTTGTTTGCAAAAAAAGGAGTTTGGATGCACAAGATATGCCCCCGAGAGTGCAAACAACAACTTCTGACTTCAACTGGGAAAAAAACTTGAGAAATGGAAAAAAAATAAAATATACCTCCATATCTAGATAGGGCTCAGAAAGATTTTTCCAATGATATATGGTTTGCGCGATTTTGACTCCGTATGCTCAAGTTATGAGCAAAATACCAACCCCCTCTTTTAGGGCACAAAGAGGGTCCAAAGGGGACATGTATGCTGACTATACCGCTAACGTCAATGATGATGCAAGGTACTTTTTTTTGCAGAAGGTTGATCAGCCAATTGATTTTTTTTTTGAAAATATTTCTAACACAAGTGCAGCTATGGTCGTACGGATTTTTTGTGCCTTGAAAAGCGTGCAAAATCATGCCCCAGATGCCCCTATCACTAAAAATGGGAAAATTATATATCAAAATTCATGGAATCAACCTTCTGAATCTAGCTATGAGGTCCTTTTGGTCCCAAAAATCTCTAAATTTCAAGTACTCTCTGGAACAAAGAAAACCCTCGAACTTCGAACCCTTGCAAAATGGACTTTGTGTATCCGATTTCAACGAAACAAAAGGTGATCCTATTTTTCTCGAGCCTTTTGGAACTAATTGTGTGATCCAAATTAACCCAAGATGAACAATTTGTTGTGCATGCCAATAATCTCCAAAAAAGCGAACAAGAATCTTCAAATCTGGAGCTCTGATACCATGTTAGGATTTGTGAAATGCAAATCCCACAAGCCCAGTTGTCTTCTGCATGAATACCCGTCACACATAAAGAGAGAATTGAACAAAAAAGAATAATTGAAGACAATTAACAATAATTAAATGTATTGCTTTGAAATTGCTTGTATTGCTTGAGTTACAATGAAGGATATGACATCCTTATAAAGAAATATAACTCTAAAGATAGAAATTCTAAATGGTGGAGTTTACAAGATAGACTGAGAGTTTGAAACACAATGCATGAATAAGTCATGCATGCACAAATAACATAATAGACTAATTAATGCATGAAACTCTTGAAAATCTAAACATAGTTTGTTTTTCCTAGTTTGCATTATGCATGGAGATAAATATTAATTAATTATTCGTAATTAATTAATTAACTAAGATTATTTAGTGAATTAATTCAATTAAGTAAATAATTAATATATAAATTATTTATTCCAACAACTTTTGTCATCACCTTGGGTTAACACAAAGCATGTAAAAATTTAAAACACATGACAGACAAACATAGTTCTTTTTAAGCACCAAAATGAAGTATTCACTATACTAAAAAGACAATCACTTTCAAATTCAAGTCTTCATCAAATGTCTTGCATCAAATGTCCTGCACCAAATGTCCTACACCAAATGTCATTAGTAGTTTCAAGATATTATTTTCAACGCACGAGATTGGATGTCCTGCACAAATTGTTTGCCCTGCATGGTTAGTACCAGAAGTCGAAACAAAACTGAAAACTACCACACCAAGAAAGCCAACACAAAGACCCCTTAACAACTAACAAAAGACCCAAAGACACACTAATAAGCACACAAACTCAAACAAACATTAACAAAAAGACCAACGAAATAACAAAAGACACTAAGCATGCTAACCCAAGACTCTAACAAATACTAACTAACAAAACTTGATCTAAATTAACAAAAAAAACTAAAACTAATCTAAATAAACAAATTTAAAAAACTAAACTAAATTAATCGATTAAAATCTAAACTAATTAAAAACTAAATAAATAAAAACTAAATTAAAATTAAAAAAAATAAAAATCTAATTAAAACTAAATTAAAAAAAAAATTAAAACTCAATTAAACTAAACTACATTGAATTCAAAAAAAATTAAACAAAACAATTTAAATTAAAAATTTAAAAACTAAAACTTAAAAATCAAATGTTAAAATAAAAACTAAAAACTGAAAAAAAAAAACTAAAAAAACTAAAAAATCTCAATTAAAATAAAGAAAACTAAAACTAAAACTAAATGAAAAAAATAAAATTTAAAAAAACAAAAAACAAAAAATAAAACTAAAACTAAATGAAAAAATTAAAAACTAAGAAAAAACAAAACAAAAACTTCACGCAACACAGTAGAAGAAATGATTAAAACGAACCACTCTCATTAGAAGAAATGATTAAAACTCGCAGATGATTTCAGAAATATGGATTGTGCCTCCAAACAAAATGTTAGATCTTTAAGCAACCCTTGCAAGTGAAACGAATCTGCAAAACAAAAGTTAAAGCTTCAAATGGAACTTGAAGACAATGTGGATATCAGAGCAAGCCACATATAAATTTTTATCAGATTCTTATCAAAGCATAGGCAATATGTAGACAATATTTCTAAATACAAAATGCCTCTAAATGCAAAATACTATGAAGTGTATGGAGCTAGTAATAGAATCTCTTTTAAACAACCTGAAAATAAACCTTTAATGCCAACCTGCAACCAATAAAAACATAAAAACCTTCAAGCAAAAACCTGCAACAAAATAAGCTAGAAAGCTAAAAACTTCTATTCAAGCAAAATAATGAAAGAATAAAAACCAAATTTTGTCTACAATAACATATTCAAAAAAATTCAAAATTGAGACTCTCCACAAAATTCAAAACCAATAAAAACATAAAAACCCTCAAGCAAAACTAAAAACTTCTATTCAAGCAAAATAATGAAAGGATAAAAACTAGATTTTGTCTGCAATAAGAAATTCAAACAAATTCGAAACCGAGGCTCTCCACTAAATTCAAAATGGGTAATGCCAATAATCTAAGAATTAACCAGTAACAAAGATCAAAATATGAATAACAAACTATAAATGGAACAACCTGCAAATGAAAAAAAATGCCTTCTATCAAGCAAGAATTGAATCAATGAAAGGACAAGGCTGTTCCACCGAGTGTGCCAGTTGAAGATGCAAAATCAAGCCTGAGATCTTATGAGAAACACACATGCAAAGCTAAAATAAATAAAACACACACATGCAAAGCCAAAATAAACAAAACACACACACATGCATTAATAGGAATTTTCCTCCATTGTTCTCCTACCACTCAAGATCTTGTGTTCAAAATATGTGTGCTTTAAAATATGGATGCTCTTAGAAAGCACATGCACACGAAGCTATGAAGGACATATTTCAAGATAAATGCAAAGTAAATCAAAATGTGAGACTGATCAAGAAACCAAAGTGCAAAAACACATGAAAGATATCAAAGATACAAAATAATGGAATGCAAAGTTGTGTATCGCAAGAGGCGCTCTACTTTTATAAGCATTCCCCAGGTGAATCCAGATTATGAGATGAATGTGGGATAAATAATAGGACTTGAGAGTTTGATCCCACATGTGTGAGGTGGATGCAAATGGGTAGAGGAGAAAACATGAATGAATAATGTAAATGCTTATGCATGTATTTGTGAAAATAGATAAATGATATTATATTTGATGAAGAATAAATAGATGGAATAATGCATGAAAATGAAGTGGAGACAAATTTTATGTGTCTACACATGTTTAGTTATGTTTCATTTTATATTATTAAAATTTTGATCCTACAAAAATAATATTTTATTTTTTTATATTGATCACATATTAGAAAAATTGTATCCCTCTACCCTAAATAAATGGATAACATGGTTCATGAAGTGGTAGGGTTATAGGAAAAACATGCACGATAAGACATAACTAAGCCATACATTTTCCATGTCTTCTATTTAATGTAAAAAAGCATTTATTTACGAGCCACACATTCTCCACATCTTCTATTTATAATAAAAATGTATTTATTAATCAATATGGATTTTTTGTGGATAATCCTAATCTCACCTTTAATAAACCACTTCTCCCCATGTTGCTTAGCTTATTTTGGTAGATCCCCATGCTGCTTAGCTTATTTTGGCTAGTAGTCACTACTCAACATTTTAAGTAGTAATTTGTGGAGCCGATGACCCCATGGGTATTGATTCTTTGACTTATTTTTTAATAGTCAACTTTAATTTAGTTTCTTAATTCTATTTTTTATAATTATTATGCATTTCCATGTAAGCTAGTTGCAAATCTAGTGTATTTTAGCATATGAGAGAAAAAAAGCTCTACGAAAAATATATTCACCTAGTGAAAATAAATTTAAACTTATTTTATTTATATAAAATGCAAAGAAATGTAAAACATTACAGCTTTATGTATTTTTTCGATCAAGCCCGGTCTTAACAAAGAAAACAAATAAAAAAATAACTTTCCTATGTTGAGTAGGTAGGGACAAACAAATATACATCTGTATACAATAAAACATTAAAAAAACAAAAAAGTTAATCATATACTTTCCACTGATTTGTATGAAAAGTTCAAGGCAAATGTTAAAAAAAGTAGAGAAAGAAATATATGTAGCCACATAATATTTTTCTAAATATATAACTACTGCCATGACCTATTTTGATTTTTTAAGTACTCCATAAAAATAGAGAATTAGCTTCCAAATTATCATTTTCCTATAACTAAAAATTTGCTTGGAACACTACAATTACTTATTTTAAGAAGAGAATGTCTAAATATTATAATAAAAAACTCTTTTTCTCCTAAATAAAGAACTAATTGGGTTCATGGAAGTAGTGGAAAACGTAGAGGTACTTGATTTCCATGCAATAGTGGGAAAAAATGCAAGATTAAAAAACACAACTAAAGCGTTGCCTTTTAACACGTCTGCGACTGATGACCACTATTTTTTTCCTTTTCTATTTCAATTCGTTCTTTATGCGTTTTTTTATTAAAAAAACCTTTGCAGGCAAACCTTTAAATCTTCAAATCTTGCAACTGAACGGCTTCACTTTGGGAAACGGTTGGTCGGAGCCCCATCCATTGCCTTGCCCACCCCAGCATTCCAAACGTTTCAGCTCTATCAACTGCTCTGAGCTACCTGAATGTTTAACTCTAACAGAGGAGTAGCTACTCTGAGAAATCTTTTCTTGGATTTGTATGAAGAATGAAAAACACAGCTAAGATTAAAGAGAAAGACAGACAAATGAGTGAAGTAGGGGATTTGATCTCTGGGGAATTGGGTGTTTTGGGCGCTCCTCATTCTCAGAATACCTTTTTCTTCCCCAACGAAAGAGGATACAAAAACGCATATGTCAATTCGAACTCTAACTTCAGTTACTCTCACAACTCTCTTACATCCAGTGTGGATGCTTTTCCGGACTCGCATGGGGGAATTCTAGTCCCTGCGCCTTCGCGACCCAATCCTTTTCCCACTGGTAATGCAAATTTGCTGTATTCACAAAAGCGAGACGGAGATGGCTCTGGCTCTAACTCTGCTGCTTCTGCTTCGTTTCTCTCTCATCTGCCTGCCCAACAAAGATTAAAAGGGAGCAAGGAGATCATTATGAAGAAGAAAAGAGGGAGGCCTAGAAAATACGGGAATGATCTTCTCTCATCGCCTCCGCTCTCCAATAAACTCGAACGAGGGATGAAGAAAGCTCAGATGGCAGCACTCGGTATGATTGCAATTGACCCATTACACCTTTTACTTTCCGCTTTTATGAATTTCCAGTTACATGGTTTTCTGTAGCTTTTAATTAGTACTGTGTATATGACAAACTATAACTAGCACTGTGTATCATTTGGAATTTAAAAAAACAAAATGGTGAATTAGTTATGGTTAAAGATTTGAAAGTTTTCCTGGGTGAAATTGTTCAGTAACGGTTTAACTACAATTTTGACGTGTGCTGCCTTTTACATTTCTTTTCAGATTTGCCTCTAAAATTTAATATACATTTTTTATTAAAAAGTTAGATAATTACTTAAATATAAAATTAGCTCCCAAAAATCTAAATTTTTTGAACAGTTCTTGATTTAAAATATTAGCTAAGGGCAGGCTATTATGTGAGTGTTTAGTTTATATTGGTTAGCAGTTCAACTTATTTAGAATTGTTTATGGAACTGATAGTTCATGGATATTTAATTTGTTACTTATTTTTAACCAGTCAGCTTAATTTTATATTAATAGTATTAATAATACAGTTAAAATCTGGGAAAAAAATAAAAAGAAAATGTAGAAAAAGGCAAGAAATTTGTGAAACAGGTGATATATTTGACAATATCTTATTTCCAATCTCTCTATTTTTTCACAGCTTATTTTAAATTCTGATTTATTAAAATAAGGAATGATTCTAAATTTTGTTTTTTTCATAATTATAAATTCTGCTCAAATTTAAGCAGAAACAACCGCATCAAGGCATGGGATAAGCTGCTGAATAATACCATGTTTTGACATTTTGTTTATTTTTTCCAATTTTACATTTTTATGTAAAACTTAGTCCTTTTATCAAAATTTGAGCCTAGGGCGTGCCACTAGTGCCCTCGTAAAATAAATTCTGTAATGCTTGTTGAATTTAACTTTAATGACTGTTCTTTTCGTTCTTACAATAGATTGCCAACTTTAGATATGTCCAAGTAATTGTATGCTTCAAATTCTGTGTAATAATGTAGAAATTTGTGTTTGGGTCTGAGTGCTTCTGTAGCATTTTGTGAATTTTATGAAGCTTTCTAGCTTACGCCTTTCATTATGGATTTCATTTTCTAAATTACAAATTATATTTTGTTACAGGAGGTGCTGGACGGGGATTTACCACCCACATTTTACATGTTGCAACAGGGGAAGTATGTGCTTTTTTATTTCTTTGTTACAACTGGGTGTTATATTTTGTGAAGATGTTGGTTATTTTAAATTTTTTTTTTCCAGATGTCATTTATCTATCTATCTATATATATTATATTGTCATTGCATGCTTAGGCTTGTAGTTCTTTTGTTTTAATGAATTGGTCTTAAGTTTTCTTTTACTCTTTGATGCCAGAGGTCGAATTATTCTGTATAGCATTTCAACGTGGATGTGCATAATATCAATTTTTTCTAAACTGCAACTATTTTTATCAGATTCAAACCTAGTAGTAGCTCTTTAGATAGATGTTTTGTTATATTGTTTTTTGGTCAGTTTCCCGCAACTTTCTAAATCACGTTTCTAATTCAATTCATACATTCTATTTTCTACAGTAATTTTTTCCTGCTATGAATGGGACTAACCAAATAAATAGGTTGCTTTGGTTTATGATTTTATCAACTTGGGTCATATCATGGATACCCCTGTTGGTTTCTGATTTTATAGTTTTATCATTATTTCTTACATGAATTATTCTAAATAGTATTTTTCTTTCGCTCATGATCTATATACACCTAGTGAGCTGCTGACCTAGGTGCATGTCCTTGCATATATTTTATTTTTATTTTAGAAAATTCCTTTTTAAAATGAAATTTGCACAATTACAGTTGACGATATCTAATAAAATCTGATGAAATTCAAGGTCTAAGGCTTTCATGTTACCTTTCGTGGCTTTCAGATTGTGTTACATAACAATTTTGCCATTTATGAAATTGTAATTTTATTATTTAGTTCTTGAAGACTGGTCCTTTTTTCTGGGTCAATTGATGGGCACACAAATTTATATAAATGTTTGAACGCAATCGTATTAATATACCATTGTTCAGTATCTTTATCTGAGAAAGGACAAAAATTCACTACGAAAAATATGAGTCTAGTTTTCGTATTGCAGCTATTCTTATAGAAAGGATTGTGGAACTCAAAGCACTTTCTGTGCACCTTTTTTCAATATGACTGATTTAGGATTTGTTTTCTCCACTAAGACATGAATCTTACAGGTGCCTTTGATTTTAAGATTATTACTTTAAGCTTGTTGTTCCATATAGAAATTAATGTTGTGGGCCCAACTTATGTATCACGTTGAATATTAGTCCACTGTCGGGATGACCATGGTGCTATGAGAACAACGCCGATGTGGGGTTAAAGCATACATATAGGTTTTAAAAAGGCAAGAACACATGGTTACCAGCTAGACACTAATCAGGGGGCCATCTGTAAAGATAAAATTGATGTGGTGGGCAACCTAAATGATATTTATAATTTTACATCACTGCTTGTTGAGGAGACCATATAGACCCATCAAAAGATGGCACACGTAGCTGGAATATGACAATGTTAGTATCTAGTGACACGTAGCAGCAACTTAGAACAAGTCTCTTTAATCAAAAGAATGGATATATGATTTTTATGGGTGCACTCCTATTGAAGTTCTGGGGCAATATGAGAGTTGGTCAGTTGACATTATATAGGAAACGGGTCTCCATGACTATGCTTTATGGCTGCCTCAAACTTCCCATGAAGTTCCTTTTCCAATAGTCAATGCAAAATGACCATGGGATTAAATTCTCCTGATGCAATTTAACTCATTTTGCCATTCAATATAGCGGCAGGAATTTTTTTACACTTTACAAGCCTTGCTATAGTATAGAATCTATAGATCGTTTCTCATCCATACCCTTGCTATAGTATATAGATCATTTCTCATCCATCTTGATTTCTAGAGATGTTTTCACATGACCAATTGGAAATAAATGATTTGCACAGTAATTACCAAGGGCTGGTGCATGCATGCCTTGATCCTTTCGTGTAATCATGTATGCATTTCCCCACCACCGTGAACTTGGATTGTGTAGATGGCATAGTAGTAAGAGCACATGGAATTGTATTCATGTACGCTTACATTTTAAACTGTGGTTTTTAGGTAAAATTGCATCTTAAAAAAAACTGTTCTTGTTTATTTGACATGCCCTTTGCTTGGATATGTTGTAGGCAAATTTTGGTAGGGTATTGCCCAATCGGTACATGGGCCATGTTCTACCTAGGACAAAAAACATATAAGGTATCCAACCCAAAAAATAAATTAAAAAGGTTAGATTTATCTTCTTTGGTTAAACTTGTATTATTTTGCTACTAATGCCAGATTTACAAATTTATGAAAGCTAGTTTCAAATTTCTATAGTTTTTTGTAGCATATTTACTGCATCCTAGGAGTGTCTATCCTAATGCTTTTAAAATTTTGTTGTGTTTGTTCCCAATCTACACTCAATTGATTATAAATTCATCTCCATATATCTTAGTCATCGCTTAAAAGAGAAAGAACTACTGAGTCTATCCATCTTGTAGGCAATTGACGCTACAAATGTCTTATCCTTGACATGAAGAATATATATGAATTTTTAAAAAAAATTTGTGAGTTAGGAATTAAGGTACTAAGAGTTGAGGATGATTTTATGGGAGGACGCTTAAGTAATTGAGAGAGAGATCATGAAGAAATTGGAGGAGATTAAATGACCATCTCGGAAAAATTGAAACAAGAGAACAATTAGTTATTAATCTTTCTTAATTTGTTGGGAGAACTATGTATTTGTTAATTTTAGTACTTTCAGATTAGATGAAACTCAGAAAATTAGAATTTGTTTTTAACTAGGTTAATTAGATAAATTGATTTTCAGATTTAAGCATAGTAAGAACTGAATGCAAAAGAGACAAGACAAAAATTACCCTAGGAAAACCTCCTAGGAAGAAAAACCCAGCCAGAAAAGATCCTCAGATCTGATTATGGTTTTAAATTGACAATTACACACTTATCTGGAGTATAGAAGTTGCAGTCACAAGGTAGATGATCTAGAAGACTACACAGCTAGTTTGTTGACTGTGATTATAATTTACAGTCCTTTACTTGAGTCTTCAATGGACATCCCTGTCTATGATGATAACTTGTGATCACCAATTAGATCTGCTGCACATACATGGAGTTCGCTGTGATCATCAATTGGATCTGCTACACTGTCATGTCCCCACTCTAGCTCAGTCTAGCAGAGACATGTGAGTCAGCTTATTATGGGGTCTTGTAGGCTGACAGGGTTGGACAGAGACCCGGTTTGGTTATTCAGTGTTGGAGACTTGGTGTTCTAGCAGTTATTGATCAGTTGGGAGACATTCCTTGTTTTTAGGAGGCAGTTCCTACTTTTTAGGAGGTTTGATCATGCCCAAGGTTGGGTCTCCATGAGATGCCTCTTTGGGTTCAGTTTCAGAGAGATTGGGCTTGTTTCCTAAATTTTAGGAGCATCCCTAGATTTTAGGGATGAGACTACCAGTGAATCCTTGATTTCCGACTTCAGTCACAGACAGGTGACAGGATGATTTTAGGGTTTGTAATGTCAGTTGGGCATTTTGTGGCCATTTGGGTTATATTTTTAATATTTCCTAAGTTAGCGTTTAATAATTAAATAAGGCTAAGTTGTTAGCCATTTTGGAGTAATAAGGGGATTTTTGGCGTCATCTGGATGCGCATCCTATTGTGTGATAGCTCGTTGGAAAGATCTTGAAATTCTTCAAATCTTTCTCTTTGGTCTCAGGGCAATTCAGTGAGCGGATTTCTGTCTATGGGGAAAAAGGTCATTTTCTAGTAACATGACCACTTTAAAATAAGAAATTATAACATTTCCACTAGACCACGCCACTTGGAGACAATTAGGGTTCGATTTGCAATTGAGAGGGGTTATAAGGGGATAGGAGCTTCATTCTATGATTATCTTTTGCATATTTGACAACTTGTATGAATTTGCTCTGGAGAGCGATTTCTAGACTGGGACGCAAACCCCAGGATTAGGATTGGCTGGGACGTAGCCCTCAGCAATCTTTGGCACCGGACTTATAAGGCATTGTGCGTGGTGATTAAGGACAGAGGCATCAATTCTCAGTAGGGTTTCAGCGTAGCCTACCATCTTTCCAGTGGAGACGTGGTTCATTGCAGCTGGAGGAATGGCATTTGCAGCAAATACACCACGTGGTGTATAGGGTATTGCTTGTATTCACTTCCAGTGTATGTGGGGTTGGAGAACATTCTTCATCTTCCAGTTTGACTTCGAATTTGTATGAGAGCTTGGGAAATACATTGGATTCATTGTTTGGCTTTGTAATTCAGACAAATCTGCCTGGTACGATTTGCAATAATTCTGACTTTTGCTGTATACCTCATTTATTTCAGTATTGCTTCATATTTGCTGTTATCTATTCCTTCCTATGCTATAAAACAATCAAAAACACAAAAACAAACAACCCTTTCTGCACTTCTGTCTAGTTCTGTAAGAAAAACTTAAATAAACAGGAAAACAAAATAAAAAATAAAAAAATTACAGCAGGTTAACAGCAAAGATCTATCAGGGATCTTTCAGTGGTATCAGAGCTATGTATTCTGCCAGCCTGTGGGGTTAATCAGATTTTATTTCTATGCATTCGGGTAGAGCGGATATAAATAGGTATTACACACGCATAAGAGCTTAGTACGAGCGTGAGTTTGGGATAGAACAGGATCCAGTCATGGCTGAGGAACAGGTGGGCAGCAGAAGAAATCAGGATGAGGAAGAGGGAGAGATGATGAGGACTCTTATCACTACTCAGCCCAGGATCGCCCAGGCATTAGATAGGTTACAAGATACCTTGGATCGTTTGGATATGGATGGACACAGAGGTAGGCGTGGTAGGTCACCTTCAGTGGCTGGTAGTCACCGCAGCCATCAGTCCCAATCTTCAGTTGGGAGTTCCCATCATTCCAGCAGGAGGCACCGCCATCGTACACCTACTACGAATAGGCCATTGCTTCCTCAGTTCGTACCAGGTGAACAACCAGCACAAGTGGAACCACCGGAGGTTGGGTTCCAGGAGTCAGTTTTAGCAGCCACAGCTGAGTGGAGAGCTCTACCCCCTGAGGTTAGGGACGTTTTCCCTCTTCCCCAGTATTGTGCACAGCGTAGAGATACAACCAGGTTCATGGGAGATCGTGGTAATAGACCACACCAGCAGCAGCAGAATTATGATTTGAATAGAGCTACTGGGAAGATTACATTGGCCCCATATAATGGCACAGGAGACACTAGCGCACGGGCGTGGGTCCACAAGCTGGACATATATCTTTCATTGAGGCCCATGCTTGAGCGTGAGGCTATTCAGTTTACTGTATTGCATTTAGAGGGGATTGCCTATGATTGGTGGCACCATGGATTGGTCACCCAGGATCACACCTTAGTTCACTCCTATACTGAGTTCACTGAGCGTCTCATTGCACGGTTTGACCATAAGGATACAGAACTTTATTACAGGGAGTTGGCTCACCTTAGACAAACCGGTCATGCAGAAGCCTATATTAATGAGTTCCAACGTATTGCAGTGATGGTACCGGATATGCCCCAGAGACGTAGTGTGATGTTGTTCATTGAGGGCTTGCAGGATAGGCTAAAGGGACTAGTGCGTGCTTTCCAACCAGCAACTCTTAAGGAGGCTATTGAGGTGACATTGAGACTAGATACTGTTCCCACTTCTTATCAGGCAGATAAGAAACCATTTAGAGATTCACGGCCTGCACAGAAGGCCAACACGTCCCAGAACAAAGAAGGGACTTCAGCGAAAACCCCTTGGATGAATCAGGAAACGAGGAATGAATTGAGGAGGAAAAAGTTATGTTTTTCCTGCAAGGAACCTTGGGAACCAGGACACCGTTGCATGGGTAAAGGAAAGGTTCATTTGATTGAGGTGACTTCTGAGTTAGGAGATGAGGAGGTTCTTGATACTGATATTGAGGATGATACAGAGGATGTTGAGCAGGTTCAGACACAGTTGGAGCTAGACATCCCTGAGCTGTTGGCGTCAGCCAAAGTAGCTATGGCTACTCTCTCCAGTTATCCTAAGTTTCATGCCTTCCGGTTGAAAGGTACACTTAAGGGTAAGCGGGTCACCAGCTTGGTAGACACAGGTGCTACGCATAACTTTATTGATCAGAAATTAGTTGAGAGGCGTGGCTTGCAGTATGAGGAGTTTGGTGGTTTTGGAGTGAAGGTGGCAGATGGTGCAGTTTTGGGTTGCACCAAACGGATTCCACAGCTTAGTATTCAGATGGGGAATTATACTTTGACTAATGATTTTTATGTGCTTCCTATAGAGGATTATGATGTGGTTTTGGGCATGCAGTGGTTACAGGGTATTGGGCGTTACATTATTGATCACCACCGTATGCAGTTGGAGTTTCTGTCTGGAGGGAAGAAAGTGATTTTGAGGGCAGCTTCAGATGGTGGACCTAGGGAAGTGACTTCTCGCAGGATGGAGACTATCCTCAGGCATAATGATGTACTCTGGGCTACGCATTGTTTGGTTAAGTCCAAAACACCCACACCCCAGGATGGCCGTGTGTTTCATGTGGACATTCAGTCAGTAATGGATCGTCATGGTAGAGTATTTGGTGATATACCTCCTGGAGTGCCACCAGATAGAGGTTTTGAGCATGGTATAGAGTTGGAGGAGGGAGCAAAGCCAGTGATTACTACCCCATATCGTCATCCTAGAGCTTATAAGGATGAAATTGAGAAAACAATTCATGAACTATTAGATATGGGTTTCATTCGGCCGAGTTCTAGCCCGTTTGCTTCTTCCGTAGTGTTGGTTAAGAAGAAGGATGGGACTCTACGGATGTGTATTGATTACAGAGCCTTGAACAAGAAGACAATAAAAAACAGATATCCTATTCCGCGCATAGATGAGTTGTTGGATGAGTTACATGGGGCTGTCTATTTCTCTAAGATTGATCTTCGTTCAGGCTACCATCAGATTCGTGTACGCGCTGAGGATGTACACAAGACTGCTTTCCGTTGTCACTATGGGCATTATGAGTTCCTGGTAATGCCTTTTGGCCTTACCAATGCACCAGCTACTTTCCAGTCCTGTATGAACCATATCTTCAACAAGCAGCTGAGGAAGTCGGTTCTAGTGTTCTTTGATGATATATTGATTTACAGTTGTACTTGGGAGGATCATCTCAGACATCTTGAGGAGGTACTTGGCATAATGGAGGATCAGTCTCTATTTGCTAAGCTTTCCAAATGTGAGTTTGGATTGAGGGAGGTGTTATATTTGGGACATGTGATCAGTGCTGATGGAGTGAAGGTGCATGAGGAGAAGATTCAAGCAGTTCAGAATTGGCCCGTCCCTCAGAACATTACGGAGTTACGTGGATTCCTTGGATTGTGTGCTTATTATAGGAGATTTGTGAAGGGGTTCTCTCAGTTGGCAGCACCTTTGACAGATTTTACAAAAAAGGGGGCCTTCAGATGGACAGAACAAGCGCAGGGGGTCTTTGATAGACTCAAGGAGGTGATGAGCACTTGTCCTGTCTTGGCACTACCTGATTTCTCGCAGCCCTTTGTTCTAGAGTGTGATGCCTCAGGATTTGGTATAGGAGCCGTGTTGATGCAGAACAAACATCCCATTGCCTATGAGAGCAGAAAGTTGCAAACTAATGAGAGGTTGTACTCTACCTACGACAAGGAAATGTTGGCTATCATGCATGCGTTAGCCAAATTCAGACAGTATCTTGTTGGCAGCAAATTTGTGGTAAGAACTGATCACAACAGTCTGAAATACTTCCTAAATCAAACAGAGCTTAATGATAGACAACAAAAATGGATTAGCAAAATTCAGGCTTATGACTTCGATATCGAATTCATAAAGGGGAAGAATAATACTGTGGCTGATGCACTCTCTAGGAAACCTTCATTGGCTGCCCTTTGCTCATTGAGCGAGATTTCAGCAGATTGGAAGGCTCAACTCTTAGTTGAGTATTCCAAGGATCAGCATGCTTGTGAGATCATGGATGGTTTGATAGTGGATGACAGATATAGTGTGGTAGATGATATTATCTACTACAAGGGTAGGGTTTATCTTGTTCCGAGTTCTCAGTTGAAGGAACAAATTTTGCATGCTCTCCATGATACTCCTACAGCAGGACATCCTGGATATGGTAAGACTTACAGGGCGGTTCGTGAGAGATTCTCTTGGAAGGGTCTCAAAGATGATGTTTTACGCCATGTCCGTGAGTGTATGACTTGTCAGCAGAACAAGTCGGAGCATACCTACCCAGCGGGGTTGTTGCAACCCTTACCTATATCGGAACAGAAGTGGACAGGGATCTCAATGGATTTCATTACAGGTCTTCCTCGGGTTCAAGGGAAAGATTGTATTTATGTTGTTGTGGATAGGCTAACAAAGTATGCCCACTTCTTTCCCATTGCACTGGATTTCACAGCATCACAGGTGGCTGAGTTATTTTTCAGGGAGGTATTTAGACTCCATGGTCTTCCCAAGACCATTGTGAGTGACAGGGACAGCAGGTTCATGAGTTCCTTTTGGCAGGAACTTTTCAGGCTTACAGGCACTGAGTTGACACCTAGTACTAGTTACCACCCTCAAACTGATGGACAGACCGAGATAGTCAACAAGTGGGTTGAGGGATATTTGCGTAACTATGTGTCAGGGCAACAAAAAGCATGGGTACGTTGGTTGTATTTGGGTGAGTATTGTTATAATACCACTCACCATATGTCCATTGGCATGACGGCTTTCAGAGCTCTCTATGGATATGAGGCATTATCTTTCACTGATTTGGCAGTTAGTGATAGTAGAGTTCCTTTGGCTCAGGATTGGTTACAGGAGAACCAGGATGCCATGAGATCTCTCAGGGAGAATTTACAGCAGGCCCAGAATCAGCAAAAGATGTACGCAGACAGGCACAGGATTGAGAGAGCATTTGAGGTGGATGATATGGTCTTTCTGCGCTTACAACCATATCGGCAGAGCACCCTAAAAAGGGGGGGAGCTGAGAAGCTCAAACCACGTTTTTATGGTCCATACAGGGTACTCAGGCGAGTGGGAGAGGTTGCATATGAGGTTGAGTTACCACCTGGCAGCAGGATTCATAATGTATTTCATGTATCTTGCCTGAAAAAGGCACTTGGACAGCATATTACAGTTTCACCCGAGTTACCTCCTATGGATGAGGAGGGTAAATTGATTTTGGTTCCTGATGAGATTCTTGAGGTGAGGGAACGACGGCTGAGAAGCCGGGTGATTCGAGAGTATTTGGTTCGATGGAGAGATCTTCCCATAGAGGATGCCACCTGGGAAGGTGAGAGCATTTTACAGCATCCAGCATTACAGTTGCTTGTGGGCAAGCATCTCCGAGAGGGGAGGACTGTCATGTCCCCACTCTAGCTCAGTCTAGCAGAGACATGTGAGTCAGCTTATTATGGGGTCTTGTAGGCTGACAGGGTTGGACAGAGACCCGGTTTGGTTATTCAGTGTTGGAGACTTGGTGTTCTAGCAGTTATTGATCAGTTGGGAGACATTCCTTGTTTTTAGGAGGCAGTTCCTACTTTTTAGGAGGTTTGATCATGCCCAAGGTTGGGTCTCCATGAGATGCCTCTTTGGGTTCAGTTTCAGAGAGATTGGGCTTGTTTCCTAAATTTTAGGAGCATCCCTAGATTTTAGGGATGAGACTACCAGTGAATCCTTGATTTCCGACTTCAGTCACAGACAGGTGACAGGATGATTTTAGGGTTTGTAATGTCAGTTGGGCATTTTGTGGCTATTTGGGTTATATTTTTAATATTTCCTAAGTTAGCGTTTAATAATTAAATAAGGCTAAGTTGTTAGCCATTTTGGAGTAATAAGGGGATTTTTGGCCTCATCTGGATGCGCATCCTATTGTGTGATAGCTCGTTGGAAAGATCTTGAAATTCTTCAAATCTTTCTCTTTGGTCTCAGGGCAATTCAGTGAGCGGATTTCTGTCTATGGGGAAAAAGGTCATTTTCTAGTAACATGACCACTTTAAAATAAGAAATTATAACATTTCCACTAGACCACGCCACTTGGAGACAATTAGGGTTCGATTTGCAATTGAGAGGGGTTATAAGGGGATAGGAGCTTCATTCTATGATTATCTTTTGCATATTTGACAACTTGTATGAATTTGCTCTGGAGAGCGATTTCTAGACTGGGACGCAAACCCCAGGATTAGGATTGGCTGGGACGTAGCCCTCAGCAATCTTTGGCACCGGACTTATAAGGCATTGTGCGTGGTGATTAAGGACAGAGGCATCAATTCTCAGTAGGGTTTCAGCGTAGCCTACCATCTTTCCAGTGGAGACGTGGTTCATTGCAGCTGGAGGAATGCCATTTGCAGCAAATACACCACGTGGTGTATAAGGTATTGCTTGTATTCACTTCCAGTGTATGTGGGGTTGGAGAACATTCTTCATCTTCCAGTTTGACTTCGAATTTGTATGAGAGCTTGGGAAATACATTGGATTCATTGTTTGGCTTTGTAATTCAGACAAATCTGCCTGGTACGATTTGCAATAATTCTGACTTTTGCTGTATACCTCATTTATTTCAGTATTGCTTCATATTTGCTGTTATCTATTCCTTCCTATGCTATAAAACAATCAAAAACACAAAAACAAACAACCCTTTCTGCACTTCTGTCTAGTTCTGTAAGAAAAACTTAAATAAACAGGAAAACAAAATAAAAAATAAAAAAATTACAGCAGGTTAACAGCAAAGATCTATCAGGGATCTTTCATACACATACATGAAGTTCGCTGTGATCTGCACCTACATGAAGTTCGCTGTAGCCTAATTGATAATCTGCTACCTGTGAATGAGGCTTGCTGTGATCTGCTGCTTGTAAAGAAGATCACTACACAAGAAGGATATATTTCACATTTACTTGAGGACTGCCTTGAATGCTATTGTGATAGGTATGTGTCTTATTTATAGGAGAGCAAACACTCCTAATCAAGTCGGCTTAATCCTTTTAATTTCTTTAATTCATTTAATTTCTTTTGTGTGAAGAAGATAGGGTCGGCCCTATCAAGGTGTAGCGTGGGGATCTTTTGGAGAGCCGAAAGGTATAGGGCTTGGCCCTATATAATGGAGAAAGAGCTGGCCCCCCCTTAGGTGGATTCCAATGTTGCCCAAGGCAATTGGAATCCGCCAGGCCCTAATTATAAACAACAGTATTGAACATTTTAAAAGAATTTGAGAATTTAAGAATATAACTAATAATGTTGGGTCTTCAAAATTTAAAATATTATAGATAAGAAACCTTACAAAATTGTGAATATTGTGTATATACTAGGCTATATATGTATTGACATTTGTTGCATCTAGATGTCATTAATAACTATAGAGTGTTATAGAAACATACAAGAGCTACCAATAGTCAGGTAATATGTCATCAATTTATGGTAACTTATTGTAGATGTTAATAGCTCCAAACAAGCTTTTATTTATGGATTGAAAACTATAGGTGTGTAGATATGGTTGTCTTTGTGTAGTTTTAACTTCCCCCTCTTGGAATTCTAATATATAGTTTTCTGAATGGTATATGTATACAATTTTTTATTAAATACTGTGTTATAATCTGTATTGTCATCACATCACAATCTAGGTGATTGCAATTGTTTCATATGTGTTTGTGTCCCAGTGTTATGATTCTGGTATATGTAATAGTTCTATGTCCTTGGAATAGGCAACTTTTGTTGTTTGTTGCCATTTTTATGGCCTTTTCTTGTGGACTGTGTTTAGTATTCTTGATTGTTCGTCTTCTTTTGTCTCTTTGCAGTTTGTTTGTTAGTTTTTGTTTTGTTCTCGTGTATAAGATCCAATCTGGGGCATTATATTTTGCAACGGAATTCTTCATTTTCCCACTTTCTCAGTGTTGTAGATTACAACTTCATTGATTTTTCCTGAAAGTAGTGGTCTATAAGTCTGGCTTTTCTTGAGCTATGGTTTTCTTTTGTTGAAATTTGATGGATATATTGTTTACTTTGTCACATGTCCTTGGATGAGGAAAATGAACGACTTTAACATTTCTTTGGACAAGTTCCTAACAAAAATTCGACATATTGATTGATAAGGTAGATT
The DNA here is from genome assembly GCF_030272615.1 of Cryptomeria japonica. Taxonomy (NCBI): domain Eukaryota; kingdom Viridiplantae; phylum Streptophyta; class Pinopsida; order Cupressales; family Cupressaceae; genus Cryptomeria; species Cryptomeria japonica. Next base: position 354,588,076 of record NC_081412.1, on the reverse strand, counting down.
TTAAATCATTAATATAATGGATCAACGGACTAACTCAATGCACAAAGGCATTTATTACTCCAAACCCGTCCATTGGGTGATTTAGAAAGCTTCACCCATATGGAGTGGTGTTTTGTCTATGGATGCGTGTGGAGTTGTGTTTGGCAGCCCCGACATGTATGATAGGAAAATTGTGTACTTCTGGAGGCCCAATATGTACTAATTGTGCAAAGATGAACGATACTTAATGTTGAATACTTACAAAAGGCAAGGAGGGGCGTTGAATCTAGGAGCACAGAGTATGTTAAGTAGAATTACCTGGATCATTCCCCTTGCTTGCAAGAGAAAGAATGTTGACATGGTTTCTTTAAAAAGTTCAAACACATTGATGAAGCACATCATTTAGACAATTGAAAACAAAAGGTTCTAGATCATGTTTGGTTTTTCCTATTGTTTTGTAAGGTGAGATGGTAGTCATGTTATTAGTTGGGAAGAATGACCCTCTTTTGTTGTTTCTTCATAGCTTTGGGGGACCAAAAACATCTGTGTTGGGGAGTTATGATTCGTAAATAGTTTTGGTTTTGTTTGACTCCATGGCATGGTGACCATAACTTGTTAAGGATATAGCCTCATTCGGATTGAAGCAAGCAATATATACATACATACATACATACACACACATATATATATATACACACACACACACACACACATTTTTTATTTCATATATTAATTGACATGTTTCAGATTTACTACAGCAGAATAATCCCGATAACTATCGAAGTCGAAAGACATAGATAGTGACTGTCATCGTTTGCACTAGCCGATGACAGTCGAAGTAGTTAGTAAGCCCGAGCACCATTAATAACGTTAACCAATGAACATAAACAGTGAACAATGAACGAAGGGTCATGACTCTACGTGGCAGAAGCCACGTAGAAGTCATGCCCCTACGTGGACATGACTCTTCATCCCTTTATTTATGCAAAGGCATCGACACTTGCTGGTGAGTGAAACCAATAACCGTGGCAATTTCACGATCCATCAAGTAGTCGGTGTTGTCATAGAAGGTTAATAAACAGAGATATATATACATTGGTGGTAAATTTATTATTGCAGTGATCTCATCAAAAGTCTATCCTTACTACATATTATCAGACTATTGTCTTCTCTATCTCTGATCTAGATTCCTTAACATGGTATCAGAGCCAAGTTGGTAGAGAAATTATAAAAATAGTGACACCTCTTTTCTAAAAAAATTCAGACTTGCATTCAGAATCAAAGGAAGAACAATCATGGTGAACAGTGTTAGAGTGGAGGATAGACTCGAAGGCACATCCAACTTTGGCTCATGGAGAATTCGAATAATAGCAATTCTTCAAGAACTCGAACTAGATGCATACATAGAAGAAGATACTAAGATGCCCGAAGATGAACCAGAGAAAACAACCTGGAAAAGACACAACAACAAGTCTAAGAAAATCATAATTGATGCTGTTAAAGATCACATTCTTCCAACCATCTCAAAACTAACTACAACTTATGATATGTTCAAGACCATTCAAAACTCATATGAAATAAATAATGCAAGAAGATTGCTCACTTTAAAACAACAATTAATGCATATTTACATGAACAAAGAAGAAACAATCACATCCTATTTCATGAGGATTTCAGAGTTGAAAGGCCAATTGTCAACTATTGGAAATAATGTAGATGATATGGAGCTATCTCTAATAGCACTTAAGGGATTACCATCCAGTTGGGAATCCTTTATTCAAGGCATTAGTGCTCGTCCGACACTACCAAAATTCGATCAACTCAAGAATGATTGCACTCAAGAAGAATCTCAACTAATCACAAGAGGATTGGGTCCAAACAAAGAGGGGGAAATTCAAGCACTACATGCTAACACAAGCAACAAAGGGAAGAAAAGGAAGTTCAAACGGAAGAGAGGAAATAATCACAAAAGCAAAGACTTCTCCAAGATTCAATGCTACAAGTGTGATAAATTTGGACACACTCACAGGTTTTGCCCAGAAAGAAAGAAAGTTCAAGCAACCATAGCTGAAGTCAAGGAAGTAGAGAATCCTCTATTTTACTTAGCCTTATCAAGCGAACTAAACTCAAACAAACATGTGGATAATCGATAGTGGAGCATCACGACACATAACTAGATTTAGAGATCAATTCGAAACCTTTGAGGCCACTCAACCGAAGAAGTTACAATAGGAGACAATTATACCTATCCAGTGAAAGGAATTGGGACCTACTCAATTCAATTAAGAACAGGAGTTACATTACAATTGAAAGATGTTCTTTTTGTACTAGCTATCAAAAGGAATTTGGTCTCTATTTCAGGACTAGCTGATCAAGGATATCGTGTCACCTTCCATGAAGATAAAGTTCTACTCTGGCCTAAAAATTCTAACATAAAGAATGCTATTCCTATAGGATCTAGAGATGGTAGTTTATACAAATTATGTAATACTAAAAAACAAGCACTAAATCATGAAGTATCAAACTCTAATGAAATTTGGCATAGAAGATTAGGACATCTTCGATTTAGTGCCCTACCTTCTATAGGAAAGATTACCATAGGATTGCCCAATCTAAAATCTGATCATGTTGGAACTTGTAAAGGATGTGCTCTAGGGAAGAACTCAAAAGGGTCCTTTCCCTCAAGTGAACACAAATCAAAAGTTGTACTAGAACTTGTCCACACTAATTTGTGTGGTCCAATGTCATTACCATCACTAGGGGGATTCTTGCATTACGTGATATTTGTTGATGATTACTCTGGGAAAACTTGGATCTATTTTATAAAACTCAAAGAATCAAATGAAGTGTTACTGAAATTCAAAGAATTTAAAGCCTTAGTGGAAAATCAAATTGGGAAGAAAATAAAGACTCTAAGATCAGATAATGGGGGTGAATATATCTTTGAAAATTATAAAGAATTCTGCATTTTTGTTGGGATTAAGAGGGAGTGTACTGTACCTTATAATCCTCAACAAAATAGAGTCGCAGAAAGAAAAAACAGAACCATCATCGAAGCCGCTTAAGCCATGATGCATGATCAAAATCTACATATCTCATTTTGGGCTGAAGCCTCAAATACAGTTGTGTACATTCAAAACAGATGCCCTCGTTCAATCCTAGAGAATATAACACCTGAAGAAGCCTTTATAGGAAATAAACCAGATTTAAGCCATCTAAGAATCTTTGGTTGTCACGTGTATATTCACGTTCCTAAAGAAAAGAGAACCAAACTAGAACCCTCCGGGAAGAAAGGCATATTTGTTGGCTACAGTGAAACCACTAAAGGATACATAGTCTATATTTCAGGACGAAGATCTATTGAAATCAGTAGAGATGTCAAATTTGAAGAAGATGCTGCTTATAAACTCTCTCTAAGTGCAGAAGATGATCCAACCACAGAATCAGATGAAAATCTTACAATTGAGAATCAGAGGGAGAATAGCATAGAAAATCATGAACTTCAATCACCTAATTTCGAGAATGCTGAAAATGCTAACAACAAGAAAAGACCACTATGGGCAAGAAAGATGATTGAAAAAAATAATGTGGAATCTGATGAAATCTTCAAAGAGAATAAGAAAACAAGAAGTCAATCATGCTATGCTGCACTCATGACCGAACTTACAAAATCTGAACCATCAAATGTTGAAGAGGCCTTAACATGTCAAGCTTGGAAAGATGCAATGATTGAGGAATACCAATCTATCTTAAAAAATGATGTCTGGGACATTGTACCTAGACCAAAAGACAAATTAGTCGTCTCATCAAAGTGGTTATTCAAAATCAAATATGCACCAGATGGTAGTATCGAAAAACACAAAGCCAGATTCGTTGCCAGGGGGTTCTCTCAAAAGGCTGGAATTGATTACAAAGAGACATTTGCTCCAATTGCCCGATATACTTCTGTAAGAACCATCATTGCCATTACAGCTTCCAAAGGGTGGAAGATACATCAAATGGACGTAAAGACCGCATTTTTGAATGGTGTTATTAAGGAAGAAGTATATATAGAACAACTTGAAGGCTTTGCTACACATGATAGAAATCTCTATGTGTGTAGACTAAAAAAAGCTCTCTACGGCCTTAAGCAAGCTCCCAGGGCATGGTATGGAAGGATAGATAGTTATCTCTCCAAACTAGGGTATTCCAAAAATGAAGCAGATTCTAACATATACTTCAAAATATCGGATGGTGACATGTTAATACTTGTTCTCTATGTTGATGACTTGTTGATAACAGGAGAAGATCGCCTCATTGCAAATTGCAAACAAGATCTTGTGGCTGAATTCGATATGAAGGATCTAGGTCTACTGCACTATTTTCTTGGCCTAGAAGTATGGCAAAAAGAGAATTATATTTTCCTAAATCAAGGAAAATACACCACTGATATCCTAACCAGATTTGGTATGATAGATTGTAAACCTCTATCCATTCCAATGGAAACAAATCTTCATAAGCTCAAAAGTGAAGCAGTAGACTCAGAACCTACAGATCCTTCATACTATAGACAAATTATTGGATCTCTTATGTACCTAGTAAACACTCGCCCTGATATTTGTTACGCTACCAATGTGCTAAGTCATTTCATGTGCGAACCTAAGAAGATTCACCTAATGGCTGCTAAGCATATTCTGAGATACTTGCGTGGCACTATTGGACTTGGCCTGAAGTATAAAAATGTTGAGATACAACTCCAAGGGTATTTTGATTCTGACTGGGCAGGCAGTTCCATTGATCGTAAAAGTACAACAGGGTGTTGTTTTAGTCTTGGATCAGCTATGATATCCTGGATTAGCAGAAAACAGTCAGCAGTTGCTCAGAGTTCCACTGAAGTCGAATATATGGCTGCCTCCATGGGAGCACGTGAAGCAGTATGGTTAAGGAAATTGCTAGTTGGACTATTTGGGAAGACCCTAAACCCCACTGTGATTCACTGTGATAATCAAAGCTGCGTCAAACTTCTCGTAAATCCAGTTTTTCATAATCGATCCAAGCATATAGAAATCCCATACCATTACATTAGAGATATGGTAGACAGAGATGTTATCAAATTGACCTACATCAGCACTGAAGAACAAAGTGCCGACATATTCACCAAACCTCTTGCAAAGTTGAAAGTGGAGTACTTTAGAGGTAAACTTGGTATGACTAAATTTTAATGATATTAATCTAAATCATATGTAATTTGATATATTCATGAATATCCTGGATGCAATATTGCATGTATGTGTTATGTCATGAAAGGTGGCGATCTTTCATGTGATGTAAGTGTAAGATCGCTATTGTAAGGTGACGACTTTCACAATAGCCTGATCTGTTATCAAGATTGACTACATTAAGTTGTTGTCCCGAAATGTGCCGGAAATCTTGATACTAAATTTGCTATGATGAGTTATTGAATTGTTATCATTAAATGGTTGTTCCGAAATATGTCGGAAATTATGATAACAATCATATCATGATTGACTACATTAATTTGCTGTCCTGGAATGTGCCGGATATCATGATACTAAAATTATTTCACCTGTGATAATGACAATGTTACAATTGTCACTAGAATCAAGGTTGTAATCTGATAAGACTTCAAGTAGTTGTTGTCCCAGAGTGCTGGATATCAGATAATCCATATCTCTCTGAGATATGAAGTATTTCACTAGTAAGTGTTACTGAATGAATGATCGTGTCAAATGAATATGTGTATCTAGAATGTTGTTCCTTAAAACTTAATTATGAAATTCAATCCTCTTTTGCTAAGAGGGAGTGTTAAGGATATAGCCTCATTCGGATTGAAGCAAGCAATATATACATACATACATATATATATATATATATATCTATACACATTTATTATTTCATATATTAATTGACATGTTTCAGATTTACTACAGCAAAATAATCCCGATAACTATTGAAGTCGAAAGACATAGATAGTGACTGTCATCGTTTGCACTATCCGATGACAGTCGAAGTAGTTAGTAAGCCCGAGCACCATTAATAACGTTAACCAATGAACATAAACGGTGAACAATGAATGAAGGGTCATGTCCCCGTAGGGTCATGACTCTACGTGGCATAAGCCATGTAGAAGTCATGCCCCTATGTGGACATGACTCTTCATCCCTTTATTTATGCAAAGGCATCGACACTTGCTGGTGAGTGAAACCAATAACCGTGGCAATTTCAGGATCCAGCAAGCAGTTAGTGTTGTCATAGAAGGTGAATAAACAGAGATATATATATACATCGGTGGTAAAAATATTATTGCAGTGATCTCATCAAAAGTCTATCCTTACTACATATTATCAGACTATTGTCTTCTCTATCTCTGATCTAGATTCCTCAACATAACTTATTTTGTTATAGGCCTAAAAATAGGTCATTGATTGCACCAATATCTAAGCATTCTTGCATATTTGGATTCCACTTGAAAAATTATGCCTTTTTTTTTAATAAAGCACCTTGTTTTGAGTCTGTATGCAGAATTAATGGATTCTAGAAGAAGGGTAAAAACTTGCAAAAGGTGGCAATTTTGGAACCACTTCTCATTAGAAAGTGGTAATTTTGCTTTAAAAAAGAAAATGACCCATGGTATCCCAAATTCTTGGCTTTTTAGACTTCTATCAACTATTGGGATTTTGTATTGCCTTGTGAAGCTACATATGCCATTGCAAATGCATTCTAAGCTTGAAGTTTGAGGGGTTTGAAGTGTTCATGAAGGGAATTTTAGCAGCTAAGCGAACAATTTTCCATTGTAATCTAATTTGACATGTAAGAGAGTTGTGTTAGAGTTCTTAGGAACTGAATTCATTGAGATTCAATCTAGTGGTGCACCCAAAGTGGCCAGGGACTGTATTTACCTTTGATTTAATAGATTTTAAGTGAGATCTAGCTCACATTTTGCTAGAATTTTCTCGCACATGCATTTCTCTAGGCTAAATCCTTTGTCTCAATTGTGCATGGTGTTTTCTCTCATTTACACATTACAAGTTATATGATTGTCAACTTTACAAGACTTGACTTCTTTCATTAAATCTGTATGTTGATGTACAGTGTATGGAACATCCATCCTAATTTACATCACTTGTCCTTCCAAATATTTTGGGGCTATTTTAGCTTGAACATGAATCTTGCCACACACAAGAACTAACACCTCTATTGTTGTAAAGTTATGCCTTTTCCTCTTGGCAAAGTAGATGAAGCTATGTAAGGATCAATTCCTCTCAACAGAGGAGGAACTAACAATGTCTCCAAGTTGGGGGTAGATTGGGAGATGTTTAAGCCAGTATCATTTCTGTTTGTTTGGGTTCAATCTATACTTAATCATGCAAAAGACAAGTGCTTTTGTTAAAGGACCTCACTGTCATCAATGAGAGGCATATTTGAAGAGATAATGACGATTCTTACCATATTTACCAGCTTTTGGTTGGATATGGTCTTGATGAACTGAATAATTGGATTGAATGAACCGGTCCAAACCAGTTTAGGGGTTTTCTAAATATTTGTTTGAATGAAAATATAGTGGAATCTCTCAACCTATTGGTGAAGCCAATTCCTCTTGTCTGATGGTGGTCATTATATGCCCTCTACATTCTCCAAATTGTCTCTTCCAAGAAAAAGCTTGTGTATATTGCGGGTGAGGTCCCTTATGAAAGCAACTGCTTTAAATGCATATAACTGTGGATGCATTGAAAGAAGAGGGATAATAAAACATGACATGCTTTATCGTTTGGTTTAATTACAGGATTAGTGCATAGAATTATTTGATAATATTACAGAGGAAGGCTAACAAGTGTCACATAGATTAGGAAGGCACATTCTAGGGTTTCATTTTATCTTTTTTAAATTCTAAATTATATATGTCAATAGAAATTTAAATAATGCTTCCAGTGATGGGAAAATTTAATTTATGTTTTAGATCACACAACATGCTCCATTATTAGGGTGAAGATGTGTTTGGATGACACTTGGAGCTTTTACAACATCGATTAAATTTGTAGTTGTTTTCTACAATTTGCCACTACAAAAGTTTGTCTAACCTACTAACTGAATTATTTCATTGACACATTAACTAATTCTTTCTTCTTTTTGGAAGCTCCCTTATGTTTAAGGATGATGGGTTTCAATGAGCTACTTAAGCTAAATTTATCGTTCCTGTTCAGATTATTTGGATATTTACCAATCTGCACTGCCTCCCAAAGCTTTCATTTGTAGAAGTAAGCCTCTTTAGCAATGATCTCAGCCTTTCTTACTCCAATGTGGTGTTTAGTCTCATTCAAGTGCTCTGGTAATGCTGTTGAGACAGATGCCTGCATTGTGTTGTGAAATCCTTGTCTGAATTGAACCCATTTTCTTCCCTTTGTAAGTTTTCCCATACACCTTAACACGACATATTCCCCATCTCAATTTAGTCTCCAAGTGCTCATCTAAGATTCTGTAATCCCTGGTTATAATTGGTGTAAGCTATTTTAAAAGTTTATTTATATGTTAAATGGAGAGTTTTCTATCGGAGCCCTCACCTGATAATATTTTCAGTACATAATGTAAGCTATATTCATATAAGTATTGCATGTCAATATACTTTTCAGTTCAGAAACTAAATAAATAGTTATCAGCCATATTTTCAAACAATTGTATGCCTCTAAAAAGAAAAAAAAAGACAGATTCTAGGCCAGATTTTTCATAGAATTTATACAAAACAGGTGCAGATTTCCAATCCTGCCTACAGCCCTGTGCAAAAGGTAGAGTCTAGATAACATCAAAAGACACTACATATCTCTGCGTACTCCCTACCTACCAACACCACTATTGGCCACTTATTCCCAACCTTTTGTTTCATGCAAGGAAATTTCCATACCCCCTGGTTATCCTCATCCATCTGGAATATTCATGCGATTTATAGTGAAAGGAGAAAGCTTAGGATGCTTGAACATCTTCTGGTGGAGTTTGGAAGGTACTATTACCATTGAGTGAGCTTTGGCATTTTTACTGCACTGGAAACCTCTAGGAGGACATTATTGTGTGCGACTGCAGTTTCTCAACAATTTGACCCAAATCCTTACAGTATGTGCTCACTTCTTGAAGAACATGGTATACTATTACAGTTTCTTTCCTTGACAAACAAACATTAGCCTTGGGCAAACAAATTCGCTGGTATATCTCTGGCAGAAACAGTCAGAGAGGCTAGCCGCTCAGTGCCTTCTTGGAAATCGCCATTGAGAGTTTGACAACAAATTCTGCCTTTATGCAGGCCTACAACTGTGGCAGACCATCTTTGCTGATTCCATCCTCACCAAGCAATTCTTTGATAAATTCTATTGTTCAATTCCTCAAGTTGCCAAAAAATATTGCTTTTATCTGAGACCTGGCCCCTATTAAATGGATAGGACTTAGCTTGCTGACACAATATATTATGAATTGTAAGAACAAACATGAACAACCCATTGAACCAGGGAACCCCACACTGCACCGAATCAACAACACAACAAAACACTAAAAACCACAAGATTCCAGATTCCGACCATGAATTTAAAACATTCTCTCACCCAAATAGCAACAAAATCCCTGCATGGGAAGTTAAATCAAAGTCGTCATCATAAAAGAATATTGACTGCCACGATATGACCAATGATATAATCACATATAATGATATAAGTGGGTAGTAATAGTATATGGAAATTGTGGATGAGGATTCATAGCTTAAGGAGGCTTAAATGATATTAGTGTACACAAGCCACACGATGAATTTAGTGAGGTGCTGAATTGATTTTGGTGAGTGAATTGGTCATTATCATAATAGGCCAATAGATCAGCTGCCTCATTGGCTTCTTTATGATAATGCAAGCTGATAATTTTATCAAAGGTCTGACTGATCTGCAAAGCTTCCTAGCTTCCTCCAAGAATCTTTTTAATTTCTAGTTTGCACAAGCTCCATTACGAAAGCCATTAGTCACCACTAGTAAGTCATCTTCCACTTTTAGCTTCTGTATCCCCTTTGATTCAGGACAGGTTAAACCAAGAATTAGTGCATCATATTCCATCATATTATTCTTGCAGGTACCCAAATATATGCCCCCCCCTTGCACAAAATAGTTGTGATTGTCTCCTATGATATCACCTGCACCAGCCAATCTAGGATTGCGTCTTGATGCTCTATCAAAATTTAGCTCAGAAAACTCTTTTGGGTTTGGCTTCGATGCCACCTTTTTTGTTTTATTTTTTCTTTTAATCCATTAATGGGGAGTTTATTTATATCTTATTAAGCTTTGTTTGATAAAATTATTAATGATAACATCAAATTTTGTAATTGAATATTTTGTTTATGTATATTAACTAATTCAAAAGGGAGAAATACTTGGGTTTCAGGTGCGATGTACTTTTCATGGAATTTATGGAAACCATTGTCTTTAAATCTCTCATAGCACAATCTCTGTTAAATATGTTTTCCTATGAAGTTTCATTTGGAGCCCACCCACACTGTCAGTCTTAATGTTCTGAAACAAAATCTTACATCATAAACTTATACCTTAATGATTTTTCGCTTTAGATTTTTATGTGATTATATTATTTAATTGTTTGTGTATAATATAGCTTTGGGTTTTAGGTTCTGATTAACTATCAAAACTTAAAATATTTTTTTTTGAGTTTTTGAAACTGAATTCTTATCAAAACTGGAAATTTTTCAAAATTAAAATAAAATTTGTCCCTCATGTATTTATCTTATATCATCAATGTGTATGGTATAACATACTTAAACTATATTTTATGTTTTTTTGCTAAAATGGGTGTTCTTGGGCATATTCTATTACGAAATTGAGATTGATTCTTAATTTTCCCTGGGAAATGCTTGCCAGTTGCATCAGTATTGTTAACTTGCAGAATGCCTGATATGATAATATTGTTATGACAAGATATATGGCATGCAGGATGTGTCTGAGAAAATATTGGCTTTATTGCAACATGGACCTGGGGTAGTTTGTGTGCTCTCTGCTAAAGGTGCAATTGAAAATGTAACCCTTACTAAGAAAACATTGGAGGTAAAGGTTCGATACCATGCTTGATCTTTTTTTTTAAAATTTCAACGTTTTTCTTAAGATAGCAGTGGTCAAGGGACCCTAGACCTAGCAATAAGTGGCAAGATGCCATCTGCAGATGGTATTTTATTCACTACATAATCAAATTTAAAGATAGGAAAACTTCTACACATTATAATGATTCAATCCATGCCAGGATAATCATACTCATAGGCAAGGATGTGCTGAATCCGAGAACGGATTATCTCATGCTGGAATTCCACACTCTTCCAGCAATCCAAGATATACATCCATCATAGCCTGTAAACCTACAGTACTATTGCTCTGATTTCTACTTATAGAAAGATCCTTCAAAGCTTAAAATTATATCAGGCTATAAATATCTAGCAGAGAAATGCGTAGGAGATTCACATGATGCTGCTTTTGTAAACAGATGTTACATTGTTTAAATGACAACTAATTTGCCTAGTTTCTTTCTTTTATTTTTTTAAATGCAGACACATGTAATGTTACATTGATTGGAATAAAAAGAAGTTGAACTAAAATGGGTGCTTCATGTGGCTAGGTGCCATGTGAGGTATAAGATTTATATCAAAGGCCACATAATTGTCAACAAAAGGAGGGTCCAGACAGCCACCACAATGCAGTGTGCTCAAAAGTATTTTCTTGTAGTTTCATGCAAATGTTTTTATAATACTTTCTAATTTTGATAAATGTCAGTAGGATTTATTTATTTGGTAAAATTGTTATTATTTTATTATATCGAAGAGGCATAAATTCCATTATTACATGGAAACATATGAAAAGAAACACAAGCATCTAGAGAAGATCACCACCTAAGAGCTAGAAGAGGGAAGGTTACATATTCTCTTCGAATTCGTTCTTCAATTTAGCCTAAGTTACCGGTTCGGGTTCGGGCACCAGTTCGCCGGTACGGCAAAATTTTGAAAAGGGGTTTGGGTTCGTTAGTACAAAAACATGTAAATTTTTGTTTTATATATATATATATATTTTGATATTTGTGAAGCCTATAAGCATGAAATAAAATTTGCATGTCACATAGCATCATATAAACAACAAAACAAACATAAGCTTGTAATCATAGCATCATGATGATACCATAATAGCATCATATACATCAAGTTTAATATCAAAATAACAAAATATTCAAGTATCATTGTTTCAACTTTCAACAATATAAAGTTTAATCATCAAATGGATCATCTAATTCATCCTCCTCCTCCTCCTCATTGACATTGACATTAGATGAGCCAATGCCACTTTTAGAGGTGAAATGAGTGAATATAATGTTTTAGAAGTCACTTTTAGGGTATAAGTTTCACTTTTTAGCAGGCGGAATTTTAAAAAAAATTAAATTTTGCATATAATTTTCTTTTTTGGGCCACCCAGCCGCCTGGTTCGACTGGGTTCGACCCGGGTTTGCTTGGGTTCGACCAGGGACGAACCACCTCTAGGTTTTTCTAACCCTGGTCGAGCCCAGTCCAAATCGGACCCTAACCAGGAACCCGTTCGAACCAGGACCGGTACCAGGGGGGTCCAAGGGCGAACCTGGTAACTTAGAATTTAGCCTCAAGAATCTGAGAATTGTTTCAGACATGCTGGTTTTAATGAAAGATACAGTGATGGATCTGTCCTTCTAAGCTTCTTAGCTCATTGGATAGGATACAAAGACCTCCTTAATCATCCATTATACCACCCACATTTGTGTTGATAACATTTAGGGTTTTTGGATGATCTTCAAGTAAATTTTGTCTTTACTTTCCCTCTTGCTGAATTTGAAATAGGTGACTATTTCTGTTATCTAGCAAGTCATGAATGATGAGGTTTGGAAAACAGCTCTTTCTTATTTGAATTCATGATAGTAATTCAACCAATTGGAATCATTGTTCTAGGGAGTTTCAAAAGGGGAGATGGGGGGACCATGGACCCAATACATATCGACATACACACAAATTAAAAACATGGGATCAAAACAAATTTTCTTTTTTCCTTTTTAAAACAAGAGTGGGGGTCAAGGGGCAATGCCTCTCATGGGGGTTTTGGAGAAATGCCCTTACATGTTTCATGTTGCAAAATAGGGTAGGGTAGATCCCCTATCGCTAAGCCCAAATTAAGGCCTTCAAGACCACATGGATCATCATGGCACATGCCCTTTTTCATAATTTAATCACTATGTTTTCATCAACACCAAATCTTCATTATTTTGGCCAAATCTTCATTCTTCAAAGAACTAAAAGTGAAGCTAGGGCATCTGATCAGTGTATACGATGGATGCTGCTGTGCAGGTTTAGATAGGAATATTGTCATTCGTAAATCTGTTTTATTATTTCTTCTATGTTTTTAGAAACTCCAAACAACAGTCAGCAGAAACTCACGACCATTTATGAAAATTTGATAACATCCACCACCATCCCACCCTCGCTCACTTCCTCCACTCTATACCAAGCCCATGGTGCACCAGCTGCCTAAAGTTAAGTATGCATCCGAGTAAAAAAACAATAATTGTTTTAGTAGTCTGTTTGCCTCCAATACTGTGTAAATATTCTTTACTTCTGACAGCCCATTACATCGTTTGTTTATTCAAAGCTTTGATACAAATCAAAATTGTTATCATGGCATAGAAAGTGTTTTTTTCATAAAAGAATGTTCTTTAAAAAAATAAACTTAATCGCTGCCCAGGCTACAGGAACTTCCCAGTGTCCCTGAGACAATCTTGCTTGTTGGTGGTGCTGGGTGGACATTTCATCCTCGTCTCCACATCCCTATGGAAATACGATTAGAATTCATTTCCTGAAGAATGGTTTGAATCTTAGAAGAAGCCTCCATCTGCAAATTTTTTATTTAAATTGGCATAGATCTGCTTGACAGAGTATCACCAGAGATAGCAACATTCATTTTGTTGCTCAGAGTGATCATTAAAATTAATCTTATGTTTACATTTGTGCTTTGGAGAAGAGCCAATGCCGTTGGCAGCTGAAACATAATTGGAGGAAGGCTGGTCCAAATACACCTTGGAGGTGGCATAACATTCTTGGCATCATCAATGTGGATAAAACATTGTTGGTTAGAACTAGAAGTAGGAGACGATCGAGGAGAGCATTGAGATTCAAACATAATAGAGGAGAGGCTAGTTGAGTTAGGGAAATCGCCAATGGAGATCTACCATCATGCAAGACATCAGAAAATGAAAGGAGGATTGACGAAATCGGCAAAGATAAATGTGCCAGCAAGAGTAGGAAGGCTGGCAAAATCTATGCAAATGAAGTGATGCAAAACCCAACACGTCAATTGCTTGAAGCAGTTAAAAAAACAAAAAAAAACCTAAAGCAGTTGATGCACATAAACCAGAGCTAAAGAAAAAATGCCATTGGGTGAATAAGCAAAGAGAGCCATGCAGGAAGAAGTAAAATAGGAACTCCCACGAGGTATAAAAGGGCTCCAAGAGGGTACCAATCAACATAAATTAAAAGGATTTATAAATGAATGTATGCTTTTCTATAAGCATTTGTTCTTATCATTTTCATAATGTTATTTGCATGCATGCATCTCTAGAAGAAAAGTCAATTTGAAGTAGAAATCTCCAATTCTTCAAAGATGAAAAATCACAAAAGTTGACCTTACTCCACCTACTTAGACTCATTATAAAGGATATTAGCTAGAAAAGGAATGGAAACTTTCCTTGAGACTTGGTTAGTTGCCTTCTCTGCTACTTTGTTTTTTTATTGCCTTGAGTACATTGAGCAATACGTATTGTACATGCCAATGAAGTCGCTTTTGAAATTTGAATTTGAAGGCACAATTAGGTATGTTTCTTGTTTCCAAACCAATGATAACTATCAAGAATCTTCCAGTACTTGGTTTGTAAGGCGAAGCTTATTACCAAGTTAGAGCCCCGAAAGTAGACCTTTTGTTTCAGCTATGTTGTTGGAATGTATGCTTGTGAATAGGGTGCCAAAAGATCGAATATCCAAACTAGAATTTGTGAGTACTTTATGGTTTGAGTATAGCTCTTGCCCTTGAGATCCTAGGATTCCCTTTTGTAGTGCCACCAAAATTTAGCTTCATCCGAAGCTATTGAGATGGGCGTCATGAATGTGTTTGCATATTCCAAGAAGCTTTAGGGGGTTTAATGTCAACTTTCCTTATGATGGGCCATTTATTAAGGATAGCTAGTTCCTCTATGTTGGTTTCCTTGTTCTTGGAAGATGCTAAACGGAAAGACTTTTAGAACAAGCAAGATTTTTCTCCTTTCCTTTAAATATTGTGTTATTACATTCCAACATAATGGGACCAAAATTCCAAGGGGAGAGTGTACAAATGTATCCAGACTAGTGCTATAGTTGGGGTTTCCTCATAAGGTTCAAAAGAAATAAGTCCCTCCATTAAAGACTTGATCATGATTAGAAACATTAGCAAAAGTTGCAATGAAATATCTTTTAGCACATGAACGGATCTCATATTCTCTAGTCTTTTATTATCTTCTTGCATAGGAATATAAATCTTCAAGGGGAATTTGGGCATGCAAGAATTCACAAATTAGATTCCTAATATGTAAGGACAAGTCATTTCTTTGGAATTTCGAAACATTGAGGTTTATGATCGTAGATTCCTCCATGACTGAATGCCATTTGGCCAAGCTTCCTTTTTCCTTCTATTTTCATTATTGCATCAATTTCTTTATCCCACAAGGATGAACTTGATCCGTAGGGAGACGGGGAAGATTCCCCCGACCTTGGCCCATAGGAGAAAGCCCAATAAACAGATGGATTCTAAGACATCACAGTAGAAAATCCAATCAGATCAAGGTAGCAACAAAGCCCTAATAGAGCTCATTCTCCACGCATCCTCCATTTCATTTTCAAGTAAATATGGGGTTTATCTTATCTTAGGTAGACTTTGTTTAGATTCTGCCTTATTAAATATATTATGAGAGATTATTAGCTTATGATTTTTGTAACTTAAAAGACTCTAGAGGTAGGCTATGATGCAATGACAGACAACATTAAGCATATTTAACTAATGGATTTGAAGTGGTCCCCCCTATGTGGAAAAAGTATGGATGTTTACTCCCTTTATGTTTAATTTTGATTGGATGGCATTGTTACTACTTTAGTAGATACAGTTTGGAGTCTTGGACATATCATAACCAAAGTTGCTACTTGAATCTTCAAATTCAATCAATGGAAATAGAAGCTAGTATCTGAAATGTATGGAGTATCACCTAATATGTGAGAAGAATGATGCCATATATAAGTATATAAAAAGGAAAAGATACACTGTTTAGAACTGGATTAAAGAAAAGAAAGCTAGACTGAGGCACAAATCAGATTCTAAACTTCAAATCTCACAACCTCGAAAACAAAATCAAAATCAGACATCATATGCAGGGAAATTGATCTATAAATGTTTCTATAAGTACCCCATGATGATAGGACCACATTTGTGCTTATATGGTTTATTGTTTTCTCTCTGAATGTTTAATTGTAATCACAGATTTCTAGCAGCCTTGAGAGAATTGATTCTGTACATTTCAACTGCATATTTTTGTTTGTTCTTGTAGGCAGATAATAAGAGGCCTAACAATTGATTTGGGTGATTGAGCCACCTAACCAACGATATTAAATGCTGATATCAACCTATAATCTTTTTATTAATATAACCATGTATTTAACCTTTCGAAAAACCACCTTAGAAATTATGGTCTGCTAAATTTCCATAACTAAGTACACTATTTTGTCTTACAATGGTGATATGTTTTGTTCTTTATAAATCTAAATAGGAAAATTTAGAGGGCCTCTTTTGTGTACACTAAAAGGAATCAAAGAAGGTACTAAGTAGGTAGCAAGGATACAATGTGTATGAACAATAATGTATGCAATAAAGTAAATGAAACAACATTGTGAAAAGCATCAAATACAAATAGTATATACGGAAATAAACAAGACAACTATAGGAAGACTAATATATGAAATAATGTAAATAAGCATAGTTCCACAGAGTTTTGGAATGGGACATGGGGAGATGGAAGGATCAAGGACCTTGATTTGGGAACAAGGGGATAGTGGTTGGTGAGGGTTTTGTTGACGTGTTTTTTATGACAACATCGAACACAAAATAAAGTTGCCTAACGGTCACTTCACTCTCTCTTGATCAAAATATGATTGTTTGCTAAGATTGCAGTGAGTTTAGACAATTGACTCCAAGGTTCGTATGTGTAACGAACATGACTCAGTTGGCTTGATGTGTTATGCTAGTAATCCAAGGGGACTTACGTTTGGATCGTTCTTTCACTTCTTTGCTGTGGCTGGAACTTCATCATCGGATATAGCAATTCTGTGATGCTTCTGCTTAAACTAAAATGAACTGAAAATAAAGGGGAAAGGGTTAGAAGGATCTAAATCTACTCCTAAAGGCAGTGATATCAATAGATAATGCTTTAGTGGACAAATTCCAAAAAAACCAAGCTCTGCTTCGCCAAGTTTAAGTACAACTCCTCAAGAACCAGTGCAATCTTCTGAGGATGTTGAAGGATTTTCACATTGAGAAAGTGCATTTGAATACCGAACACGACGCAATCCAAATGACTATTCACAATCGAACTTAGCACAAATTTGGTGGCTCAAGCTAACTTTACATTGCAACTTATAATCAACAAGATGCAAAAAGTATGAACCATGGAAATTCATCAAACACCATTACATTCTCCATTGAAATCAAAGCACTATACTACTACTCTAAGTGAGGAAGATGAAACCATGCAAGTTTTGAAAAATAGCTTAAGTGGACACCATCAGAGAACAATGTTTCACTGTTATTATCTCAAAAACTTATTGCAACAATTTCATACAAATCTCCCTCTTTTTCAAATGAGGGGGGTCACCCCTTTATATAGGCTTCATGCAAAACCCTAATTAGGGTTTTCCCCTAAAATATTCCCCACACATGGTGCAACAAGGTGGGAATCAACAATAAATGTCCATTATGCCCATATACAATTAATTACAATCTTGGCAAAAATGGCACCCATAAAGCATTAATTAACCGTTACATTCAAAAAGTGCCCACTATGCAATGAATGCACCCTCATGCAAAAGATCGCCCATCGTGCAATAAAGATTCCTCCATGCAAAACTGCTCATGCTGCCATAAATGCCCATCATCCCCCCATGCGACGATTGCATGCAAAAGAGTCAGCCATAATGCCTTAAATGTGATGGCTACATGCAAAAAGATGCTCCACTACCTCAGCATGCGTTGACCTGGCTTCCACTTGGTGAGAAACCCCTGGAGAGAGAAAATTTATAAAGAGATAAAATTTAATTCAGGATGAATTTTCTTGAGATTTTGAAGTTGCCCTATCTTGGAGGAGATTTTCCATCAATTTTTAACATCTCCTATTTTTTAGGGATTTTTTCAATTTTGAGTTTTAGGGTCCAGGAGAGAGAAAATTCACTTGCTTAGCCAAATCTATCATCATTTTGTAATTCGGATGATTTTTGATGCCCAAAATGGATTTTTCAAAATTTTGTCTGAGGGGAATTTTCTTTTCCAATTCATCCTTGAACTTCAAATTCACATGCCTTGGAATTTTGATCTCTAAACTTGGGCATGGAATTCATGTTGTGAAGGAATTCTCCTTTGGAAGGAAATTCCTTGCCTTCCTTGATTTGGCGCCCTGATGCACACTTGGGTGCTAGATTGCTACTGTGGAGGAATTCTTCTTGTGTTGACCTTTTCCATGGCCCCTTCGACTAGCCTTGGGCACTAAAACACTACAGTGGAGGAATTTTGCCTTTGAGCACTTTTTCCTTGACACCCCCTTTTGGGTGCAACACACCTGACTTGGGCGCTGAAATGCTAGGGAGGAGGAATTTCTTGCTTTTCCATGAGTCCCCTTTCCTAGTGCTCTTCTTCCAACCTGGGCGCCATTTCCAAGGAGTGAAGGAATTTTGACCTTGGTGTGTTTTCCATGATCACCCTCTCCTAGTGCACTCAACTGGACTTGGGGGCCAAAAGCACTAAGTGAAGGAAATTTAAAATTTGATGACTTTCCTTGGCATCCCTCACCTAGCGCTCGATTCTCTGACTGGGCACCAAAATGATACACTAGAGGAATTTCGTGCCTTAGACCATTTTCCTGCATACCCCTTGTTTGGTGCTCCTACCTAGCTTTGGGCGCCAAATGCTCATCATGAAGGAATTCTATGTGTGGAAGAAAATTCCTCCACACATCCTTTCTAGCGCCCACACTTGCATTTGGGCGGAAATTTCACTAGGTGAAGGAAATTTGGGGGGTGGAAGAAATTCCTTCAACGCTCATGCTCTTTCTTGGGCGTCAATTTCATCATGCCATGGAATTTCGTTGTTCTTGACTATGTTTGCTTACTTCTGCCTTGGGATGCCATGCTTGAAGTTGAAGTGGATTTCCTGACTTAGTCAATTTTTGCTCATTTTCGAATTAGGATGCCATGTTCAGAATTGAAGTGATTTTCTATGTCTTGAGGATTTTCAGTGCTTTCCAATTTTGGAATGGGAGTCCACACTCACCATTTTTCGATCAATTAGCCTGCTTTTTTGACGTTCCAGATTTAGAAATGTTTAGGAATGCTTAATCTTCAGTGTCTACTTGTGAAGATCTTGCCAAAAATAGACTTTCAAAAAATAGTAAGTGTTTCAAAATTTTAGGATTAGGGCAAAACAAGTCAGGAAAGAACTTACTAAAAATAGTAATGAAGATGGTTCTGCAAAGCCCAACAATGATAAGTATTGCAGAGGCTAGTAATGCTGGAGATTGTTCCAAGGTAGTGCCGGAACCTGAAAATGAAAAAATGGAAATTTCTCAAGAAGAAGAAAAGGAGAAAGAAGTAGTCCAACCGCCCGAAGCTCAAAATGTTGATCAAGTGTGGACCTTGAGGTTTGATGGGTCCAAGTCTAAGAGTGGAAACGGATCTGGTACTGAATTGTTCGGCCCAACTGGAGAAGCTTATTTGGCTGCCTACAGATTGCAGTTTCCGTGCACTAATAACATGGCGAAATACGAATCATTAGTCCATGGATTGCTCTGTGCAATCCGAAAAGGTGCAAAAAATCTACACGTGTTTGGAGACTCAGAGATTGTTGTGCGGCAAGTGAGGAAATTATATGCATGTCACTAAAAGATTGTGCTGCTACCGCAACAGAGTATGGGACTTGATTGAGAGCTTTGATGCATTCAACATTATGCCAGTGATCAGAGCTAATAATGAAACAGCGAATGCATTAGCCCAAGCAGCTAGTTCATTGGAGCCCCTTGCTATGGAAGGCTTGAAGAAATTCACAGTGGAATTAACTTCAGCTCCCTCAATGCCCGACAATGTTACAAATTTTCAGGTGTTCAAGGACGATAAGCATATTCTGGACTTCCTCACAAATTCAGATGTGTTTGCGGCACAGATAATTGATAAGAGGAACTCGAAGAAGCCGAGTTTGATGCTGAGGGAATAATGAATTTGAAAACAAATACCATCCCTTGTGGAATGATTGGATTAGAAAGGATCTTTGATCCCGATAGACTAACCTAGAATCAAACTACGGAAGGTAGTGAGTGTGAAGCTGTAAACCTGGGGAAAGATGGACAAGTAAAGAATGTGTTTATTGGGAAAGTATGCACCCTAGAAGAGAGGGAAGGAATATTGAAGAACTTGAAGGAATTCTGTGACGTTATCACATGGGGATACGAGGATCTGAAGACTTATGATACCTCTCTTCACACACACCATTCCACTGAAACTAGGAAGCAAGCTTTTCCGACAAAGGCAGAGGCCTGTGAATCCATTGCTGGAGCCGTTGATTTATCAAGAAGTAAAGAAATTACTCTCAGCAAGGATAATTTTTCCAGTTAGGCACTCGACATGGGTCGCCAACTTGGATTCGGTTAGAAAGAAGAATGGAGAAATAAGGTTGTGTGTTGATTTCCGAAACTTGAACAAGGCCTCTGAGAAGGACAACTACCCTTTGCCATCTCTGGACGAGTGTTACGAATTGTTAATGGCTCTCAAATGATGTCGTTTCTAGATGGTTATTCTGGGTATAACCAAGTTTTGATGGAGGAAGAAGATAGATTGAAGACTGTTTTTACCACCAAATGGGGCACTTTCGCCTACAGGAGGATGCCATTCGGCCTCATCAATGCAGGAGCCACCTTCTAAAGGGTGATGGGACATTGCATTTCGTGACTTTGGAAGGTGCATAATAATTTATATGGATGATCTCACGGTATTTTCCAAAAGAAGGGAAGATCATATTGGTGACTTGAGGAAGATCTTTCAACGATGCAGAAGGTATGGGATATCCTTAAATCCCAAGAAATGCATGTTTGGTGTTACAGAGGGAAAGCTTCTTGGGCACGTCATTTTAGAGAAAGGAATCTCTATTGACCCGGAACGCATCAAAGCTATTTCAAAGATTGGCTTGCCTGCCAGTCAAAGAGAATTGAAGTCATTCTTTGGCAAGATTAACTTCGTTAGGAAGTTTATTATTGGATTTGCTGAGATCGTGAAACCATAGAATGATATGTTAAAGAAGGGAGCGAAGATAGAGTGGACAGTTCCAACAAAGCGAGCATTTGGGGAAATCAAGTAAGCAATTGTGAATGCCCCGATCCTTGTTAGCCCTGATTATACTAAACCCTTCTATTTATACTCCTTTGCTTTAGAGCATACCTGTGCAACAGTTCTCACTTAGAGAACGGAAGAGAAAGATGAACATCCAATTGCTTTCATGAGTTCACCAGCAAAGCTAAGATACCCAAATTTTGAGAAACAGGCTTACGCCTTGGTTAGGGGTATTAAGAATCAAGCATTATCTATTGAGAAGCAAGGTGTTTGCCATAGTTCCTAACGTGGCTGTGAAGACCTTATTGATGCAGAATGAATTGGGTGAAAGAAGAGGCAAGTGGGTCGCCACGATCCAAGAATACAACATAGAGATACAACCTATGAAGATAGTCTATGGACAAGCTCTAGCACAAACAATTGTCACTACAGGGCCCAGGTTGGTACAACAAACCTATGTTCTTGAAGAGGTATCTCCCGGAGAATGGTACGATGATGTTGTTTACTACTTGTTGAACCACAGGTACCCTTCACATTTGAACCTTGTCCAGAATAAAGCTTTAAGAATGAAAAGTTAGAGATACATGCTTCAGGGAGTTGTGTTGTACATAAAGAATCATGAAGGTATCTATCTGAGATGTGTGGGGAAGGAAGAAGCCAAACAAATCATGGAGCATTTTCATAGCAAATTTGGAACGAGTCACGGAGGTGGTTTGGCTACAACACATCAGATTGCTAGAGCAAGATACTACTGGCCAATGTTGTTTAAGGATGCATATGAACATGTGAAGGCATGTCACACATGTCAGGTGGCCGCTATTCAAGATAAGAATCCTGCTATGCCACTTCAACCAGTTATTGAAGTGAGGCCGTTTGCTCAATGGGGATTAGACTTTATTGGAGCAATCAATGCCCCTTCTTCGGCTCAGCATAAATACATCCTCACGGCCACAGATTACTGCACTCCATGGTTAGAAGCACAAGCTCTGAAATTATGTACCACGGATGTAGTGATCAAGTATCTCGAAGAGAACATTATTACAAGGTTTGGGTGTCCACACGCTCTGGTGTGCAACAATGGCCCTGCATTCTCATTGCCGAAGTTTTCAAATTGGCCTTTGAGTATGTGATCACACTGAAATTCTCTTCAAATTATTACCCTCGGGGTAATGGGCTGTCTGAATCAACAAATAAGAATTTGTTGAGTACGATTAAGAAGTTGTTGGATAAGAATCCCAAGGATTGGCATACACAGTTAAGGTTTTCTCTTTGGGCAAACAGGACTAGAACAAAGAATTCCTTCGGAACATCCCCTTATCATCTGGTTTATGGGCAAGATCCAGTCTTCCCTATTCAATTGAGAATTCCAACTCTGCAGTTTTTGCAAGAATACCTGGATGGCGAAGACACAGTTTGGACACGGCTTTCACAGTTACTGCACCTTGAAGAGAAAAGAGATTAGGCATTGGATAATTTCACGAAGCATCAAGGAGTAGTCAAACGATGGTTTGACAAACAGGCCAAGATTAAATGTTTCAGGATTTTTTACTTGGTTTTGTATTGGGATAAGGCCCATGAAAGAAGAGGTGATCTCAATAAGTTTGACAAGTTATGGATGTGTCCTTATCAAATTTCCGAAATCCTCGGAGATAATGCGTTCAAATTGAAGACTTTAACAGGGGAGGATGTTCCATTGCCCGTTAATGGGCATTTCCTCAAGCATTATTTCCAGTCGTAGGTCTCCTTTTGAGGCCTGCTTTGTACTATAGTAGATTAGGGTTTTCCCTCTGGGATTTTGGTTTGTTTGTTGGTTTGTTCTTTCCCCTTGCGGGTTCTGGTTTTCCTTTTGGTTTGTTTTTCTTTTGTTTGCTTTGGGTTTGGGTTTGGGTTTTTGGTTTTCAGCCCTTGGTGCTGGTTTCCCTCGAGCTTGTCCGCTCATGTGGTTTTGCTTAGGTCTAGGGTTTTGAGTGGCCTAAATTGTTCGGAGTCTTTGTTTGTGGGTGGGGTGGTGATGTTGTTTTTTGATTATGTTCCACCTATGTTTTCCACGGCTTCTGAACATTTGCTCTGAGTCATTCAGATCTCTTAGAAGAGGTTATGGTTGGTGAAAACTTTACATCATGCTTTAGCGCCATTGGAATCTTGAAACCCATAGTAGGCTTCACTGCTTACGAGCCAAAGGAATTGACTAAATGAAATGAAATATCAAAAGAAAGAAAAAGAAAGATGAAAAATTAAAAGAATTATCAAATTATTGGCTTTGGGAGCATGCAGATAACTCCACCGGGCCTATGGACGTCCGACCAACAGTGGAGCAATATTCGTGGAATTCTAGAGACAACCTCGTCGGAGCTATGGACGCTTGATTAGCAGCGAGGCAATGTCCCAGATGCTTTTGAAGTATAGATACTATTAGCCTGTCATAACTGATTTTAAGAGTTTTGGATGGTCTTCAGAGATGGAATCATTATATGTACACCTGAGCAATCAAAGATAGAATGTTTTACCGTGGGTTCAAGCCATGAAGTGTTTTTCAACACTTCACTCGTGGAGTTGCCAGATGTTGTGACCTAATCACACATCACCCCATCCCAGATGGGGACCCCCTACTTTTAGGCCCTCTCGGTCTTTTGTTTTGGTTTTTGGGGTCTTCTGGTGGCGGTTTCGTCAGTCTCTCTGCTTTGCGTGTGTGTGGGGGTTAAATTGATCAAGTCTGCCATTCGTTTGAGCGAATTTGGTTAAGTCTAGGGCTCGTTTTGTCAATTTTAGGGTTCTTGCCCTTAGTCCTATATTTTAGGGGTTTTTGTTAGGGTTTTGGAAAAACTAAATGCAAAACTAGAATCAGGACCCTTCGAGGAACCTCCCAGTAAAATTTGAGCTAAATCGGAGCAACTTTCTATTTTAGAAAGTTCCTATTTTTTAGGGGTTTTACTGCGTCTTGGAATGTCTTCATTTTGCCAAAAAGAAAACTTACTATTTTTAGTAATTTCTATTTTTAGTAATTTCTATTTTTAGTAAGTTTCTATTTATAGTAAGTCATCTTGCGTCCTGTTTTGGGGTCTAACACTGACGTTTTGAAAAGTTTCTATTTTTGGAAAGTTTATTTCTGACAGGACCATTCAAGCGGGCGATGAAGATTGAGCATTCATGACTATTTCTAAATCCGGAAAGTCAGAAGTAGACAAGATCGGTCAAAACTAGCTAAGTGTTGGTATCCATTCCTGAAGTGGAAAGTTTGAAAATCATCTAAGTCTAGAAAGTTCCCTTTCGTTCATGAATGGCATCCTGAATTTGAAGGCATCTGAAGTTGATCAAGTCTGAAAGATGAAATTGTGCCAAAATCCATGGCATAATGAATTTGGCGCCCAGGCAGGAGACAGGGCGCTGGGATGAGGCACCCATGGAAAGGCCATCAAACTCCAAATTCCTTGCCTTAATCAAAATAGTGCCCATGAAGTGGAGTGGGGCGCTGAAGTTGAGTTGTCTTGGAATTCATTGAAAGCATCAAAATTCCTTGCCTTATGAAAATTGGCGCCCAAGAAGTGGATAGGGTGCCAAAAGGAGTGGGTCATGGAGAATCCAAAATTTATGAAATTTCTTCACTCATGGAAAATTGCGCCCATGCCTTGGTAAAGGCGCCAAACAAAGGTATGCATGGAAAGCATGGAAATGTTGGAATTCCCTCCTCAAGCCTAAATAGCTCCCAGCTAAGGATGAAGGCGCCAAAATGCTCACCTCATGGAATTCAAGGAAAATTGTGAATTCCTCCTCCAAGGCCAAACATCGCTCAAGTGCCAGTCAAAGCACCAAAATCATGATGCTCATGGAAAAATGCAACAAATGATAAAATCCT
Organism: Cryptomeria japonica; assembly: GCF_030272615.1. Lineage (NCBI taxonomy): Eukaryota > Viridiplantae > Streptophyta > Pinopsida > Cupressales > Cupressaceae > Cryptomeria > Cryptomeria japonica. The sequence goes on along the minus strand of NC_081412.1, from coordinate 354,562,559 downwards.
CCTTCAGGGCAAAATAGTGCCTAAGTAGCCACTAGGGCGCTAAAGTGGCAGTGCCAAGGAAAAATTGAAAATGAAGGAATTCCTCCTTCATTGAGTTATAGCGCCCAAGGCATGAGTCATGGTGCCAAAAGTAAGGAATCATGGAAAGCATGGAAAACATTGAATTCCATGACAGAATGAAAATTGCACCCATGAAAATGGAAAGGCGCTAGGAGGAGAGATTGTTTTCTGAGATTGTTGCATTAAGATTGTTGAAGTAGCCAACTTAATACATTGTTCGATTTTGATGGTGTATTCTTGTTTTATTTTAGCAATCCGCATGGTTTGCTCTCTTCAGTTAGAAAAGATTTTGCTTTATGTTGTTAGAAGAACTGTATTTGACAGGATTACTTGTTGCAAAGTCCGAGCTCATACTTTTGGTGTGCAGCTGATTGTTGCATATTGTGCATTGTTAGCATGAGCGTCCATTATATGTGTATGCTTAACTTCGATTATTAGTGAAGATTGTTCGAATTGATGGTCCTCATTGGTGATTTGAAAACCCTCTACACACCCTTTGAAGCAGCCTTCACGTAGTTGTGCTCTGTTGGCGAAACAAAGTGTGGCTAGATTTTGCGTGAGTGATCCCGTCTCTTCGTTCTTAGGCCTAGATTAGACTTAGCTTAGTTCTCTAAACCCTTTCCCCATTTCCTTTTAGTATTTTCCAAATCAAAAAGTCCCACAAAAACATTGTTTTCAAAGCTAAATCATTCGTATCAAATCCTTGAACTTGCACAAATTTGTTATCCTCTTCAAGTGAATGCATAAGGCCCCTTGGTTATCAGCACACTCATCAACCGATTGAGTCACGTCCAGGATTAAAGGAACCTTGGAGTTAGCCGTTTGAACTTTCCTGCAATCTTAGCATACGGTATAACTTTGATCAAGAGAGAATAGAGTGATTGTTGATGAACTTTAGACGCTGTCATAAAAAACACGTCAACAACTACATTTTGACATATTGACATTTGTACTTATTTTGATATCATTCTAGTAATTGTAAATTTTTAATCATCTTTATGATATTTTTGTGCTACTCATTGTAATGATGTAACCATCTTTATGATATTTTTGATGTAATAGAAATCTCCAATTTGACAATTTCAGTTGTCAAATTCTATTTAGTATTTCAAGAAATCTTAGTACTTAGTATTTGCAATTTTGCTATTCTATAATTTTACTAATTTGCCAAAGTTTCATTTGGAATGTAATTCTTATACATCTTTTCACAACTAGTTTTTCAAGTATTATAAGTCTATATGTATATCAGCGCCACCCCGCCCACCATCCCCAAACTTAGGCCCTTTGCCCCCCATCCTCAAAACCCGTCCCCCGTCCCCAATGCCGGTGGAACATTGATTCAAATACATGTTATGGATATTTCATATTTCTATACCAACATTTTTTTGGAAGGAAAAAGTTTAGTTATTATAAGTTCAAACAGATAACTACGATTTTCATGGCTGCCACAATATTCTTGTCTAGCGAATTTCCAACAATGTACCAAACTAAACCTGTGTTATTTAGAAAAAGACAAGTAGCACTAGTGGGTCTCTATCTGTCCAGAAGAGATCCCAAAACTAAAATGAGTTGTAAACATTGTTTATAGATAGAACTCTAACAGGTCCATGAATGTAATGAAAAAATAAGAACTCGTGAACAAATTAAAAATTTCAAGTAAACGACATATAAACATTGGCCCTTGAGGGCATACCCTTTTTGCTATACATGAACAGAAAATAAAATCCTTAAACAAAGTATATATTTGCTGGGTCTGTTGTAAAGCTCTTATTTCCTTAATTATTGTTCAATAATAACAACCAGTGTCTTACCAGCATCTGCCACCAGCCATGGGCCTTGATCCTACATTTGGTCTTCCATAAGAGCATTAGAGGGAGAGCTACTTTGAGAAGGCTTCTGCTTGTACATGAGAGAGGGGGGAAAAGAAGTCATCTTTTAACAGTAGCTAAATCATCAATGAGCAGTTTAACATCTTCCTGAATAGACTCCTTGACATGGAGCCAATATGCTTAAATGGAGTCAATAATCCAAGTTTAGTTAAACTGTGTAAAGGCCATAGTGTTGTTAAATAGTGATTTTTTATTTCGCCATACCAACTTGTGTACATATTCAATATGTATTCCTGCATGTGCTACACGTTAGTGCTAATATTAGTAAATATCAAATATAGTATTACTCTGCATCATATGTCAGTCTAGTCACTTTGAACTCATACACATAACAACACTTTTTATAAGCTATTTCAGATTACAGAATTTATCAATCTTTGTTTCTCATTTTCAAAGTATAGATTGTTTTTAAAATTAAAATCATGTGGTATAGCATGAATTTGCAAGTTATAATCAAGTAGCATTTTTTTAATGCATATTGAAACCCAGATAATTTGTCAGAGAGGATTTTGTTCGTAATTTTGAGAATTTTCTGAAATGCTTTGTAAAAGTGGACTTTATTATTGCAGTTGTCCAAAAATTTTCATCACATTTGTCATCGAGTTCCTGAATATTTGGTTGAAATTTAAAATCCAATTTGTTGCTTTTCCAATTATATTCTTGAATTTTGAGTTGAAACGACGTGATCCATGATGTCATAGAGAATGTTAATGAGGTTTATCAGGTTTGTTTGTACACCATGTAGTTTAAAACACAGTTGATGAGGTGTAAGCCTGATCAAGACCAATGCACATTTGGCAATACAGCCTTTATTTGAATACAGATATAATTCTTGTTGCTACCATTTTCCAGGGACACTATGAAATTCATTCTTTGTCTGGCTCTTTTCAAAGTACCGAAGATGATGAAAGGCCTATTGGTGGTCTTAGTGTTTGTTTTTCTGGGCCAGATGGGATTATTATGGGTGGTGCAGTGCCAGGTTGTCTTATGGCCGCAAGTCCTGTACAGGTAATGGTACTTTAGTAGCTCTTTTTAAGCTTATGTTCATACAGGTTACTTCCTACCCAGTCAATCTATTAATCACATACTGTTTTTAAACTTTCAGGTAATAGTTGGTACTTTTGTAGTGAATGACAAAAAAGGCATTGTACGGAATGGAAATGGTGATATTTTCAGTGGTACCATGTCATCACCTATCCCAGAGTTGCCACCACCTCGAGCTGGTTTACTGTCAACTGAAGTATTCGGTAAGTCTAGGGCAGGCTTAAAAGGCTACAGTGATAAAAATACCAACAGCCATAGTTTTCCCCAGCAGATTCAGGTGTTGAGCACAATGTCTTCAAACCCAATCGATTGGATGCACGCTGAATTTGAAGCTCAGATGAGATCCAATCCCAAGTTAAGAATAGCAGGTAGTTTGACTAAATAGTTTCAGTTTGCAGCTGTGTTCTTTACGCTTTGTTTATGAAAATAATTCAGAATTTCAAGATTGGTTTATACTTTATCAATGGGTATTCTTAAATAGCCTTCTAATGTTCAAATGGAACCTGTCTCAGAGAATATCAGTTTTTTTCTGAGGGATAATTATTCTCAGTTACTGTCTTTTGAGAGGATTTGCACCTTGGGAGATAGGTGGTTTCTAATTGACTATCTGCGTGCTTTGTTTTTTGGAGGTTATGATTGAATCGGAGTTTGTACTTTAAACTTAGAAACACACATATAAAGTGAGGATGAAAGAGACAAGGTTTTATTTTGCAGAAATTTTGTCCTTTAGTAATGGCTATATTTTGCCATATTTAATTATCTTGCAGTTACAATATTTGAAGGAATTGCTGTTAAGTGTGTGTTATATCAATATGGTGAATTGTGCTAGGGATTAACGTGTTATTTTATTGGATTTTTTGTAAGCTGGGCCTTGTTTATGTAAATAGTACATCAATTTAGCCTGTGTTAAATTGACACGTTAGCTGAAATTGTTAATAGGAATAGGGATTTGAAAAAAAATTAAATCTGAATTACTAAAAGGTAGATTCTCGACTCTGTAGTATGCACAAACTTGTACTTTACATTATATTATTCACAGTGTGGAGTCTAGACTGTCTGAACTTTTCTTAAATGCCCAACTGATCCATAATTTTTTACCTGTGATTGTTTAGAGGTAACAGCTCAGTACACATTTTTGAGTATTGTATATCCAAAAAGAAATCTGGAATCATTTGCATATTTATGTTAGACAATGTTGTATGCGGCTTACATTGGTGTAAGATAGGAGCCATGTTCATGTTGTTGTAACCGCTCCTTAGTTACTATTTTTTTCCACATCCAGCACTAACCTATTAGTGATCAATCATCTTCCAACTAAATTAGAAGTGCCAACTTCATAGCTTTACCAACCATAGTCACATACACACTGAATAATTCACATTTACATCATATATACACAATTGCAATAATCGGTGCATGCATCACATATACTGATATACACAATGCAACTAGTTCAAGCACCTAATGCATATACACAATATGAATAACTTAACCTCACAAGTACACATAGTCGCCAGGTAACAAAAGGGAATTAGTTGAAGCTTTATCAGAAGCATCTTTTCTTTCTCATGGTTCACTAACACTTAAGCCTATAAGTACATCCCATCTCAAAAAGGCATGTCAATGCATCTCATACTGCATTGTGGGTCCCATCCTTTTTTCCAATCAACTGCCACTTAGGATGACAAGCAAGCATCTCATACTACTTGTCATTATTGGCAAGGGCATACATATAACTTCATCCACAATACCCAAGGCCATTTTTACACAAGTACACAATGACTGACTCACATACATTGTGACCAACTAGCAATGGCAAATGAATCAGACACTCTGCATGCATCTTCCTATTGCCTAGTTCACTAACACTTAACCTTTAAGTGCATCCCAACTAGAAAAATAAATGTTGGTGCATCTCATACTACATTGTGGGTTTGATCCTTTTCCCCAATTCTCTGCGTTGCTTGTGATGATGGGAAAGCATCCCATACTACTTGCAATTATCACCAGATAAAGTGTCAATGTTGCAACACACATCACATAAGACCATTAATAAGATCTCATAGCTCGTTAAACCTTTCAAGTCAATGGATCTTGAATCCTGATGCCTTCATGCCATTGGTGAAAGCTAGTCCAACCTAGTATGGGGTAGCTCTTGGCATCTATCAACCTCATAGTAATGGTGAAATCTGGCCAAGCCCTATCATACCATGGGTAGCTCTTGGCTTCCATCACCTCTATGCTGCTAGCAACAGTCGGTTAGACCCTAAATTATGGTTGTTAGCAACTTAGCCCCTTAACATTTGTCACTAGCACAATATTGGTGATAATCACTTAAACCACACTTGCATCATATCATAAACAGCTTTTGGCATCCTTCATCTATATGCCACTAGTGAAAATTGATTAATCCATATGATACGATTTATAGCATATAGCATCTCACTTGCACAATATCAGTGACACTTGATTATCTGCACTTGTATCAGACTTGATTTTGACATGTAGGGTCATCTTACAGCCAAGCACACAAAATACATGCATCATTAGGGTTTACAAATAGTAATCAAGCTGACTTAGATATATGTCACATAAAGTGATCCACAAACCTATACATCAGGTCCTATTGCCTTGGGGTCGAATTACCAACACACAGTTAACACATTGAATCCACATGAGTTGCCCTCCAGTCAACACATATACATAAACAAATACCAACTAATAAAGCAATTAAGTCCATTCACTTTATTCAATTGTTTTTTGGGCACATATTATTTATTAGACATAAATTAACTCATAGGAGTAAATTGTAATATTAAACAATGTCCTACCTGAGTATATATCAATTTTGTATATTACTAATTTAAGGCTTATCATACATTTATGCACCAAATAGATGTAAAGAAAAAATGCCCTTCCTTGTTAATTGCTTGTACTTGGCAAAGGTGGACACAATGAACATCATCCTAAAATCAACACAAAATCAAGTACATATTTAGAGTAGTAGACCAGGTTTTGTGACTAACCTATACCCTGCTATACGTTTCATTGATTGAAGACACAAGGCCATAGTGTTCAAACTTAAACACATAAACTCCAATTCATTTCAAGGAATAAATACAATATCTAGACAATAAATTAATTTCTATAGCCTCTGAAATAGGTCTCAAGTAGACAGCTAAAATAATCGTGTAACAAATACATTATAAATCAACATGGATTACAAAGTCCATACTTCATAGTATTTCTCAAAAATAGTTTTTAGTCTCTAGGATTTACAACTTTAATTCAAGATATCATGCGTTTGAACAAAATTTCACTTTTACAAGGTTGTGGGTTTGCCAGTGTCCTATCATACCAACTTGTTTTCTGAAATTTGAATGGTCCATTATACAGTCTATGCTTATAATATGGTAATTTAGACATTACATCTTTTAAATTAGGTTCACAGATACACAGAATAGTTTCATGGAACTATTTTTTTTTATACCAAAGTGAAAGTAAAGAGATGTCATATGATTATGATTCCGTATCCAATAAGAGAGTTGAAGATGTTTTAGACCAGATCTGTCACATCTTTCTCATCCCTCAAACTCTCCTTTTGATTCTACTTTAATGGGCATCCCATACCCTTTGACAGGGCAACCATACCTGTGCCATATTGTTTATTATGCTTTGATGAACAAGCCCTATTTCTCAGTCTACGCAGCCAATGCCTTGTTATTCGTCTCCCCTCAATTCATGAATACCATTTAAAATTTGTCCTCATCAAATTTTCTTTAATCTCTGATAAATGTCTTTCCTGCCTACTGCGAGGAATGTGACACACATTTCATAAGTTTGTAGTGTAATTCAAATTTCAGATTTTTTAACAATGTATTATATTACATATAGTATAATTTCAATACTTGCTTTTAGTTTAGGTCAGTGAAAAAGAATATTCTATGTTTGACCGTCAGGCAAATACTTTCATTATTCGATTACAATTACATTCCTTGATGGCATATTGGATACATTTATTCATTTATACTGGAAGTTTCGTTACAAATGTTCTGAGCTTTGTTTTGGCAGTTGAATATTATTTCTGGTAGGTTTAACATGTTAGGATTCTGGCCCATGAACTAATAAAGTAACTTTTCTTCTAGAAATGTCTTCGTTAGGAGAAATTTTTTTATGCCTATGATTCTGGTATACTTATTTCGTTTGATGGCTTTCAGTCCCAGTTGTAGTCAAAATGTTAATTTGGTTTTGTTATTTTTGTGATTTTTATCAGCATTGACTAATAGCATGTATTGGGATTATTATCTTCATCCTTATGGATTACTTTATATGTAATGAAATGTGCTTTTTCATCGGCATTTTGTTGGATTAATCTCCAAGAAAATATATGGAATAATCTACTAGTAAAAGACCATTTTAAAGTGTTCCATGAAACATGACAATCTACGCATGAGCGTTGTGAGTTGGTTTTACTAAGCAATTGCTCAGCTCGGCTCATAGGCTTAATTGCTAAGTATTGTTTTTTGTGCTTAATGGAGCATTAGGTTTATATATTGGTCAATTGGGATGTGGTCCAGTGGTAAAGTTGTGGTCATTTTACAATGATGGATTTTCATTTCTCAGATGGTGTGGTGTTTCCAGAACTCTAGTGATTAACAACCTTTAGCAAAAATGCTTTAGCATTTTTTTGTGTACTAACAACATGAAATGTTTGACATTGGTTTAGCATTTGTCATATTTATGCTAACAAAATGAAATGTTTGACGTTGGTTTGCCTGGACAATTTTGTATAAAAAGCTTCTTGTGATTGAGCAGGTCTTTGATGAGTGCAAATAGGGTGTTGGCATTAAATAATTATTTTATATGCTTACTGCTTGTTATCCCCTACTTTAAAATTGATACCCAATATATGTCTTGCCAATCCTGGTTTTAGTCTATTGATTTCAATTGTCTTTATGGGAAGTATGTAAGAGATGAAAATGAAGTTGAATACATCTCATGCAGGAGCAGCAGACATCAGAAGCCTCAAGGATAAAGTTGAAGGTGAAGATGAAGTTCATACAGAGTGATCATGTTGTGATCATGTTGTGATCATGTTCATGTTGTGATCTAACTTTTTAATTCAAACTAAAGAGTACATGACACGTGACCTTTTTTAAGAGATTTGGGCTACATTGTTTCGATTTATTCTTCGTTTTTATAGTTTGTAAATCATAGCTATCCCTTTCCATAGCTATCTCTTTTCCTTGTAATTCTTTTATTAATAGTACTTGTACTTGATATCTTGTAAATTCTTTTGGCTCTCTTATTCTTGATTTTCAATGAATTTTTTAATTGATATTTAATTTACTTTTATTAGTATAATTGAGAAAATAAATTCTAGTGTCTCTTGCATTAATTATTATTTGAATGGCAATTGTTGATTTGTAATTTCTTGTACAATTGAAATGTTGAAAAGGACATGTATAGTATGAAAATCTAAATTAATGGTAAAGAGTTACAATTTAATGTTTGGAGTAATTAAAGAATAATAAATAAGTCATATACAATAGATGTTTCTTGAGAAATTTGTTAAGGGAAATTGATTTGTTAGTAGCAAATATCTTTTTTAGGATGACTTAGCAAACCAAAAGAAAAATATTTTTTCAATTAATTAGGGATTTACTCAATAGAAATTTTGAGAAATTAGAGACAAATTTATTAAGAAAAATCATGTAAATTAAATCATGATTTTGCAGATAAAATTGTAAGTTTTGATTTTGCAAAAGCTTAATCTTGTATGAGTTTTTTGTTAATCTGCTTGTGAAATGTAATATTCTTTTCACCCTCCTTGTTCATCAAAAGGTGATTTTTTTAGAAAAGAGTATCATTCATTTTCTTACTCATCTAACATAACATTGAAGACTCGTAATGTTATTCATACATACATCTACATATAAGATTATTGATGTCTACCGTTGTCATTTCAACAAAAGTGTGATGCCCATTCTTTTATACATGAAAAATGAATATGATATCCCCTTTTGAAACTTGTTGGTTTGACAAATTAGATTTGTTTGAGTCTCGACATGTTTTTCTTAATTGAAACAACTTTTCTCAAGTGAGTTTTATTCATGGTTGTCCCATGATTAGTACAAGTTCTTAATAATATTTATTTTGATGCTAATGATCCTTTATTTACTACTTAAATTGTAATTTGTTTGAAAGAATTTAGGATTCTTAATGACTAACAATATTCTATTTAATTTTTATATTGTTAATTTTTTTACAAATATTTTGCTAATATGAGTATCAACATGACACCATTACAAACCACACTAGAAATCACTTATGAAAGACTAACAATCATAACTTAGAATTCCATATTATATGTTCCATGAACTTTGATTTTGGATCTCCACATTGACCTTGAACACTAAATATATTCTATCGCATGTAACAATCTAATTATTACTCTTTCTCTAATAATATAAGAAATAAGAAACAATAAAAACATTACCTACATCTCTTTCGAACATATAATGGTGTTGAAGATTAATTGAAGTTCTCTAGCACTTTACACACAACCCCACTAAAACAAAAACAATGATACTTGGGATGCACACGTTGACTAAAGCGATGTTTGGAATCACTTGGCAATTATATGTCAATTTTTCTTTTCTTTATTGAGATACTATGATAGATTGTATATAATTTACCTTATTTTCTCTAAATGTTATGCAAACCATAAAGCAATGCAATTTTCTGCTCTAATGCACATGGGTTTTTACATTATTGTTTGTAGTATAACAAATATTTTTAAAATAAAATTATATTTTATTCGAGTTAATTTTTTAAGAATGTTATAAATTTTATGGTGGTTTATAGTATGCATTACGATTATAGATGTATATAAATGAAAGCGAGATATGAATAATAGTTATACTGTGTGAATTGTATCTAAAATTAGAAGAAAAAAAATAGTATAAATTAGGATTATAGATGGATATAGATGCAAGAGAGACATGAATAATAATTAGGTTCTTAAGTTTAAGTGATAAAAGAAAAAAATATTGTAAAAAATACATAATCGTATGTAAAATTAGAACTATATATAGGCTTACATGCAAGTAATATATAAAGTAGATGACCTCTATTAATGCATTCTTTCGAAATTTTGTATGATTGTGGTGATTATTTTATCTTTCCATCAAAGTCAAGATCTATAATATATATGTCCATAATAATTATGGAAGATAGTTACAAAAATAAATGGACCTTACATAATGAACATTGTGAAATAAAATATAGGACTATGAAATAAATTATTGACTAATGCTAATTCGCTATAATGGTTGAAGCTCATAAAAGGTTGATCAAATGGTTAAAAATAATGTGTCACACACATATAAGATACTGCAACAAAGAACAACAATATAATAATTGATAAGTGAAAATGAATGAATAAGGCAAGTATATTTATATGCAAATAAAAATACATTCAATCGGAGGTGTTCCATCAAGACAAAAGGTAATGTCTCTTAGTAGTACATTAATATTTAATCATGATTAATTAAGTTTATAGAAAGCCTTCTTTTCCAAAAAGGCTATGAGATGGAAGTAGTGTGTTGACTCATCCAAGGTCTATATTAAAAAGTAAGGAGTATCTTTGTGATAAAAGATTTGAATGCCATAATTACTTGAATATTATTTGTTTACATATTTTTAATAACTAGAAATAGGGTCTATAAAACATTTTTGTCAAATGAAAAATCTTTTACAATAGAAAATGATCGACAATATACTTATTTTACAATATCTTTATTTATTTTTTTAATTAATTTAATTTCACATTCATATTGCAATTTTATTTTCACAACGAAATTTCATATATCTTTTCCTTTTGCAAACCAACATTCTTATACTATAATACTTTAAAAAATATCATTGTATACACATAATTATCATTTATAATTATTTAATTTTAAGGTAAGTGCTACTAGTGGGGTAGCTCCCTTTATTACACTAAAAATAAAATAAAGTTGCATAGGTGCTTATTATAGATATTTGTGTAAAATGAACCTAATCCTAGCACCCACTTCATACATCCTAGCAACTTGTACAACAGAAAAAAAATCCTCATTGCCTTGAAGGAAAGCTTGAAAATCCTTTGTATTGTTCTAATTGTTTCCTTTCTTGAAGAGACCCCATGTTGCCTTTGTCTTTCCTTTCTTTCCCTCTGTTGGAAGTGGAAATACTTTAAGAGGGGGGGTGAATCAGAGTATTGAATAAATTCAACTTTTGACTTAAAAGGTAGATACACACTTTAGACCTTGATCAAATGCAAATGGACGTGACTTGTAAATGCAAAGTAAATAATGAACCTTAGAGCAGTATGATATGCAATGTGAGAGATTTACAGTTCATGTTAAAAGCATGATATAGTATTGTTCAACTATACTAATGAACAACCTTTAGATTCTTTCTTGAACACATAAGCCAACAAATGATAGATTTCTTTATCATTTAAGCATACATTATTACATGACAGAATTGAACAATTGAGTATTGACCTTTTAGACAACTTGAACAGTGAGAAAAACTATCAGAGCTTTGCATGAACAGAAAGAAAGACTTGAACAATTAGGCACAAAGACTAAGAATAAATAGCATCACATAACACATGGATTTCTTGAATGGGAAAACCCTCATGGGGTATTAAAAACCACTCGAAACCTATCTTCTTTATTTAACTCAAAAACCAACTCTTTACAATGGCGGAGTATCAACTCAACACCTTATCTGAATTCCAATTTCTTGGGAGCACCAACTCCTCAAACTACAAAGTCACTTTCATAATTTGTAATCACTACTAGCCTTAAAACTACACTAATCGTGCAATCCCAAAATCATTAATGAATACAAAATGCAGAGTATGATTTTGAATGATACCAATTACAAAATGTATTGTATATAACAACACTACAATATAATTTCTCTTGGATTTGAATAAACTTCTCTGTTGTGCAAACCAGAGATCACAGACCCTCTTTTCAAACTTTTCAGATAGTCAATGTAACACAAAGAATCTTTCATAATGCTTTGTTTCCTTTGTACAATCATCTAACTGAGCAATGGCTTGAAGTCATGAATTTATAGAGTAGAACAAATGAAACCCTTACAACAACTGAAAACTTGAGTCAAGAACAAAGCCTCGAGTTAGGGTTTCAAAAAATAACTGAAGCTCAAAAACAGTTGAAAAAATTAAACAACCGTAACCACTTTTTGCAATAAAAACTTGAATCTCTTCCTTTTTCTGTTCATAAGCAATTGAAATTCTTCCTTTCTTTTGCAAAGAGATGGAATTACTAAAGCGAGAAAAGTAAAAAAAACTTTTCCATTCCCACTACTTATCAAATGATTAACTGATTTCATCTTTTTGCAACATGAGCTTAATCTCTTAAAGAATTATTTTTCGAAACAAAAAACAAAAACTGTGTTCATTTAATCTAAATCTTTCTTTTGACTAACTTCTCTAACTAAAAAGAAGAGAATCAAAAATATGGTGAAAAGATTCTACTTGTTTGCAGGCCGATAAAATGACAAAAATTGAACCAACTCAACCCTGTCCAGAAACACAACCCCCGATTTAGCGCGACCAAGTCAATAGGGACAACAACATTATTTCCTTGTCTTTCATAGATTTCACAGAACGTATCCATGGTGTGCATGGTAAGTGACGATGCTAGAAACAACAGCTAGGGTTCCATAAACCCTTAATGAACAAACTGAAATCATTTTGCCCTTTTTTCTTTTCCCAAATCAAATACTATGTCAAAGTATACAAATCTTTCAAGTCCGATGAAGACATTTGTCAAAACACTTGGATGACCAACATAATAATGTGCCAAATCAACGCCCTCGTGGAATGCCAAGAAATCATTAATCTGTGAAGAATGCCACTGACTACATGTATGTATAGAAGTGAAACCGACAGTCAAATGCAAGATGACCAAGCCCGATACATATCTCAACAACCAAGAATTTGATGGGATATTAAAGAAAAAATAATGTGTCCGTGAATATCATGTTGAGAGGGGACATATTAAAAATATGTTACCTTGTCACAAGGCAACTTTATCATCTTACCAAAGCCTAGTGACTTAGTCACTAAGAAAACATATTTAAGTTGGCACTTCTATAACCCCTTTTTCATCTCATCATCAACAGTTAATCACAAATCACATCTTTTCAAGGATATCAAGAGTCAATGTAGATCATGAATATTTGACACGATGCCAACTAAAAATGCCTCGGGGTGAACAAACTCCCCCTTTGGCATTGGTGTCAAATCTGAAAAGAAGAACTAGAATTGAAACCAATATTCATGTATATCACAAGCAAAACCAATATACCTAGATGTCACAATTGTAACTGAGAGTCATAACCCCTGTGTGAATTTCATAGTCACTACATAGATCATAAAAGCATCAGAACAACTTTGAGCAAATAACTGAAGCCCATAATCTGAAATTGGTCACGGTCACATAGAATAAAGAAATCTAATAAACACAAAGCAAAGAACTGTCTGAAATCTTTGTACAAAATCTTTGTATTACGAAATCTCTTTATGAAATCTCCCATGCACTATAAGGAAAAAAACTGAACAATGACAAATCTGAAGACTGAAGTATTACCCAAAATCTCCCCCTTTGACATCAATGCCAAAGGAGAGATGCTGAGATAAGATACACTACATGCAAATATAGGTTGCATACAAATACACGAAGTATATGAATGCAACATACACTTACTATAGAATATCTTATAAAAAAAATACCGTAGGGGTAGAACCGAGAGATAAAGCATACAAGGCCACAATGTGTCATAAGGGTAAATAATATGTAAGCAATGCTCCCCCTTTCTCCATGATCAAGAGAGAAAAAAAATTACTGAAACAAATCTGCCAAAAGCAATAGAGCACACCACTTGTGAAATATGAAAGTATTCAAGGTATCAACACACGTTCCAAGAATCAACTGTATCAATCAATTTGTACCAAACAACAATGAGAGAGAATGTTGTCTACCTGGACCATATTCACTGTCATTTTGAGACAATAAAGAACTCTTATCAGATACTGTAATGATACTGAGAAAAATCACAACTCTGTCATTTAAGCAACTGAATTGAAATAGCCGCAGATATAACATGAAGTAGCAAATAGTAACCATAGAAAGCAACAATGAGCTGCATAGAGAGCTTAGAAGCTCCCCCTGAATCGATGATGAGACTTTAAGAGAGCAAAGATCGAGAGACAACTCTCAATCGCAAATGAAGCCTTTCAAAAGCTTCTGTAGCCAAGGGCTTACTGAAGATATCAGCCACCTATGCTTGAATAGGAATGTATTGCAAAGTGACTTCATTAGCCAACACCTTTTGATGAAGAAAGAGTAATTTAATAGCAATGTGCTTCATTTCAGAATGCATGACCGAATTTTTAGATAGACTTATAGTACTAGTATTATCATAGAATATAAGAATAGGTTTGTCAACAATAATACCCATATCCATAAGAGTTTGAGCCATCCATAGTAGCTGAGTACAACAAGAAGTAGCAGTAATGTACTTTTCTTTTGTTGTAGAAAGAGAAGAAAAGTCTTACTTCTTGCTTTGCCATACCACAAGACAATCACCAAGGAAAAATGTTGCACCAATGATTCTTTTTTTGTCATCAGACAACCAACCCAATCAACATCAGTATAAGCCATTAAAGTAAAATTATCATTTCTAGGATACCAAAGGCCAAAATCAAGAGTGCCCTAAATATACTTAAATATTCTTTGAACAACTGTAAGATGGGACTGTTTAGGAGCATATTGGAATCTAGAAACCATACACACTACCTGTATTAAATCAGGTCTTGATGCAGTTAAGTATAATAAACTGCCTATCATAGACCTATATTCAGTTTGATCAACATCAGGGGGTCCATCTACTTTAGAAAGTTTACATCCTATTACTATTGGAGTGCTTACTACGTGACAATTTGCCATCTGAAATATTTTTAACATTTCTTTTGCATATTTCGATTGGGACAAAAATATTCCATGTTCAAGATGAGAAACTTGAAGACCAAGAAAGAATGTTAGTTCACCTAACATTGACATTTCAAATTCTGATTCCATAATCTTTGAGAATTTTTTAGATAGTGCATCATTATTGCTTCCAATGATAATGTCATCTACATAAACTTCTACAACTAGAATATCATTACCTTCCCTTTTGACATAGATATTGTTGTCCACACCTCCTCGTATGAAACCATTTGCTATCAAATGTGAATTCAATCTTGAATACCAAGCCCTAGGGGCTTGTTTAAGACCATGTAGAGCCTTTTTCAACCTGTAAACATAATCAGATTTGTCTTTTGCAACAAACCCTTCAGGTTGTTCCATATACACTTCCTCATCAAGATACCCATTCAAAAATGCAGTTTTCACATCCATTTGATAAACCTTAAAATCCTTGAAACAAGAGTATGCTAAGAATATTCTAATAGATTCAATTCGAGCAACAGGTGCAAAAGTTTCACCAAAGTCAATACCTTCATGTTGTGCATACCCTTTGCACACAAAACATGCTTTATTTCAAACCACCTTTCCACATTCATCCAATTTGTTTCTAAAGATCCATTTGCCACCAATGACATTTTTATCATCAAGTCTTAGGACTAATTCCCAAGTTTTGTTCTTCTCAATCTGGATGATTTCTTCCAGCATAGATTTCAACCAACAATCATCATTTAAGGCATCATTAATAGTTTTAGGCTCAAAATCAGTTACCAGACAAAAGTGTTCAGCAATTTGAGCTTGTTCCTCCAGTTTAGCTTTTCTTCTGGTTAAAATTCTTGCATCTCTATCCCCAATAATTAGATTTTGAGGGTGCCTCTTGGTAATAATCTTGGAGGGTGTATTTAAAGGTGTTACTACTTTATAGCTTGAAGCATCCTCCTGTTGAGAGTTTTCTGCTGCAACAGATTTAGGAGGCTTGTCAAGTCCTAATGTAGGTTCCTCCTCAACATCTTGCAAATGATTATCATCTAGAAGCAATTTTTCATCAAATGTGACATTTATAGATTCAACAATCTTATTCATCCTTATATTGAAACATTTGTAGGCTTTACTGTGTGTAGAGTATCCTAAAAAGATACCCTCATCTGACTTGGATTGAAAATTGCCTAGAGTTTCATCATCCTTTTCAATAAAGCATTTGCAACCAAAGATTTTAAAATATTTAATAGTGGCAGAATTACCATACCATAGCTCATATGGAGTGAAATTAGATTTCACTCTGATCTGCACCTTGTTTAAGATATAAACTGATGTATGAACAACTTCTTTCCAGAATCTATTAGGCAGTTTGGCTTCATCTAAAATTGTTCTTGTCATTTCTTTCACAATTTTGTTTTTCTTTCGACAACCTCATTCTATTGAGGTGTTCTAGAAGCATCATATTGCCTTTTGATGCCATGTTGTTCACAATAATCAATGAACTCTTGTGAGGTAAACTTACCTCCTTTATCTGATACCAAACATTTAAGTTTGAAATTTGATTCTTTCTCAACCATTTTACGAAAGATTTTAAATCTTTCAAACGCTTCTGACTTATGTTTGAGAAAAGTTACCCAAACCATTCTAGTGTAGTCATCAACGAACAACATGAAGTATTCCTCACCAGTTAATGACCTTGTTCTAATAGGACCACACAAATAAATGTGTACAAGTTGCAAAGGTTTGGTTGAGGAGTGTTCCTTTGACTTGAAACTTACCTTTGTTTGCTTGCCTTTCAGACAACCTGGACAAACAACATTTTCTGGTTTACTTAACACTAGTAAACCTCTTACATTCTGATATTTATTGATTTTAACCAGATTATCAAAGTTTATATGCCCTAACCATTTGTGCCACAACCAGTTTTCTTCAACTTGGCCCATAAGACACATGCCTTCATTTATTTCAGGATTATAAGAGTCAAGAAGATTGTAAATATTTTCATGTGTTCTTAATCCAGTTGCAACTATTTTATCGGACTTAGTCTTGATTGCACAACCTTGTGAGTTGAATGAAACACTGTATCCACTAGCACAAATTTGACTGACACTTAAAAGATTGTGTTTGAGACCTTCTACACAGTACACATTGAGAACAGGTGTAACATCATTGAGAAGCAAGGAACCTTTACCTTTTATTTGCATTCCCAAGTTATCACCAAACTTCACAAAACCACAAGCATAATCTTTAAGTTTTAAGAATTTGTCCTTATCCCCTGTCATGTGGTTGGAACAACCACTATCAACTACCCACAATGTCTTCTTATTGGAAAGAAAGGCAGTTTGTACAAGCATGGATTGTTCTATGCTTGGAATAAGTTTGGGTCTTGAAACCTTTCTTGTATCTTGTTTATTAGGATTGCACTATTTGGATGTATGATCAACTTTATTACATTTAAAACACCTGATTGTATTAGGAAAGCCAAAGTATTGTTTGTGACCGAATCCTGGTGTTCTACGGATCATGAACTTACAAGTACTCACTTTGTGACCAAATTTATTACAAAAGAAGCAATAGTCATTAAAAAAGGAATTAATCCTAAAATTATTCCAAGACTACTTCTTATTATATATTTTGAAATTATGATTAACAGATTTTGAGCATTGACCTGTGCCAACAAGTTGCTTTTGATTCCCAAGCATATTATTCAAGTGAATGGTTTTTTCATGCTCTTCAACTTGCTTTTTGAGAGAGATAACGTGTTGTTTAAGAGCTTGAATCTCTTTGT
The DNA here is from genome assembly GCF_030272615.1 of Cryptomeria japonica. Taxonomy (NCBI): domain Eukaryota; kingdom Viridiplantae; phylum Streptophyta; class Pinopsida; order Cupressales; family Cupressaceae; genus Cryptomeria; species Cryptomeria japonica. Next base: position 354,544,746 of record NC_081412.1, on the reverse strand, counting down.
CTTTATTAGCAAGGACTGATTTGAGATTACCACAACTCTTTTAGAGTCATCTAACTCAACTTGCAAAGATGTAATCATCTTTTTTGGATTTTGCTCTTGAGAAGCAATTTGTTTCTTAAGTCTTCTGATTTCTTGTAGGGCACAAAGCAATTCACCCTCAAGATTTATTTCACAATTATCTGGATCATATTGACTGTTTGTTTGATTATCTAGTTGACTGCTTGAATCTTTCCGCACATCAACTTCAGCCATGAATAAGGTTTCACTTTCATCACCTAAACAATCATCTGATTTATCACCAGTGTGTTCTTTGCTGAATAGACTCCTTTTCTTTCAGAAGTTGTTGAAGTTAAATTTATTTTTAGGACTAAAGATCTTTTTCTTGTAATGCTTTTCAATCTGATCATCATCAATGTTTTGATCAACATGAGGACATTGGGTTGCAAAATGACCAGCCTTACCACAATTGAAACATTTGAGTGGCAATTTTCCTCTATATTTCTTTTTAAGTTTTCTCACTAGAAGTGCCCCTAATGAGTCAGACAAATCTAATTCACTGTCAACATCCTCTTTCTTTTATGTTTTAAAAGCAGTTTCTTTCAATGATGAGCTAGCATTATCAACTTTTCTCGTTCTCGTTTCAAAAGCAGTTAATGTTCCTTGAAGATCATCTAAGGTAAGCTTATTTAATTTTTTCTTTTCTTCAAGGGCTGAAACCTTGGTCTCATATTTAGGCAAAAGGGTTATAATGACCTTCTTAACGATTGTGAAATCATCTACTTCTTCACCTAATCCTCTCATACCATTGATGTCTTCATCTATTCTCAAGAAATATTCAACAATTTTTTCATCATCTTTCATTTTCATTTCTTCAAACTGTGTTTTTAGGGTCAAAATATTTGACTATTTAACCTTTTTATTTCCTTGATAGATATTTTCAAGTTTTTCCCAGATTTCATGAGCTTATTTACAATGCATGTTTTTAACAAAAACATCTTTTGTTAGGCCACACAAGATAGCATGCGTGGCTCTAGCATTCGTTTCATGTTGGTTTTTCTCATAAGGGTTTGTAGGTATGGCAGCTAGTATAGTGTACTTGTTGCAGACTATATTTCAGACATCAAGATCTATAGAGATCAAATATGTTTCCATTCTAATTTTACCAGACACATAATCAAAGCCATCAAATAATGGAGCCCTAGTTATAGATGGCCCCTCTTAAACATGTGACATGATGAAAGACTTCCAAGACCAGGGCCAATCCTAGGAAAGACCTAATGCAAGACCCTATGCTCTAATACCACTTGTTGGAAGTGGAAATACTCTGAGAGGGGGGGTGAATCAGAGTATTGAATAAATTCAACTTTTGACTTAAAAGGTAGATACACACTTTAGACCTTGATCAAGTACAAATGGATGTGACTTGTAAATGCAAAGTTAATAATGAACCTTAGAGAAGTATGATATGCAATGTGGGAGATTTAAAATTCATGTTAAAATAATGATATAGTATGGTTCAACTATACTAATTAACAACCTTTAGATGCTTTCTTGAACATAGAAATATAAGCCAACAAACGATAGATTTCTTTGTCATTCAAGCATACAATATTACATGACAGAATTGAACAACTGAGTATTGACCTTTTAGACAACTTGAACAGTGAGAAAAAGTATCAGAGCTTTGCATGAATAGAATGAAAGACTTGAACAATTAGGCACGAACTGAGAATAAATAGCATCACATACCACATGGATTTCCTGAATGGGAAAACCCTCATGGCGTATAAAAAACACTCGAAACTTGTCTTCTTTATTTAACTCAAAAACCAACTCTTTACAATGGTGGAATATCAACTCAACACCTTATTTGAATTCTAATTTCTTGGGAGCACCAACTCCTCAAACTACAAAGTCACTTTCAAAATTTGTAATCACTACTAACCTTAAAACTACACTAATCGTGCAGTCCCAAAATCATTAATGAATACAAAATGCAGAGTATGATTTTCCATGATACCAATTACAAAATGTACTGTATATAACAGCACTACAAAATAATTTCTCTCAAATTTGAATAAACTTCTCTGTTGTGCAAACCAGAGATCATAGACCCTCTTTTCAAACTTTTCAGATAGTCAATGTAATGCACAAAGAATCTTTCATAATGCTCTGTTTCCTTTGTACAATCATCTAATTAAGCAATGGCTTGAAGCCATGAATTTATAGAGTAGAACAAATGAAACCCTTACAACAACTGAAAACTCGAGTCAAGAACAAACCCTCGAGTTAGTGTTTCAAAAACAAACTGAAGCTCACAAACAGTTGCAAAAATTAAACAACTGTAACTACTTTTTGCAAAAAATACTTGAATCTTTTCCTTTTTCTGTTCATAAGAAACTCAAATTCTTCCTTTCTTTTGCAAAGAGATGGAATTACTAAAACATGAAAAGTAAAAAAACTTTTCCATTTCCACTCTTTATCAAATGATTAACTGATTTCATCTTTTTGCAACATGAGCTTAATCTCTTAACTGATTATTTTTCGAAACAAAAAACAAAAACTATGTTCATTTAATCTGAATATTTCTTTTGGCTAACTTCTCTAACTAAAAAGAAGAGAATCAAAACTATGGTGAAAAGATTCTACCTGTTTGCAGGTCAATAAATTGACAAAAACTGAACCAACTCAAACCTGTCCAAAAACACAATCCCTGATTTAGCATGACCAAGTCAATAGGGACAGTAGCATTATTTCCTTGTCTTTCATAGATTTCACAGAAGGTATTGATGGTGTGTAGGGTAAGTGACGACAGCTGGCAACGATGGACAGGGTTCCATAAACCCTTAATGAATAAACTGAAATCATTTTGCCCTTTTTCTTCTTTTTTTTCCTAGATCAAATGCTATGTCAAAGTATACAAAGATTTCAAGTCTGACGAAGACATTTGTCAAAACACGTGGATGACCAACATAATAATTTTCTAAATCAATGCCCTCGTGGAATGTCAAGCAATCATTAATCTGTGAAGAATGTCGCTAACTACATGTATGTATAGAAGTGAAACCAATAGTCAAATGCAAGATGACCAAGTCCAATACATATCTCAACCACCAAGAATTTGATGGGATATTAAAGCAAAAATAATGTGTTAGTGAATATCATGTTGAGAGGGGACATATTAAAAATATATTACCTTGTCACAAGGAAACTTTATCATCTTACCAAAGCCTAGTGACTTAGTCACCAAGAAAACATATTTAATTTGGCACTTTTATAACCAATTTTTCATCTCATCACCAAGACTTAATCAAAAATCACATTTTGCAAGGATATCAAGAGTCAATGTAGATCATGAATATTTGACACAATGCCAACTAAAAATGCCTTGGGGTGAACAAACTTCCCCTTTGGCATTGGTGATTTTGTTATATATGTATACCAATATACATAATAATAATGGAGTTTATTATTATTACATATATCAATATACATACATACATAATTATAAATGGATATTAAATCATAAATCATTATATTGATTTATTCTATGTGGAATAAATAAATAATCATGTTATGAATAAGCATCGATTCGATTGAATGATCAAATGGCTAATCATACATCGATCATCATTACTATTGTTCTTCTAGGTATAAATTTGTGTTTATTGATCTGCATTGAGTATCGTGCATGATCTAAACCCAGTCAATATTGTGTATCGACTACTTTCATTGATCTTTACTATAATCGATAATGTTTATCGATTTACTACTTGATCTTCATTATAATCTATAATGTGTATTGATTTAATGATGCTTGTGTTATCATCATTTTAACATACCAATTAGGAATCGGTTTGTTAATGGATTATAAACTACCGATTGTGAATCAGTATGATGTTTGCAATTATTAATGAATGGACATATCAGTGGAGAGACATGTCTCCACACGTGTGGACACATGTCTATCCATCGACATGTCTCCTCACCTATATATATGTGTGTGTGTGTGTGTGTGTGTGTGTGTGTGTGTGTGTGTGTGTGTGTGTGTGTGTGTGTGTGTATACTCATTCTCAACACTCAACAATATTTGTGATATAATCAATAACACTTGAAGTATTATAAATACTTGGCAAATCAACATACTTTGTGGACATACTATCTTCTCCTTATACTTGCAGCAACCTGCAAGATTCATAGGTTAGTGAGAGCATCATTTGTGAGACAATAAAATTAAAAGATAGGGTGTGTGCACAAAGATGGTGGTAAAAAAAGTGGACACCACCCAAAAAAAACATGGAAAAACAAGCAGCGCGTATGCAGTTTTAAAATTTGAAATTCCCACGTATGCGCTTAGGTTTGTTCTTCCCGAGCCTAGAAAAGGTAGCGTGTATGCGCTGCTTTTAGGAAAATGAGCACCTACGCACTACGGCTAGGAAAATGAGCGCGCACGCGCTAATAATCCAAATAAAACCACGTATGTGGTGCCTGGTAAAAAAAGTTAAAAAAAAAAAATTGGGTCTCATTTACCCATGAATAGCATGTTTTTAACTTCGTTTTTTCCTTATTTCCTCTCCTAAATCGCGAACGGGGTGCTTGATTTGTCCTCCAAGCTATGGATCAAGGTTAGTTTTTGTTTATTTTTGTCTTTCTTTCCAGTTTATGCAATTTGTTTTACATTTTGAATTTAATTTCATTAATTTTGATTAGGTTGTTTTATTTTTTATTTCAAAAACCAGATTCTTCTAATCCAGAATAAGAACAACCAAATGCACCTCCTGAAAACCCACAAGAACAATCAAATTCACCTCTTGAAAACACACAAGAACAACCCCCAATTCCTCCTTTTGACTGCACACCCGGAACACAGGAAGAATTAATTAATCAGTTAGGACAAAATACGTCTAAAATCAATAGACTGATTGTTAAATTGAAAACTTCTGAACTTGACCATCATCAATCCCTCGCCACTAGCCTAGAAACATTAGCTAGTGGTGCCATAGCCGTTTCCACAGAAATTACCAAATGGGGAAGCTTTAGGGATAGGTGTCGTCAATTCTATGCCAATGGGCTATCATACGATGGAGTAAAAAATAGAAATATTACTAAACAACAAATATGTGCCCTTTTTGTTGATCCCGAAACTAGTCAGTCATTACCTCTTAATGCAAAGAGGTTTCCCATACATTAGTGTACTAATGTGCAAATGAAGAATCTTTTTTGGTAGAGGTGGTGGATGGTCTTTGATGATCCACCTTGTAATAATTATGAGGTGCCATTATATTTTTGAGAAAAATATATTGTGAGTTTGTGCTCAATGTGCGGCCAAACTATTTTGACATGAGAGAGTTTCATGGTAGAGGTGGTGGCTCTGCCCAAGATAGACCTGGAGCCTGTAGGCGATTACCCATGGAGAGTCACCGCCCCCTAGCACCCAAACCCAAGGTGCATCAGGCTGTCCCATTATAGCTGAAAGAGTCAATGGAGTTATAGACTCTTCAAGCGGCCACAACATTGACTAGTGCCATCATCCAACATGTGACGTCGTTAGCACACCCTATTGTATTGGATGATGAGCCATTAGAGGGCGACAGAGAGCCCATCCAGCATATGTGTGTCAGTTGCTCAGGGATATGCTCGGGGATAGATGATGCAGTCAGTGCAGATGGATCCTCATATCATTTGTGCATGATTTGCGGTTGTAGATGTCAGTCTCACACGGTTGAGGATGTCGCGCTGATAGATGAGTTGATGGACATGGTGTTTGCCCATGAGCCACAGACTCAAGTGTGTTGATTTGAATTCATAACATTTTATTTATCAGTCACTTTAAATTTGTAATTACATAAATGAATTTTCATGTATATATCAATTTAAATTGAGACAAATAATATACATTTCAGGATGTAGCAGCGGTATCCCATACACCTCCCCCAGTTACTATAGCTGCAACTTCGATGCCTGGGGTATAAATTTTGTAACATGTTAAAATAGAATAGTACACTTTGAATTCAAAAAAATACAAGATATACTAACTATCTTTAATGCTTGGTCCAATTTCTGGTTTGTAGGTGTTGACAGGGGACGAAATGTCCCAGATTGATGACATCACTCTCTCAACGATCGATTTTGGCCTACAAGGCTATACAGTATCATATTTTGTACAACTTTTTTTATTTATTATTTTGATAGAATATGCAAGTCATTTCATTTTAGATTTTTAAAATTATGTTAAATTTATTATCTGTACTAATATCTCATGTTAATTTTGTTTTTTAGGGTACCCCCTCCGCGTCTAGGGCTCGTCCTAAGAAAAAGAATTCCTCGAAGACGCCAAAATGTGGGAAGAAGGTAATTGAACACATTTTTAGTTGTACAATTGTTTGAAAATGTTGAAATCAAGTATTAGTTGGGGTTTGTAGATTGATTAGTGTTTTTTGTCTATTTTACATGTACATCGGCCATTGAGCTTTGTGGATTTGTTGAATGCACCTGATTCGCCCACAGATCAAGAGAGGGCAGAGGTATGTATCTCTACTTTATTTCCTTGATTTCATGATTATATGCACGCATACATGTGAACTTGTGATATATTATAATCTTATAATTTTTTCATACAGGAAATATCCATACCTATTTCGTCAATGACGAACCCTCCTCCTTGCACTGGAGAAGCATCTCAGGATCCGGTACACTTTTGTTTGATATGTAAAATTAATTGTTTTTAACCTTCAATACTTATCATTATATTAATTGTATTTAATCTTTGAATATTTTTTGTATAGGTAATAGCGATAGTTTCTACATCGATGGTGAGTCATCCCCAGTCCATTGGAGAAGCATCTCAAGCACAGGTATGTCATTGTTCTCTATATTATAGCTTTTAAGTGTTTTTGATATATTTATGTTAGTACATTGTATTAATTATACATTTAATCTACAATAGACCCCTTCGCGGTATGGCCATAACGTGGATCCATTTAGGTATGTCTTCAAGAAAACTCCTAAGAGTGACAAGGAGAGGAGAGCAAAGAAATTAGCTCCTAGATCAACCAATGAGGTAATCTACATTTCAATTGCAAAGGAATTAAAGTTAAATGCATAGTTATGTTGTTAATTGTGAACTATTTTCTACAAAAGAATTCTAATTTGGCTTTTGAATTGTGGTTTTGTAGCCATCTATAGAGCCATGTACTGCATCGAAGAGGCTTGATTTTGATGATCCACCACAAGTTTAGGATCATATAGTGTTAGTTTTGGTCATAGAATGACCAATACATGTAGATATATTCTACATTTTTGTTGTATATTGATTTGGACATGGCATATGCCACATTTTTGTAATACTTGTATTGACTTGGCAGACATGCCTTTTTTTATATATATAAATATCGATATTCGATCCAATAAATGTGTAATGAGTTCATTATTTTGTATTCGTTGAATTTTGTGGTTGTCCTTTTATAAATTTAAATGAATATTTGCATATGTAATCAATAATATGAATATAAACAACAAAAATATATGATATAAAATATTGCAATCGTGGAATATGATTTGATAAAATATCTAAAATATTGAATTAACCCTACAAAACTCCTTGTATTCAGTTCATTATTGTGTATTCGCTATATTTGGTGGCTGCCCTTTTATTAATTTAAATGAATGAATAACAAAAAAAATCGACAATATGAATATAAACAACAAAAATTGACAATATGAATATAAACAACAATGTGTTTGGTGTGAGAGCACCCTCAAGCTCGCAATGGTTAAATTTTGTTCGTCATGTGCACAAACCGACGTTGCGAGCACATCCAGGTGGGCAGGTTTATGCTAGGTATGCCCCTGTCATGCATCCCAAAGTGCTGGAACGTTGAGTCATACCGTACCGATGCGATCTCTCAATTGCCTTGAATCCAAAAATTGTCAAAATTTGACGGACTGTTTCTTCAAATCCAGGACACATATGGTCAATCCGTTTGATCCTATGGGGTCATGTGAGGCTCCTCTACAATGGCCTATCTCAGTTTTCAGCGACTCGGAGCCATTTTTAATTATTAGCATTTTTTCACCTGCTCCAAAAATTGTTAGTTGCATGCAATGAAAAGTTGCAAGATTGGCTAGAATTGATTTGGTTCATCATGTGCACAAACCGACATCGCGAGCGCATTCGGGTGGGTAGGTTTATGCTAGGCATGCCCCTGTCATGCATCCCAAAGCATCGAAACATCTAGAGTCATACCGTACCAGTGCGATCTCTCAAGTGCCCTGAGTCCAAAAAATTGTCAAAACTTGACAGACTGTTTCTTTAAATCTAGGACACATATGGTTCATCTGTTTGATCTCATGGGGTTGCGTGAGGCTCCTCTATAATGTCCTATCTCGGTTTTCGATGACTTGGAGCCATTTTCAATTAGTAGCATTTTTTGCTTGCTCCAAAAACCGTCAGTTGCATGCAATGAAAAGTTGCAAGATTGGCTAGAATTGATTCGGTTCGTCGTGTGCACAAACTGATATCGCGAGTGCATCTGGGTGGGAAGGTTTATGCTAGGCATGCCCCTATCGTGCATCCCAAAGTGCCAGAACGTCGAGAATCATTCTGTACCGGTGCGATCTCTCAAGTGCCCTCAGTCCAAAAAATTATCAAAACTTGACGGACTGTTTCTTCAAATTCAGGAGACATATGGTTGATCCGTTATATCCCATGGGGTCGCGTGAGGCTCCTCTACAATGGCCTATCTCGGTTTTTGATGACTCAAAGACATTTTCAATTAGTAGCATTTTTTTGCCTGCTCTAAAAACTGTCAGTTGCATGCAATGAAAAGTTGCAAAATTGGCTAGAATTGATTCGGTTCGTCATGTGCACAAACCGCCATCGTGAGTGCATCCAGGTGGGAAGTTTTACGCTAGGCATACCCCTAAAGTGCATCCCAAAGCGCCAGAATGTCGAGAGTCATTCTGTACCGGTGCGATCTCTCAAGTGCCTTGAGTCCAAAAAATTGTTAAAATTTGATGAACTGTTTCTTCAAATCCAAGATACATATGGTCGATCCATTTGATCTCGTGGGGTTGCATGAGGCTCCTCTACAATGGCCTATCTCATTTTTTGACGACTCAGAGCCATTTTCAATTAGTAGCATTTTTTTGCCTGCTCCAAAAACCGTCAGTTGCATGCAATGCAAAGTTACAAGATTGGCTAGAATTGATTCGGTTCATCGTGTGCACAAACCGACATCATGAGCGCATCTGAGTGGGTAGGTTTACACTAGGCATTCCCCTGTCATGCATCCCAAAGCACCAGAACATCGAGAGTCATACCGTACCAGTGCGATCTCTCAAGTGCCCCGAGTCCAAAAAATTGTCAAAACTTGACAGACTATTTCTTCCAATCCAGGACACATATGGTCGATCCCTTTGAACCCATGGGGTTGCGTGAGGATCCTCTGCAATGTCCTCTCTCGGTTTTTTACGACTCAGAGTCATTTTCGATTGGTAGCATTTTTTCGCCTGCTGTAAAAGTCATCAGTTGCATGCAATGCAAAGTTGCAGGATTGGCTAGAATTGATTCGGTTCGTCATGTGCACAAACCGACATCACGAGCATATCCGAGTGGGTAGTTTTATGATAGGCATGCCCCTGTCGTGCATCCCAAAGCACCAGAACGTTGAGTGTCATACACTACCGACGCAATGCAGAAGTTGTTTGACAGCTTTTTTGACAATTTTTTTGACAACAATGACAATTTTTGCTCAAATTGTATCTAGTCTCAATCTATGACCCCTATGACCCGATAATGACTCAAATAATTCTCCATGATTATACAAGAATCAAGAATGCTCATGATTGACCAGGACACATCACATATACTCAAAACATAGTCACAAAACATTGACACACAAAATAGTCACAAAACATTGTCACATATTATTCAAAAATTTGCCTCTAAATATGGTCAAATCAGCTCTTGGCTATTTGATTATACAAAAAAATGTCTTACAAATCATCTCATGGGCTTTTATACAAAATCTGGCATTACAATATGTGCAATTAAACTCATCGTCATTTTAATATACAAATCATCTCATGGGCTTTTATACAAAATTTGGCATTACAATATGTGCAATTCAGCTCATCGCCATTTTAATATACAAAATTTGGCATGTACATATGTACAAATCAGCTCATTGCCATTTAAATATACAAAATTATGCCCCTAAACTTGTAAAAATCAGCTCATGGGCATTTATATATACAAAAAACAAATATAGAACAATTCGTCGACGATTTATACAAAATTCTCAAAATCATTCTACTTTGAACCATAGAATCAATCAAGTGAGCCTTCAGGATCGGCTCTAACCCATATTGTGTCAAGTATTGCCTCGTGGTCAGATTCACGAACTTTCCATAAAATCTTGTTATGAGGTCTACCATGATACTTCATCAAATAAATATTTGTTGCAACAACAAGGTTAGAGAAATGAAGAATATGTCTGTGTGTTTCAAAGTCCTCGAACAACCAAAAATCAGAATTCTTGATAGGGTATCTCTGAAGCCATGTTCCTGTCACGACAACAGACCCTATTGGGTACTCAATACCCTCTATGTTAATGATTGTGGTTGTCAATTTTCTTTTAGGCTCAACACAACGACACAAATAGTAATCTGTTCCTTCTTCATTGTTCTCTTCTGCAACATCTGCATTACATATGACCTGCATTTTATAAAGTGTTAATTAATACCAAAAATAAAGTATGATGTACAACAAAATGAACCAAAAAGAATACTTGCAAAAAAATTAACTCAAAAAATCACCTGAATCCCCTAGGTCAGATACATGGTCAAAATCCACTGATGTCTCCATCTGACTCAATTGTAGTGCTTAGGGAATTTGATATGAATCAATGGGAACCAACGATCTCCAAGACTATTTGTCAACCCACTCTTGTGATTCACATTCTTCCCACAAACAATACATGCATGAAGAGCAAAAACATGTCATCTGTCTCGTATAAATTACCAGTGAGCTTGAATTTGAACTCATAAATGAGTGCATGTCACTTGATCCTGCAACTGTACAACAATCTAGATAGTTTTCAATGTTAGATTCAGCGATCAACCAAAAATATCTACGAACCAATGACGTACCTGGATTACCTGGTCCCATCGTAGACTTACACCATCGCACAATTGTTTATGCATCTACCAACTCAACACCACCTTCGTACTTCAATTCTTCCCTAGCTAGGGCTCTTTTCACACGTGCTCCTGCACCATAGTGCTCTCCCTTACCATGTCCAGCCTCAGTGAAATTCCAAAAATGTTGTACACTACTTGTCACATGCATCCTTGTCAACCAATAAAACATCCTTGCATTCTTGAATTGTGCAGTGCAATTATCTAACCATATTAAGTGTCAGTTGTATCGTATGTTCCTTTCCCTTAAACTATCATAGAAAACTTTAAAGCATCCTTGTACAAACTCTGATGAATGAGTATGATCATCAATTATGTAGAAGTGATACTCTCTTACAACCTTTCTATCCTCCTCTGTGCTATCATCTGCATGCATGAATGCTATGTGTACAAAAATAGAAACTTGTGTAGAGTGATAATACATGGATTACACTTCATTTTGAGGTTGTAGTGTATAATTTTCAGCAAAATCAATGATAGAGACAATGGTGCCAAGAGGAAATGTGTCCTTACATAACTTGAATTGCTCATCTAGCCATCGAGTTCTATGTGTATGCATTATGTACTCATAAACTAGTTTCTCTTGAAACATTTTTATAAATTGAGCTACACATCTATCATTTTTCACTAGCTCACATCTCTTCAAATCTTTTCCATCTTTAACTCCATATGTGACTGTCTTGTATTTTCCGAAAGAAACTAGTTTCGTACCAATTTCATGTGTGCTCTCCAAATGTATGCATCTTGGTAAACGTTGCAAACCACCACATATAGCACAAGAACCTTCCAAACAAGGCATCTTATAATAAATGAAACCATCATGTCTATTACATAGCACACTTGAAATAAATTCTTTTACCGACTTAGGAGGTGCTTGTATATTACATTCCTACAAAACATTGTTAGTGTGCAAAGTAGAACAAATGTGACGAAAAATATCATAATGCATGGAAAATTCAATATGCATCCTACAACAACACGTGGTGCGTACATGATTAATCTTAATATAAAAAGGTTTTGCCATTTCAAAAAATCTTTGAGAAATTTTTATTTGAGGAAACTTTTGAAGGAATCTTTCATAAAATTTAGTTTGAGTCATATCCAAATAGTGTTTGGCATGTGGCTCATGATTTTTAGACCCAATTCGCCTTCTAACAACATCTCTTTGGTTGGGCGATACTCTTGTGTTGTCATGCCAAAAAATTTCAATTAATGTTTTTAGTGCATCAACTACAACCTTGTCATTGCATGGTAGTCTACCCAAGAATGCCCAAAGAGAATTAATGTTAGGTTCTTTATTTGTTCCCACCTCTTTCATGCTTTACTTAATGTTGTTCTACTAACATTTAATGACTTACTTGTTTTGCTTATCAAACGATCTTTTTTTATTTTCTTGCTCATTATGGTTGATGTAATGACACGTCGAGTAGCATTAGAATCTTTACTACGTGATTTTGAACTAATAGATTGATATGCATCAAATAGATTTCTAACAATAGTTCTTTCACTGTTACTTTCAGATGATCTTAGGTCTAGAATTTTCATGGTCTCTCTAAAATTCAAATTTTTAATCATTTAAACAATTAATTGACATCTTGCGGTTTGATTTAAGTTTTTAAAATAGTTTTGCCATGTTCTTTTAACCATTCTCCTACAAGTTAGTTCATTCATTTTATTGGGCATTGACTTCAATATATTCCCATCAATGTCAATTAGATACTTTGGTTTCCTACGAATGATTCTAGGAGGTGTTAATATCAGTGCATTATGTACATTCAATTCATCAAGTAGAGAAGGTGCAATATGTTCATCATTTAATTGATTATTCAATGCGGTATCTTCTTCAATTGCATTAGGTTCAAATGGTAAATTATCAAATGTTTCTTCTTCAATTGCATTAAGTTCAAACAGTAAATTATCAAATGTTTCTTCTTCAATTGCATTAGGTGCATTATATTCGTTTGGTAAATCGAATTGAGATGTTGAGGATGACATACCTTCTTCTCCCATTGTTCTTATGTCACACAATTTCTTCATACGCTGCCTTTGTCTTTCCTTTTGAGCCTCTCGTTGTTCCATTGTTCCTCACTTGTTCTTTCCCATGGTTGATATCAGTTGACCTAAATAGAATCATATTACATATATATGTAAAGAAAAGTTCATAAATAAATAAATAACCATAAATATGAATCTTATCACTATTTTTTGGAATCAAACTATTAAACAATCACAATTCAATCATTTGAAATCATGCAAAAACAAAAAATTCACTTACTTTTATGTATACAACAGTGATAGAAGTGTAGACACAGTTCCAGTGGGGCCTTCAACAACCTCAAAAATTTTTTTTGAGGCAATTGAGGCTCTTGGGCAACTAAAACTATGTCTATAAACCGCATACGGGCTACATTAATAACCGCGTACGCGCTATTAGACCATAAAATGTTGACAAGCCCAACGGTATTCTTTTTTCCCATTCTAGACTAATAAGTAGCGCGTATGTGCTACTAAGCCTAAAAAATGTTATCGCAGGGTAACGAATAATGGGAATAGTAACCCGTACGCGCTCCTTTGCCTTAAAAAAGTTATGACAAGGCAGTGAACTAATAGTTTCAGTACCCCGTACGTGCTATTGGTAGTAGAAAAGATGTGGATGAAAAGGGAGAGAGAGAGAGAGAGAGAGAGAGAGAGAGAGAGAGAGAGAGAGAGAGAGAGAGAGAGAGAGAGAGAGAGAGAGAGAGAGAGAGGGGGGGGGAAGGTAGAGGGAGGGAGAGAGAGGGAGAGTAGGGGGGAGGGAAAGAGGAGGGGTCTTAAGGGGTCACAGGACACCATATGACCTCTTAGGAAACAATACTACCTCTAATGACACCTAAGGGGTCATATGGTGGGCTAATAAAATGATATATTAAATTTAAAGTTATGAATAGAACATCGTACAACAAGACTTCAAGCGAACAAACAATGAGGCTTCACTAAAAATAAAGTGTAAGAGCTTGACCTAACCCTATGAGTACTGCCTCAGTTCTAAAACATATGATGCTATTAAATTTGCAAGGTTATAAGAATGATCTTGATTGTGACTATAGGAATTACACACTTGATTTATTTCATGGGTATGTATCGTTCCAAGCTGTTTGACAAGTGATGATCATCATATACTACCACTGTCATACATACAACAAACTTTAATTTCTTTAGGTGATAGGCATTGTGTAAGAACATGGGAACTCTTGCATACCCACCACTATCATTCTATAGGACATCATCTATGTTACTCTCCCTCTTTCTCTTCCTTCCTGTTGTTTCCTTCTGAAAAACATATTGTAGGTACTCTGACTCATCATGTTGCTTTGTTGACACTATTTTCCACATCTTCTCTACTCATTAAAAACACATTCGAGAAGAATGTTGCTACAGGTTTCCTTGTTTGTCACGGTAATACACCAGTGGTTCAATTTCAAACCCTATTCCTCCTATTCAATATACACACACAAATCCATCAGTCATTGAGACTCCAAGCGAACAAACAACGAGGCTTCGCTAAAAAGCAAGTGTAAGAGCTTGACCTAACCCTAAGAGTACTTCCTAAGTTCTAAAACATATGATGCTATTAAATTTGCAAGGTTATAAGACTGATCTTGATTGTGACTATAGGAATTACACACTTGATTTCTTTCATGGGAATGTACCGTTCCAAGCTGTTTGACAAGTGATCATCATCATATACTACCACTGCCATGCATACAACAAACTTTAATTTCTTTAGGTGACAGGCGTTGTGTAACAACATGGGAACTCTCACATACCCACCACTATCATTCTACATGACATCATCTGTGTTACTCTCCCTCTTTCTCTTCCTACCTATTGTTTCCTTTTGAAAAACATATTGCAGGTACTCTGACTCATCATGTTGCTTTGTTGATACTATTTTCTGCATCTGCTCTGCTCATTAAAAACACATTCGAGAAGAATATTGCTACAAGTTTCCTTGTTTGTCACGGTAATACACCCGTGGTTCAATTTCAAACCCTATTCCTCCTATTCAATATACACACACAAATCCATCAGTCAATTTTTTTAGGAGAGCATACATGATAAAAATCAAAGAGGAAGTTGCAGACAATAAATAAATTCACTTACTTCTATAGAAGTGCAGACACAGTTGCAGTGGGGTATGGAGGGAGGGAGGGATAGAAGAAGAGAAAGAGGGATGGGGTATGGAGGAAGGGAGAAGGAGAGAGAGAGAGAGAGAGAGAGAGAGAGAGAGAGAGAGAGAGAGAGAGAGACATTGTATGTGTTTGAGAGGGGGAGACAATACACTTACATGTGTATATATATGTTTAATATATTATATATAAACATATTACATATATTATATGTATATACACATATTTTATATTATATAAACATATTATATATGCAATATCATATTATACACATATTATATATAGAATATCATATTATACAATAGCACACATGCACTGTTTATAGTAAAGGTAGCGCGTACGCGCTGTTTATAGGGAAACAAGCGCGTATGCGCTGCTTACACTATAAGTACCCCATATGCACTTTTTAAACCATAAGTACCTCGTACGCGCTTTTGACTGTTTAGGCTTGGAAATAGGCCTGGATGATAAAGCTATAGTTTGGAAGTTTGATTTCCCTCTATTTCTCTCATTTTTGACGTGTTTTATTTTATCAACTTGTTTTATCGACTTTGTCATCATCAAGTTTACACTTCATAAAGTGGGTATTTCTAAAATTGCCACCATATTTTCACCCATTTTCTGAGCTTTCTAACCATATAATTTTTTTTCAATTTGAACAACAATAACATATTATTATTGAATTTCTTTTACCAGTGTCTCCATAGTTCTCACAGACATAGGTGCACCAGTTTTTGAATAAATTTTGATATACTTATCCAAATTAAATTTTTTTTATATATTATTGTAGTGCACTTGATTCTTTACAATTTTTTTTTTAAAAATTGTATTTTCAATTTGTTTAGTGCAACTTATGCTTCGCGCACGAACAAGTACCTAATTTTCAAGATGTGCTCGATTGGAAAAATCATGAAAAAAAGAATACACAAAAAAAAATTACAAAAAAATACACATCTTCTAGTGCTCACTCTTAACTATCTTTCTGCCAAAGGATTTGTCATAATACTAAATCTAACTATGACTTTTTTGATGCGAACATTAGATACTATGTTATGTTTTTCAAAAAAAATCAGGGTCAGTTTTTAGTGCGCGAAGGATTTGAAGCCCTTAATCTTATCCAATTTTGAAAATTTTTAGTAGTTTGGAAACTAGATTTAGAGTACTACAATATTTGTTCTTTTATTATCTTCATATCTTGAGTGGATGACTTTCAAATTTTGCCTCTAAGTGTCCACTTATACGCCCCTTTTTGACCACCATCTTTGTGCACTTACCCGATACATCTATTTTTATCTACTAAGAAATCTAATCTACTTTAACATGATATTGGATAAAGGTCAAGGAAGATCCGATTAGATTTGAGATAGTAGATTATCTAGACTATCATTTTGCTCTTAGAAAAAATCGCATTCCTTTCTTCATAATGGCAAGCAGAGTCATATTCGAAGATCGTCTTGAAGGAGAATATAAATTTGTATCATGGAAGTTTAGGATCATGCTTACCTTGAAGGAGAATGAACTAGATTCATTTATAAAGGGAAACATACCTGAACCAGATGATGATGTTGAGAAAATTCAATGGAACAAGAACAATGGAAAAGCTATGAATCTGATCGTGGACGTAGTTAGAGACCATATAATTCCAGGTATTTCAAAGTATGAAACAACATACTGCATGCACAAATCACTTGAAGACATGTATGAAATAAACAATACCAGCAAAGCTCTCACATTGAAAAGACAACTCCATCATGTGAAGATGAATAAGGGAGAAACTGTCACATCATATTTTATGAGGATCGCTAAATTGAGGGACCAAATTTATATAATTGGTCACATAATTGACAACAAGGAGTTAACGTTGATGACTCTAAATGGACTCCCAACATCATGAGAATCATTTATTCAAGGAGTAAGTGCACTTTCAAATCTCCCCAAGTACGATCTGTTGAAGACGGATTGCATTCAAAAGGAATCCAGATTGATCATCAAGGGGATTAAGCAAAATACCACCAATGAAGATATTCATGTGTTGAACTCTCACTCTCACAAGAAAGGGAAGAAGAGGAACTTCAAGAGGAAGAAGGATAAGGGCACCAATGGAAAAGACTCTTCCAAGAAGAGGAGGGACACATCTCAAGTGTAGTGTTTCAGATGTGATAAGTATGTACATTATGCCATGAAGTGTCCGGATAGGCCAAAACAACAAGCCTCCATTGTTGAAGTTGGAAAAGCTAGCGTAGAGAATGAACTCGAGAAGTTTGTCTTCTATTCATCCTTATCAAGCCAAGTTTCAACCAACCTCAACACTTGGGTGATTGATAGTGGAGCCTCACGTCATATCACCAGATTCAGAGAACACCTAGACACTATGGTGGAGAATTATGATAAGGAAGTAACCATTGGGGATGATTCTAACTACCCAATCAAAGGGATTGGAACCTGTACCATAAATCTAAAATCAAGCATATCTCTTCAGCTCACAAGAGTATTATTTGTGCCAGGGATAAAGAAAAATCTAGTCTCCATTTCTGCACTTGAAGACAAAGGGTATAGGATAACCTTTATGGAAGGAAAAGTTCTACCATGGCCAAAGAACTCTGCAATCAAGAAGGCTCATACTATAGGAGTTAGACATAGATGCCTTTAAAAACTATGCACTACTCCCACTCAAGCCCTAATTCATGAGACTTCAAATTCAAACTAGATTTGGCACAAAAGATTAGGGCATCTCCATTTTCGTGCTCTAGCCTCCATAGAGAAAATGGTGATTGGTTTGCCTAAGCTAAATAAAAATCATAAAGGAACATGCAAGGATTGTGCTCGAGGAAAGAATACAAAAGGAACTTTTCATAATAGTGATAGAAAATCTAAAAATGTGTTAGAACTAATTCATTTTGATTTATGTGGACCCATGTCTGTAACCTCTATAGGAGGATTCTTGTACTATGTAATATTTGTAGATGACTTCTCTAGGAAAACTTGGATATATTTTCTTAAATGTAAAGAGTCTAAAGAAATCCTTATGAGGTTCAAGGAATTCAAAGCCCTTGTAGAAAACATGTCAGGGAAGAAAACCAAAACATTAAGGAGAGACAATGGGGGGGAATATGCTTCAGACATTTTTAAGGAGTTTTGTGTAAATGCTAGGATTAGGAGGGAGTTTATTGTACCTTATAATCCCCAACAAAATGGGATGGAAGAAAGAAAGAATAGGACTATAGTAGAATCTGTTAGAGCTATGATGTATGATCAAAACATAGAAACTTCATTTTGGGCCGAAGCCTCTAGGACAATTGTCTACATCCATAATAGATGTCCTCATTCACTTCTAGACAACAAAACCCCTAAAGAAGCATTCACTGGCATCAAAATTGATATAAGTCATCTAAGAATCTTTGGTTTTCCTATCTACTTACATGTACCTAGAGAAAATAGGTCTAAGTTAGAACCCTCAAGCAGGAAAGGAGTATTTTTAGGCTATAGAAAAACATCTAAAGCCTATAGGATATACATACCTGGTCAAAGATTAATTGAACTTAGCGGAGATGTCATTTTTTAGGAAGACATTGCTTTCAGGAGATCCAAAAGTTCTCATGGGATAGAAGATCAAGATCCTCCTAAAAATATGGAAGAAGATCATGCTCCTGAGATTTAGAGGGAGACTCTTGGAGAAATTGAAAGTGAAGGTCAAATTTCTCCCTTAAATGAACCCAGTAATGTAAACCGAAAGAGACCACTTTAGGCTAGGAAGATGATTCAGGAAGCCAAGAATTATGCAACACCAAAGAGAACCTTCAGGGAAAGAAAGAGACCTCACAGATTCTCTATTTATGTTGCCTTGATGAGTGAGATCATAAATTCAGAACCATCCTGTGTTAAAGAATATCTCAATCAGCAAGTGTGGAAAGATGCTATGTCAAAAGAGTATCAGTCCATTGTAAAAAAATGATGTTTGGGACATCGTACCAAGGCCTAAAGAAAAATTTGTAGCATCATCAAAATGGCTCTTCAAGATCAAACATGTTGCAGATGGTAGCATTGAAAAACAAAAAGCCCAGTTTGTTGCCAGAGGTTTCTCTCAGAAAGAGGGAATTGATTATGAAGAGACTTTTTCCCCTGTTGTTCGATACACTTCAGTCAGAGCCGTAATTGCTATTGCAGCATCAAAGGGATGGAAGATCCATCAAATGGATGTGAAGACTGCATTCCTGAATGGCACGATTGAGGAGGAAGTCTATATAGAGAAACCTGAAGGATTTGTTATACATAAGGTTGAATCACATGTTTGTAGATTGAAGAAGGCTTTGTATGGACTCAAACAAGCCCCTAGAGCATGGTATGAAAGGATTGATCACTACCTCTTGGGATTAAGGTTTTCCAAAAATGATGCAAATCCAAACCTCTACTTTAAGGTATCCTACATTACTTCCTTGGATTAGAAGTTTGGCAGCAGGCAGATGACATCACTCTGAATTAGGGTAAGTACACTATTGACATTCTGAAGAGGTTTGGAATGATGGAGTGTAGACCCATGTCTACACCTATGGAAACAAATTTGCACAAATTGAAGGAAGCAACAGTAGACTCGAAGTTTGCAGATCCCACTCTCTACATATAGATAATCGGATCCTTGATGTGTTTGGTCAACACTAGACCTAATATTTGTTATGCATTGAATGCACTTAGCCAGTTTATGTGTGAACCAAAGGAGATACATCTTGTTGCAAAAAAACACATTCTGAGATACCTTCAAGGCTCAATTGGGTATGGTCTTAGATACAAACATGTAGACCTAAATCTACATGGATACACTGACTCAGATTGGGCTAGAAGTGTGGTTGACAGAAAGAGCACATGAGGATGTTTCTTCAATTTAGGATCAACAATGATATCATGGATCAGTAGAAAACAATCCTTAGTTGCACAAAGCTCTATAGAATCTGAGTACATTGTAGCCTCCATGGGAGCAAGAGAATCAACATGGCTTAGGAAATTGCTTGTAGGACTATTTCGTCAGCCCTTGAATCTTACTGTCATCCATTGTGACAACCAAAGTTGCATCAAGCTTTCAGTGAATCTAGTGTTTCATGATAGATCAAAAGACATTGAGATTCCTTATAACTATATTAGAAACATGGTAGAAAGGAATGTGATCCAGTTGTAGTATATTAGTACAATTGATCAGACAACAAACATTCTCACCAATCCACTCTCCGGGATAAAGGTTGAACACCTTCGGGATAAACTTGGTATGGTTGAAAATGTAAATTAAATTTGAGATTGAGTCTCTAATTATTCTTTATTTGAACTAATATTTAAAGATGTTTAATGTGTAAACTCTTTTATCATCATGTGTGTGACTTCGTGACTTCATGGACCCCTTGTGGACATTGTTGAAAGGTGATGACTTTTCTATAATGAACACTTGTATCTGATTGATATTGTAAGGTGATGACTTTACAATGATCAATTTCACTATCATAATGGATATCATGTGATTTGATATCCATGGACATGTCATGATAGTTAATATCTCTTAGACATTATGGTAGATATCATGAGACTTGATGTCATTAAATAAACCATAATAAATCTACAAGAGATCATCATGAAGGATATTATGAGTCTTAATATATGTGGATATGCCATGATCTCATATCCATTATGGTAGGCATCATGAGACGTGATGCCAAGTGCACATACCGTAAATATGGATATTTGTGAGATATGGTGAATATCACGTGACTTGATATTCTTGGTTATACCATATCTCTTGATATCACGATAAGGTATCTTTCTTCCTTCACAATTAATGGATCTATTGTGTATACTCTTGGATAGATTTTATCCTCCCTAGCTAAGAGGGAGTGTTAATGATGATAGCTTTGGTCAAATAAATATAATCATGGATGATAATTACATCAATAGAATGATTTATGATTTTTTTATATATGTATACCAATCTACATTATAATAATTGAGTTTATTATTATTATATATATTAATATACATACATACATAATTATAAATGGATCTTAAATCATAAATCATTATATTGATTTATTCTATGTAGAATAAATAAATAATCATGTTATGAATAAGCATTGATTCGATTGAATGATCAAATGGCTGATCATACATCGATCATCATTTCTATTGTTCTTCCAGGTATAAATTTGTGTCTATTGATCTGCATTGAGTATCGTGCATGATCTAAACCTAGTCGATATTATGTATCGACTAGTTTCATTGATCTTTACTATAATCGATAATGTGTATCGATTTACTACTTAATCTTTATTATAATCGATAATGTGTATCGATTTAATGATGCTTGTGTTATCATCATTCTAACATACCGATTAGGAATTGGTTTGTTAATGGATTATAAAATACCGATTATGAATCGGTATGATGTTTGCAATGATTAATGAATGGACATATCGGTGGAGAGACATGTCTCCACATGTGTGGAGACATGTCTATCCATCGATATGTCTCCTCACCCATATATATAATCCACGATAGGTCGGTGAAAGGTTTTACAACAATCTATTAGTGCAAGCCTTTTAAGATCAATCTCATTCTCAACACTCAGCAATATTTGTGATGTAATCAACAACACTTGAAGTATTATCAATACTTGGCGAATCAACATACTTTGTGGACATACTATCTTGTCCTTATACTTGCAACAACATGCAAGATTCATAGGTTAGTGAGAGCATCATTTGTGAGACAATAAAATTAAAAGATACCTCTATTTCTATCTACTAAGAAATGTAATCTACTTTAACATTTTTGACACAATGCCAACTAAAAATGCCCCAAGGTGAACAAACTCCCCCTTTGGCATTGGTGTCAAATCTGACAAGCAGAACCAAAATTGAAACCAATATTTTTGTATATCACAAGTGAAACCAATATACCTATATGTCATAATTGTAACTGAGAGTCATAACCCCTGTGTGAATTTTCATAGTCACTACATAGATCATAAAAGCATAAGAACAACTTTGAGCGAAAAACTGAAACCCATAATCTAAAATTGGTCACAGTCACATAGAACAAAGAAATCTGATAAACACAAAGCAAAGCACTATCTGAAATCTTTGTACAAAATCTTTGTATTACAGAATCTCTTTATGAAATCTCCCATGCACTATAAGGAAAAAAACTGAATAGTGACAAATCTAAAGACTGAAACATTACCCAAAATCTCTCCCTTTGACATCAATGCCAAAGGAGAGACGCTGAGATAAGAGACACTACATGCAAATATATGATGCATATAAATACACGAAGTATATGAATGAAGCATACACTTACTGTAGAATATCTTATAAAAAAAATACCGTACGGGTAGAACTAAGAGATAAAGCATACAAGGCCACAATGTGTCATAGGGGTAAAATATATATAAGCGATGATCCCCCTTTCTCCTTGAACAGGAGATAAATTTTTTTATTGAAATAGAACTGCCAAAAGCAATAGAGCACACCACTTGTGAAATATGAAAGTATCCAACGAATCAACACACGTTCCAAGAATCAACTGTATCAATCAATTTGTACCAAACAATAATGAGAGAGAATGTACTCTACTTGGACCATATTCACTGTCATTTTGACACAATAAAGAACTCTTATCAGATACTGCAATGATACTAAGAAAAATCACAACTATCATTTAAGTAACTGAACTGAAATAGTTGCAGATATAACATGAAGCAGCAAATAGTAATCATAGAAAGTAGCAATGAGCTACATAGAGAGTGTAGAAGCTCCCCCTGAATCGATTATGAGACTTTAAGAGAGCAAAGATTGAAAGACAACTCCCAATCACAAATGAAGCCTTTCAAAAGCTTCTATAGCCAAGGGCTTAATAAAGATATCAGCCACCTGTGCTTGAGTAGGAATGTATTGCAAAGTGACTTCATTAGCAAACACCTTTTCATGAAGAAAGAGTAATTTAATAGCAATGTTCTTCATTTGAGAATGCATGACCGAATGTTTAGATAGACTTATAGTACTAGTATTATCACAGAATATAGGAATAGGTTTGTCAACAATAATACCCATGTCCATAAGAGTTTGAGCCATCCATGGTAGCTGAGTACACCAAGAAGTAGCACCGATGTACTCTTCTTCTATTGTAGAAAGAGAAACAGAGTCTTGCTTCTTGCTTTTCCATGCCACAAGACAATCACCAAGGAAAAATGTTGCACCAATGGTGCTTTTTCTCTCATCCAGACAACTAGCCCAATTAGCATCAGGATAAGACATTAAAGTAAAATTATCATTTCTAGGATACCAAAGGCCAAAATCAAGAGTGCCCTGAATATACTTGAATATTCTTTGAACAACTGTAAGATGGGACTGTTTAGGAGCATATTGGAATCTAGAAACCATACACACTACCTGCATTAAATTAGGTCTTGATGCAGTTAAGTATAATAAACTGCCTATCATAGACCTATATTCAGTTTGATCAACATCAAGGGATTCATCTACTTTAGACAATTTACAGTCTGTTACCATTGGAGTACTTACTACACGACAATCTGCCATCTGAAATATTTTTAACATTTCTTTTGTATATTTCGATTGGGATAGAAATATTCCATTTTCAAGTTAAGAAACTTGAAGACCAAGAAAGAATGTTAGTTCACCTAACTTGACATTTCAAATTCTGATTCCATAATCTTTAAGATCTTTTTAGATAGTGCATCATTATAGATTTCAAAGATAATGTCATCTACATAAACTTCTACAACTAGAATATCATTACCTTCCCTTTTGACATAGAGATTGTTGCCCACACCTCCTCGTATGAAACCATTTTCTATCAAATGTGAATCCAATCTTGAATACCAATATGTTTCTTAAGTCTTTTGATTTCTTGTAGGGCACAAAGCAATTCACCCTCAAGATTTATTTCACAATTATCTGGATCAGATTGACTATTTGTTTGATTATCTAGTTGACTACTTGAATCTTTCCGCACATCAACTTCAACCATGAATAAGGTTTCACCTTCATCATGTAAAGAATCATCTGATTCATCACTAGAGTCTTCTTTGCTGAATAAACTCTTTTTCTTTTTGAAGTCGTTGAAGTTAAATTTATTTTTAGGACTAAATATATTTTTCTTGTAATGCTTTTTTCGGTCTGATCATCATCAATGTTTTGATCAGAATGAGAATATTGGGTTGCAAAATGACCAGCCTTACCATATTTGAAACATTTGAGTGGCAATTTTCCTCTATATTTCTTTTTAAGTTTTCTCATTGGAAGTGCCTCTAATGAGTCAGACAAATCTGATTCACTATCAACATCCTCTTTCTTTTCTATTTTAAAAGCAGTTTCTTCCAATGATGTACTAGCATTATCAACTTTGCTCATTCTCATTTCAAAAGAGTTAATGTTCCTTGAAGATCATCTAGGGTAAGCTTATTAAAGTTTTTTCTTTTCTTCAAGGGCTGAAATCTTGTTCTCATATTTAGGCAGAAGGATTCTAATGACCTTCTTAATGACTGTGAACTCATCTACTTCTTCACCTAATCCTCTCATACCATTGATGTCTTCATCTATTCTCAAGAAATATTCAGCAATTTTTCATCATCTTTCATTTTCATTTCTTCAAACTGTGTTTTTAGGGTCAATATATTTGACTGTTTAACCTTTTTATTTCCTTGATAGATATTTTCAAGTTTTTCCCTAATTTCATGAAAAAATTTATAATGCATGTTTTTAAAAAAAAACATCTTTTTTCAGGCCACAAAAGATAGCATGTTTGGCTCTAGCATTCATTTCATATTGCTTTTTCTTATCAGGGTTTGTAGGTATGGCAACTGGTACAGTGTAGTTGTTGTAGACTATATTCCAGATATCAAGATCTATAGATATCAGATATGTTTCCATTCTGATTTTCCAAAACACATAATCAGAGCCATCAAATAATGGAGCCCTAGTTGCAAATGAACCCTCTTGAACATGATGAAAGACTTCCAAGACCAGAACCAATCCTAGGAAAGACCTAATGCAGGACCCTATGCTCTGATACCACTTGTTGGAAGTGGAAACACTCTGAGAGGGAGGGTGAATCCGAGTATTGAATAAATTCAACTACTGACTTAAAAGGTAGATACACACTTGAGACCTTGATCAAATGCAAATAGATGTGACTTGTAAATGCAAAGTAAATAATGAACCTTATAGCAGTATGATATGCAATATGAGAGATATACAGTTCATGTTAAAAGCATGATATAGTATTGTTCAGCTATACTAATGAACAACCTTTAGATTCTTTCTTGAACACAAAAATATAAGTCAACAAATGATCGATTTATTTATCATTCAAGATACAATATTACATGAAAGAATTGAACAATTGAGTAATTACCTTCTAGACAACTTGAACAGTGAGAAAAAGTATCAGAGCTTTTCATAATTAGAATGAAAGACTTGAACAATTAGGCACACAGACTTGAAATAAATAGCATCACATAACACATGGATTTCTTGAATGGGAAAACCCTCATGGGTATAAAAAACCACTCGAAACTTGTCTTCTTTATTTAACTCAAAAACCAACTCTTTACAATGGTGGAGTATCAACTCAACACCTTATCTGAATTCCAATTTCTTGGGAGCACCAACTCCTCAAACTACAAAGTCACTTTCAAAATTTGTAATCACTACTGACCTTTAAAATACACTAATTGTGCACTCCCAAAATCATTAATGATTACAAAATGCAGAGTATGATTTTGAATGATACCAATTACAAAATGTATTGTATATAACAACACTACAAAATAATTTCTCTCAGATTTGAATAAACTTCTCTATTGTGCAAACCAGAGATCACAGACCCTCTTTTCAAACTTTTCAGATAGTCAATATAACACAAAAAGAATCTTTCATAATGCTATGTTTCCTTTGTAAAGTCATCTAATTGAGAAATGGCTTGAAGCCATGAATTTATAGAGTAGAACAAATGAAACCCTTACAACAACTGAAAACTTGAGTCAATAACAAACCCTCGAGTTAGGGTTTCAAAAACAAACTGAAGCTCACAAAGAGTTGCAAAAAATAAACCACTATAACTACTCTTTGCAATAAAAACTTGAATCTTTTCCTTTTTCTATTCATAAGCCACTTAAATTCTTCCATTCTTTTGCAAAGAGATGGAATTACTAAAACGAGAAAAGTAAAAAAAAACTTTTCCATTTCCACTGCTTATCAAATGATTAACTGATTTCATCTTTTTGCAACATGAGCTTAATCTCTTAACTGATTATTTTTCGAAACAGAAAACAAAAATTGCGTTCATTTAATCTGAATCTTTCTTTTGGCTAACTTCTCTAACTAAAAAGAAGAGAATCAAAATTGTGGTGAAAAGATTCTTCCTATTTGCAGGCTGATAAAATGAAAAAAACTGAACCAACTCAAACCTGTCCAGAAACACAACCCCTGATTTAGCGCGACCAAGTCAACAGGTACACCAACATTATTTCCTTGTCTTTCATATATTTCACAAAATGTATCCATGGTGTGCAAGGTAAGTGACGATAGCTAGCAACGATAGCTAGGGTTCCATAAACCCTTAATGAACAAACTAAAATCATTTTGCCCTTTTTCTTTTTTATTTTCCCAAATCAAATACTATGTCAAAGTATACAAATCTTTCAATTCTAACGAAGGCATTTATCAAAACACGTGGATGACCAACATAATAATGTGCCAAATCAACGCCCTCGTGGAATGCCAAGCAATCATTAATCCTTGAAGAATATCGTTGACTACATGTATGTATACAAGTGAAACCGATAGTCAAATGCAAGATGACCAATCCCGATACAGATTTAAACCACCAAGAATTTGATGGGATATAAAACCAAAAATAATGTGCCCGTGAATATCATGTTGAGAGGGGACATATTAAATATACGTTACCTAGTCACAAGGGAACTTTATCATCTTACCAAAGCCTAGTGACTTATTCACTAAGGAAACATATTTAAGTTGGCACTTTTATAACCCCTTTTTTTATCTTATCACCAAGACTTAATCACAAATCACATCTTTGCAAGGATATCAAGAGTCAATGTAGATCATGACAATGCTAACTAAAAGTGCCTCGGGGTGAACACCCTCGCCCCGACGATCAAATAAACCAACGAACAATCCAACTAATTGAAGCATCTTGATATGGTCGATGGAATTCATGACTGTAAGATAGTTTGCTGACATAATTAGGAACCTGCCAAAACAAATACCCCACAAATAGTCTCCAAGTGTTTGCACAATTGTGGTTAAGAAAGCATCGTAGACCAAACCATCATGGATGTAGCCATTATCCCACAATGAAGCTTTGGCAACATTTAAGATATACTCAACTTTCTCTTCTTGGTACTGAAACAACCTTGTGATTTATTGATTGCCCGATTCCTCCACACAACCACAGTGGACTCCAAAGTGGTTATCCATTTTGGTCTTCCTTTATTAACCCATGCCCCTCTATTTATTCTCTTATTATATATTGTTAGTCAGTGTCAAGGCATGCCCAAAATCTATTGTATTTGATCATCGTTTACTACCTCATACCAAGATCTAGCTACAAGTGTGTCTCTGATCCCAAGATAATCCCAACCAAATCTTAGCCATATCGTAAAGTGGATCGGTCTACACACACTAAATCGGCCACCAATGATTATGAGGAATGGTAAACCATTTGACATTGTCCCATGTTTGTACCTTCTCCAAACCAAAATCTTATAACTTTGCACATCAAGCAAAAGTCCATATCCCGAAACAACCTTTCACATCTTGTTCCATTTTCACACTCTAATCCCAACGTCCCCTTAAACTGATTCAAAACTTGTGTTCTTGAAAGAGAGATCACAATTTAAAATCCCACAAGGGGGTAAGGTATGTACGCCTCATTTGTAGTGCATTTAGGTACCTCCCGCAAGGAGTAGGAGGTAGTCTCATACTGCTTTAACCTATCTGTAGACCCATACACAGATGGTTGGCATCGTGGACTATAAAAGTCCCTTTCCCTTCCTTTTCAACTTTCATATCATGGAGTTTGTCTAGACTCAAGAATGTCTCCATCATAGAATATATCAAGGCCTTCCATATTGCTCCAAAATGTATCATAAATGTTCAAAATTGCCCTTTGATTGTCTTTATTTTGACATATTTTGGACCTAAAATTACAAAACTGAACAACATTCCTACTGACGTCTTCTTAATTTTTTCCTTCTAAAACACTAGGACCATTTGCCTTTACATATCCATTGGCTATGGAGTCATCATAGACCTTAAACAAACTCAAAACTAGACCTAAATGTGTTGCTAAGACTCTTAGAACAACAAGAATACTAATTAAAACTAATCTTGTAGTTGACCCAGCTAAAACAAATATGCACCAACACTCAGAGGAAAGAAAAACTTTAACCAAAATATGTACTACAACACTTATTTGACCTCTCAAAATCTATCCTAATATGTGAAGAAGGCTGATTATACCTCAAACGCAGTGCTTGAGGTGAATCCCAGTGACTAGGATTGGCTCCAACTCTCCATCCAACCTAGATAGTTGGAATGCATTGTGTTGCTTGCACTAAAAAATGATGTATGGTCCACTCCAAAATGAGTCAAACTTAGAGTGTTTTTCAGGTCTACTTTTGAACTCATCCCACTCGAGAACTATGTCACCTTCTTTGAAACTTTAAGGGGTTTCTCTCTTGTCAAAAGACCTCTTGACATGTGCTTGATGTATCACCATCTTCTTCATAGCCTCATTCCTTATTTCTTCCAACTCATCCAACTATGCTAATCCTGCAACCATTGGTTTTTTTTCTATCATATCAAGTTGATTGACTAAGTCAAGGATTAGAAGTTCAAGTGAAATAGGAAGCATTGCCTCATTTCCATAAACCAACATATAAGGTGAAAATCCTATAGACCTCTTGGAAGTTATCTTATCAGCCCATAAGGTTGATTTTATCTTAGTGTCCCATGCTCTTTAGTTATCTTCCATAGTCCTCTTAACAATCCTAAACAGATTCTTGTTTATAGACTCTACTTGGTCATTGCCTTAAGGATAATAGTTAGAAGAAATATTTAAATAAATACCATTCCTAACAACCCAATCAATTATTCTTCCCTACAATCTCATTTGCCTCTCATAATGCTATAGCATTGGTCCATTTGGTGAAATAATCAGTGGTTGTAAGCACCCACTTGAGAATGACTCTAATGAAGTCCAAATCCTAATTCATGAAGGGTAGTTCAACCTAAATGGGTTGCAAGGGAAGGGCTACTAACCTACATTTTCCTACAAAAATGGCACTCTTTACATTTTCTTACCCATGAGTGTGCATCCTTGACCAAATTAGGCTAACAATAGCCTACCCTCATGATTTTAATGTTGTTTCTTTTGGTGATATATGACCACCTTTTGATTCTTCATGGAACTCATGCAAAACTTTGTTAGTCTAATAAGCTTTTGTGCGTCTAAGTAAAACACCATTAAGATCATTTTTAATAGCATATCATTCAATAGTATATGAGGAATGGATTGCAACCTATGATACCTTATTTTTTCTCTATCCATACCTTGTGGACACTCACCATTTTGTACAAATTTAGTCATATCGTGCACCCATCTTGAAGAAAAAATAGGTACAGTTGTATGTGTTTCATTGCAGAGGACTAGGACAACCTCCTCTTCATGTTTTTCATTTTTGTTTAAGCCATCAACTATATGTTCACATAAGCCTTTACCTTTTACCAACTTGTTGACTTTAATTTCCACATCATATTCCATTACTTTAGTCACCCAACTAGTCCTCTTGTCACTTAAGTCTTTATTTAACAAGAAACCTTTCACACTTGGGTGAGCAACCAACATCTTAACTTTGTTATTTGAGAGCATATGTCTAAATTTTTTCAAGCTTCTAACAATAACAAGAACATGTTTCTCAACAAAAATATACCTTTCTTCATAATCTTTGAGACCTTGACTAAAGAATGTCAAAGGTTGCTCCAGACCATGCTCATTTTGTTGTACCAACATAGCAGAAACATTGTCAATATTTTCATAAACATATAGTATGAAATTCTTGGAAAAATTGGGATTCAAGAGTGTAGGTGGTAATGAGGTGCATTAATGTCTTGAGTTTACTTATTTCCTTGATACTTTAGCAAACTTTTACTAGCTTATCATCAAACTAATTATATTTTCTAGACATCCTTAAAATCATATTACTACTAATATACATATGGTATATTGACATGATATGCATTGTATTTTAATGAATGATAATGTTGTTAAATGGTATAAATTTTAATTTATGTGGGTTATTGTTATTATTTGAACAAATATGTAGCAAGAATAATGAGTTGGTTGTGGTCAGTATACCCTAGTTCAAGTTGCAGTTGAAAATGGGGGAACACTATCAGCACACCTAGAGTAGCATGTCAAGAAATAGAGTACCAATTGAAGAAGAGTCGTTTTGACTCTATCCTTTTAGAAGGTGTTGAGAAAATAATGCATTGTGGAAACTGATGAAATTGTGCACCATTAATATTGGATTAATGCAGCAATCATGTTCCTAGTTTTATGTTACTGGTCAATAAAAGAATTTGTTATGAAACAAATTCTTGTAGTGTTAATTTGTTAATATGTTTTTCTTCTTAGAATAAGTCACCTCAATATTAGGGACAAGCAAAATTTGGCTAGAATCAATTGGAAGAAGTTAATGGCGTGCTTTCTTTGAATGCTTTAAATAGGAAAAGTGTCATTCCAATTAGAATCTTCTCCTACTATTAGGAATTAGTTTACTTTTGTATTTATCATCTAAATATATGATGTAGACAATATAGATTATGTTATAGCTAGATATTTTGTGTAATAATCATCTGGTTCTTATGAGCGTGAGTTAATAATGATAGGATGATAACTACTTTGTAAGTTCAAAGCATACTATTATCCTTCACAAAGATTACATTCCTCAAGCAAGGGTCACTTGAGGTAATGTGAGACTCCTTTCTTCTTTTTGTTATTTACTATTGTTAATAATTATTCTTAATCTTCAATTATTAATTTATGTTCAGTAATATTGTGTAATTTAGAATCTTGGTTGCAACCATTTTCTAGTTTGTTCGATTACATCGATAAGCTATACGTGCAACCACAACTAAGCTACTGCTAAAATTGTCACAATTGTTGTTTTAGTTAGTTTCTAATTTCAGCATTGTTCAACTTTATCAGTTTATATTTTCAGTAGATTAGTACATTATTTTTGTGTAATGATAGAGAACTTAGGATCCTTTTTGCACATACAGTGCCAATGCCATATTTGAAACTACATCCTTGGTTGATAATTAAATGAGTCTTCAATTAGGTTGTGTATATGACAAATTGCACAATCTCAATGGATATAGTGGAGACCAGTCTTTTTTGGCATCATGGTTGGGGATGGTGCTAAGGTTAGGACTCTTAAGATGAGGATTACTTTCAGTTATTCACTTTCTTGCAAAGTTTCTTTTGGTTATATGCTTTCGTTAGCATAACAGTTTGTATTCAATATTAGGGAAGTTAGATTTTGAATTGGCATCAACTTCTTTACTGACAAGTGTAGGAAGACAACTCATAAGCTCAACACTTCCATTCCATGCATTAGTAGAGAGACGCTAGAGGAAGGTTTCTTCCCTATACATCAAGTGTAGAAGATGTCCTAGCTTCAAGAGAGGGGATAAAGAACTCATTAGTTTCAATGCAAACATTAAAAGATCCATTTAGTGTATTTAAAGATCCAACATCTTTTGGTAACACTCAAGAAGAACCTACTTAGGAGCATACGCAAGAGACAGTGGCAACAATGGCTGATGCTGAAGTAGAAATTCCTAATATACTAGTCACCTTTGCATCTCCAATCACTTATTAGGAGAGGGTAGCAACATTAAAAAAATATACCTCCAAAAGCCCTCCCTAACTTTTATGACCTAGTCATGGAAGATCCTGATACCTTTTTGTTTGTGTGATGTACTCTATGGAAATGACTATGTAATTAATGCCCATCACTTAAAGTTGTTTCCAACCACTTTGAAGGATTATGCATTATGATGTTTCATGGGTCAAGGAAGCAATGCAATTACCAATTGGACCATCATGAAAGAGAATTTTTTGCAAAAAAATCCAAACTATTGCAAAGGTGGGGACACACAAAGGACATTTTTGGGATGTCTCAAATAGAAGATGAACCCCTCGAAGAGTACATAGATAGGATCCAATTCTATTTGAATAAATCCAAACATAATAGCCTCGACCATGAGCCTCTTAAATTAGGTTTTCTCAGGGGAATTAATGAGGAATTAATTGATGCACTCAATTTGATGAGTGGAAGTGATATTACACAATCAACCTTTAATGATATTTGCAAACTAGCAAGAAATTACTCCAAGGCTACTTTGAGGAAGGATAGGAGCTCTTGGTTTCTTCCTACCACTAATACATCTACTAGTGTCTCAAGGGTGTAATTAAGCAACCTACTTTCCAATTAGAAGGAAGATATAATAAGTCATTTGGCAAACCAATTGGATACCCTTCATCATAAGAAGAAACAAGAGGAAGTAGAGGTTTCTCTTGTAGAACACTTTACTCACTACAAACAAAAGATGTCCAATTGCAAATGTAAAAAGATTGTAGTTATTACTAAAGAAAAGCCAATTCATCCAGAATTCCATGCAGTAGAAGATGAGGATAGACAAATATTCTACATAATGGAACGTAGAACATGGAAACAAAAGCAAGGTATGTCATCAAACCCATTATGTTTTAACTCCTCATATCCTAGAGTTCAAAATAATGTTGCCAACTAGAATTATAAACCTTGGAATGCAATGCAAAACCCTCAATGGTAGGGTAATGCATCAAACTATATATCTCAATAGGTTTTCTAGCTGCCCCAATATCAATACAATCATTGGAAAGGTTCCCAAAACCCATGGTCTCAACCATGGCGTGGAAATCAACAATGGCAATAGTCTAATGCCAATTACTCATAGTAACAACACAAATCACCTCTGGAGTTTGTCTTAATACCTAATTTGCATCTTCAATAGCCACCCATTATGCCAAGTCAAAAGATCTATGCCTCTTCTCCACTAAGAGAACCTTAATTTCCTACTAAACCTTCACCCAATCCACCTATAGAATGGGATTATGTGAATGAGACAAATCAATATGCAACCTATACAGCCAAGATAACTGATGTTTGTTTACAGTCAGGTAAGACTCTTCCTAGCCCTACATATCCACAAATTATATAAATTTTTGATGAGGAGCCAATGATTGATGTTACTAACCAGTCACTGGAGTAGCCACAAACACATGATGAATCAACTATTAAAAACCCACCTTTTCCTGGGAGGCTAGCCATGCCAAAACACCAACTTGTGCCAAAATTTGACCTCTTAGGTCAATTGAAAAATGTGAGTATAAATATACCCCTCCTATAAGCTATAAATGGTGTTCACATTTACACTAAGGCTATTAGATGACTAGGTGGGAAGAAATAGGACTCTAAAACAGTCCATGTCATTAGATAGTTGGCAGAGATCATGTTGGGAATCATAGTAGTCCCTAAGTATTATGATCCAAGAATCCTAGCTATAGATGTAAGTATCAGTGGGACCCTTATTAAAAATGCACTAATAAATCTTAGGGAAACCATCAACATCGTGACTAAGCAAACAATGGATGAGTTGCAGTTGGACAGCATATGACCAACACCAACAGTGTTACAGTTATCATATAGATCTATAGTGAAGCTAGGAGTGCTTGAAGGTTTATTGATAACTATAAACTCATGTGATTATCCTATTAACTTTGTACTTTTATAGCCTAAGGTCCATTTGGGTGGATACCCACTGATTTTGGGAAGGCCTTGGTCGGCCACTTTTTATGCCTTCATTGGTTATCGGTTAGGTAACATGACAATCTCCATTGGCGATAAAACCAAGCAATTGGTATTATATCCTCTAGCTCAACCTCATATAGATTCAGAACAATCTATTTGCCCTACCCTAAAATAAGATGAACAATACTCTTTGCACACTTTGATGGTGATAGAGAAAATTCCTATGATGGATTCTCAAGATGAAGATGTTTTTATTGTTGGAATCATACATAACTCCTATGGGTTGGACCCACAACAAGAAGAATTTTTATCATGCCTCACTTGTCTAGTTCATAGTTTAATGGCCAATGATGATTCAACAACTTCATCTATGCTCTCTATTGTTTTGCCTAATGATTGTAGACTAAACATAACAGGTCTTAACATCTCCCCTGTCTCCTTAAAAACTAGTCTACTGGAGATATCACCAAGAATGATGCTCAATTTTAGTAATGTTTTGACAGTAACACAACATGATAGTATGTTGCAGATGTTGCAAGCTCACACTTCAATATTTGCATGGGACTACCATGATATGAGAGGCATTGATCCAGACCTTTGTATGCATAAGATATATATTAATGAAGGCTACATACCAATAAGGAAAGCACAAAGGTGGATGAATCCAACCCTCAACGATATATTTAAGGTTGAGTTATAGAAATTGCTTGATGTAGGATTCATCTATCCTATATTGAATACTAAGTGGGTCTCACCATTAGTGATTGTGCCAAATAAGGGAGGAAATTGGCATGTGTTGACTATAGAGAATTGAATGTTTCTATGTGCAAGGAAAATTTCCACTTCCTTTCATTGATCAGGTTTTGAACTCATTGGCTGGTAAAGGGTACTTTTCTTTTCTGGATGGATTCAGTGGTTACAATTAGATTAAAATTGACCTCAAGGACCAAGATAAGATAACATTTACATGTCCCTGGATAATATATGCATATTTAGTACTTCCATTTGGGCTATGTAATGCGCCAGCCACCTTTTAGAGGGTCGTTTTGAGCATCTTTTTTGATTTTTCTCATGATACCATGAAAATATATATGGATGGTTTCACAACCTATGGAAAAAATTATAAGGAGGCCCTAGAAAATTTGGAAAAGGTCCTATAGAGATGTCAAGACCATAATCTCTCCCTTAGCCATGAAAAGTGTTTCATGATGTTGGAAGGAGTTATATTGAGACATTTTATCTCTGCCAATGAAATCCATTTTGACCCAACTAAGACGGCAATAATCTCAAAACTTCTAGTACCTTGAAAAAACAAGGAGATATCAAAAGTTTCCTTGGATATGTAGGATATTAGACACTTCATCAAAGACTTCAACAAGGTCACTTCATCACTTTACACTCTACTAACAAAGGATTCAGACTATGACTGGACTCCAAGCTACCAATAAGCATTTGAAGCACTCAAGTTTGCACTCACAAAAGTAATAGTACTTAGAGGACCTAATTGGAACATACCTTTCTACATTCTTATTGATGCATCTGACTTTGTAGTAGGAGAAATACTGGGGCAACGAGAAGGTAATTTTGAATATGCTATCTATTATGTTATCAAGAATCTTCAAGGTACAAAAACTAACTATATAGTAACAAAAAAGAAAATGCTTGTTGTTTATGCTATTAATGAATTCAGGAACTACATTACTGGCTACCCTATTTTCATTCACATTGATCATGTAGCAATTCACCACTTAATGTACAAACTAGTGGTCATAGGGAGACTTGTCAGATGGATACTCTTGTTGCAAGTGTTTGATATTACAATTATTAACAAACTAAGTAAAGCTAGTGTTGTCATAGATTTTCTCTCTCAATTGACAAATACAACAAAGAAAGCAGTGGTGGATGATTCATTTATTGACGAACATCTTTTTTCTTTGTTAATTCATTCACCATGGAATAAAGATATTTCTAATCATCTAGTTGCAAGTTTGATACCCCAACATTTTTCTTGTAGAGAGAAGAAGCAATTGATATCTCACAGTTATCCTATTCTTGGATAGTTGGGTATTTGTGCTACACAAGACCTAAAAATATCATGAGACGATGTTTGAGGGAAGATGAGATATATTATACTAATGGCATGTCACGATAAACCTTGTGGGGGGCATTTTGTAGCAAAGAGGACTGCAATTAAGATACTTAACTTTGGCTATTATTGGCCTACCATACATAAGGATACAGTCCATTATACTAGGAGATATGACCATAGTCAAAGAATCGATAGACCTACAAGGAGTGATAAAAAGCCATTGCAGCCTTAGCTTTCATTGGCACCATTTGATAAATAGGGAATAGATTTATTGGACCCATTGAACCAACATCAAGTAGTAAATCTTATATCTTAGTATGCACTAGTTACCTAACAAAGTATGTGTAAATTAAAGCCTTGAGGAGGTATGAAAGTGGCTCAACTTTAATATAAAGATATATTTTATAGATATGGAGTTATTCATGAGATAGTGACTGATCAAGAACCA
The DNA here is from genome assembly GCF_030272615.1 of Cryptomeria japonica. NCBI lineage: Eukaryota > Viridiplantae > Streptophyta > Pinopsida > Cupressales > Cupressaceae > Cryptomeria > Cryptomeria japonica. The sequence continues at coordinate 354,507,898 of NC_081412.1, read as the reverse complement.
TGGTTTACGTCTGAGTTAATAGTACAACTGATTAAAGAATTTGAGAAAATAAATTAAAAGTCAACTCCTTACCACCCTCAATCAAATTATCAGGTAGAAGTTACCAATATGGAATTGGAAACTATTCTGACCAAAACAGTGCAAATTCATATGAAAGATTGTGCATCCAAGCTACTTGAAGAAGTTTGGGTGAATCACATGGAAGACAACCACAAGGTTCATAACTTAAGAACTTGTCTATGAAACCAAAGTAGTCCTTCCTATTGAATTTGAATATAAAACATTAAGAAAAGTAGTGAGATTGGAGATTAATCTTGACCAAGTACAAAAGGATAAGTTGTGCATCAATTGAATGTATCGAATTAAATGTGTATGGAAGCACTTCAACAAACTGAGCTTATCCAATGCAAGAGCTATAGTAAATGGTATGACCAATATATTAGAGCAAATGATTTCAAGGAAGGTGGTTGGGATTCACTATATGATTCTAGATACAAGATAACAAGGGAAAAATTTAGACACACTACTTGGGCCCATATGAGATTCAAAAAGTATTTCCTAATGGCATTGTTTGACTCATTATAATTGATCTACTGAGATTAAAGTTCATGGTCAATGGCCACAGATTAAAGTTGTACAAGAAATGAATGGACAAAGATGATTTTTTTTTAATACTCCATCAACAATTCATATCACCATCTTCAACCACTCCAATTGACTTTCCTTCACCTTCCAATTCATCAACCTCATCCCCCGAACTCATTCCACCACCACCAAAAACTATAGAGGCTTCTCCACCTTCTATAGATGAACCATTTGTTTCACCCATGGCCACTACCTTTGCATGATCTACTATCCCACAACCACATGCACACATTGCACATATTTAATTCTATGTTATTTTAATCCATTTTTTAAGTAGCACAAGAGCAAATGGTAGGCACCTAATGTGATTCCTTCTAGTGGGACCTAACTCATTGATCTAGTTTTCCACTACAATTTTTAATTCACATGTATTTCCTCACATACATGCAGTCATGCAATGCTAAACTTTACATGCAAATTCTCTACTACATACAAATGTACTTGATAAAAAAAAATTCTCATACATTCATTTGTCGCCAACCCTACATTCCAATTCACTTTCCCCATGTCGGTGTTGGAAACATGGTTGATGTTGCACCAAAATATCGACATGTTAATGCCCGGTACAATTGCAAGGCTTAATGAATCCATGAGAGGTGGTTAAGCCATGTCAAAAACCCAAGCATTGCGTTACATAGCACAAGGATCCTAAGGGCTCACACCTTGCAACAATCTTCCCAACACAAGAAAGGGGTTTGAACCCATGACCCAGGCTCTGATACCACTTGTTGGAAATATGATTGTCATTGCACCAAAAGATCGACCTATTAATACCTGATACAATCACAAGACTTAGTGAATCCATAGGAGGTGATTAAGACATGTCGCAAACCCAAGCGTTGCACTGGACAACACAAGGAGACCAAGGGTGCACACCTTGCAATAGTCAGCACCTTACTTTTATCATACCAGTCATATCTGTCACAACACATTCACTTAAAATCCTTTCACCTACCATGCAAATCACTTCCACACTCTTTATCACCGAGTACACATCCTTCAAAATATTTGCGGCATCACATCAAATATGATCCAACATAAAATAGCATTTATGACATACTTAGTAATTATTACATTCTTTGATTCACATGATATATTCATATAAATATGGCATTATTATATATATTATTTATCATTCTCCCTATCAATCATATTTACCTCCCTCGTTTAAATTTTTTGAAAAATTAATATTTCAATAGGTGGGAGGGTTATTTTGATGTTGTCATCATTATATTTTTTATTCGGAAAGTGTTTCATTGTTATTAATTACTTATTTGACTGATGGTGCATGTATTTGTTTTGAAAGTCTAGAAACATCTGCCTTGATAAGCCTGTGATCTTGGCTAAAGTTTAGAACCAGAAAACTAGCCTTTATTTAAAACTACAATCATACGCAGTTACCGCAATTACCCATATAGGTTGTCAGAATGAATTGTTAGAGTGGCTATAAGGTCATAAAACTTTCTGGTGATTATCTAGAAAGGGTAGAGACTGGGGAAGTAGAGAAGAAATTAGTGACTTTTGAAGATAGAATTTAGAATTTGAGTTCAACAAAGTATAACACAACTTGTTGACATTGCATGAGGAAGAAGCGAGAACACAAGAAGAAGAAAAGAATGGGTCATGAACCAATTATATGAGAACCTTCATATCACACATTATTTCTCATTGATGTAGATTATCTTCCATTCTTTGAGAGGTCGGGATGGATACACTATTGTTTATGGCTAAATGAATGCAAGGATGAAATAATAGAAGAATTTGCAGCCACTTTTTAGAACAATGAAGCAACCATTAGAGGTGGAAGAATCTTAAGCCACTAATGCAGAAGTTAGTGGTCTACTAAGAACTACAGAGGAGTTTCCAACATCCCCAGACCCTAGAATAGCAAGTGTGGAATTTTTTTACCCAAATGAGACTTTTAGCTCAACCAGTCAAGATACCACTCTGTTATGTTTTCCTCCACTTTGGCGTGTTGTAACAGTTCAAGTTATCAAGTAATTTACTTATGATGGGAGATATTCAATGTTATATACTATTCATTTTAAATTGCTAAGTCATTTTCGGAATAATAGATTGGTTAATGTTCCCAACTGTTTGCATCACATGTTGACGACCATGGCAATAGAATATAGGAAGAAAAGAAAACCTACCTCTTTATCCCACTATTGTCTAGTTGTTTTGTTGGTCAAGAGAAGTTTATCTTTGTAGTTTACATATGTAATATGGGAAGAGTTTTAGACATGGGACAATATCTAGAGCCAAGAAGGGATAGTAAAGAAGAACCTACTAGAATAGAGGAAGAACGAGCACCCAAGGATAAAGAAATAGAAACCCTAGTAGGGGAAACCTCAAGGGTTGACAAGGATAATTTAGATGTTTATTCTTTTCCCATTCAAAACCTAATATGCATGAAGAAAATTTTAGGAATCCCACAGATACTGAGAGGGGGGGGGGTGAATCAGTATCTAACCGGTATATAGAATTTCTTAACTTAAAACATGCAGAACATATTATAACAGTGTACCAGTATGCAAGAAATAATGCAATAAATAGAATTAAGAACATCCACATGAAAAGCACACCATAACACAAGGATTTAACGAGGAAACCTGATGTGGGAAAAACCTCGATGGGATTTGTGACCCACAATATTCACTCACTGGCCAATAAGAGAATATTACTTACAATAGGGGCCTGTACATGCAGGAAGGCCAACTGCCTAGAGCTCATTGCTCAATGGGAAGTCTCACTGACTTACAATGAGGATTATACAAATCCAATATCTTGTACTACTTTATAATAGCATCTATAATGCCTGATCTAGTACTGGTTGCTGCTGTGCTTCTTACATAAACCCTTAGCCTATATTTCACATAATAGGTCTGCCTAATATTTTCCTTAGAATGGTTCCTTACTCATTACCAAATGTCTACAATGATCTCTTTTATATATAAGAGTCATTTTACAATTTTCCAAGTCAGCTTACAAAGTTTTACAATAATAAACTAAATATAATACAACAAAATCCTATTGGCCTCTGTGCCGGTATACTTCTTTTCTTGTGCCAGTGCCGGTGTCTTGAGTGCCAGTGTAAAGTGTGATCTGCTGATGCCGGTATAATGCCTTTGTCGGTGCCATAGGATTGCAAGGTAGCCATCAATGACAAAACCTTCAATCACATACAATGTCTCATTGGAGTGTGCATATGCCAACAATCTCCCCCTTTGGCATTGATGGCAACACTCATGAGAAATTTCAAACAATGTATCCAAAAATGTAAAGTCCAAAAATGTTACCAAAAATGTGTGTGCTCCCCCTGAGCATATGATTCGTGTGATATTGAATTTTCTCATCCCACTACTCCCTCTTTGGCATCAATGACAAAGGTTGTCAAGATGTCAGTAGAGTTTGTAGTTTCAACCTTGTAACTGGGTGGTTACAATTTGAAAAAGATCTCCCAAAATCAAGTTTATATTGTCCATAAACTTCTTGCTATCCTTTATTGTTGTCTCTGTTCTCTTTACTGTACCAGTGAGATGCTGCAAATGCTCTGCCAGTGTTTTCTAACCATGTTTTAGTGCCTCAGATACTTCCTTCCGCAGTGATGCTAGATAGTCCAATCTTGGACTCAATTTAAATCTTAGATGCTTTGCCTTATTCACAATTCTCTCTTTTTCTCTTTCCAATTTAAGTAATTCTTCTTCAAAATTTGTTATCTTCTCCTCAAAAACTGATAGTGTATCCGATGAGTTAACAAAATAATTAGCAAGTTTATTGATCTCATCCTGTACCTTGCTCATCTTCTTGTCTATATCTACAGTCAAAAAGTTTGTTTTATAGGTGTCTTTGTACAAAGTTTTGTACTCTTTCAATAAATTACACAATTTCGGTAGAAGTGTGTCAAAATCTCTATTACATTTCTTTATTTGCTCATCAAAGAATTTCTGTTTTTCAATTTCTACTTTATCCTTCAACGACTCTTCCTTTATTTTCTCAATGTTTTCTGTGATATATTTACACAGTGTATCAAGTTGTCCTAAAGAATCTTTATTGTCTATATTACAGTTGGGAGCAATTATCTTCAAAATTGGTATGGTATCATCAATTGCCTTGTAAGCATGTGAGCTACAGTCTGTTATCTTTTTGATTGAATCTAATAGTACCTCAGTCACATTAGTTGATTTGAAGCCTGATGATGAACCAACAATCTGAGTACCGGTGGAAATAACCAAGCTTGTATTGACCTCTGGTAGGTCTGTTTGTGTCTGCATTTCTTTAAGCAATGGTTTTTATGTTTCTCCAGTTGCCGGTGGCACTGTTTCCTTATGTTCCTATTCCTGTTCCTATTGTTGTTGTTCCTGTTATGGAGCCTTTTGCTTTGTTTGCTGCATTGACTCAGTCTGAGTCTCTACCTTTTTCTCTTTGTCTTCTGTCGATTTCTCCTGTGTGTTTTCAGTTTGCTTAGCTACTGGAGGCTTACTAGCCATGTCAGCCTTATCAGTTGTATCTTTGTCTACCACTATGTTGATCTTTTGAGTATCAACATCCACAGTATATAAGACTTCAAGATTAGTATTACCATCCTCTACATCCATATTCTCAGCTATCGGTTGATCTTATGTAGCTGTTGTTTTTACCGGTGGAGTAATCAAAGGAGGTGAAGGTAAGTTGTCTCTAACCTTGATACTAGGTGGTCCACCAACTTTACCTTTACCCTTGTCTCTATCTTTCTGAAAAACTTTTATGGGTTTGGGGTTCCTGTATTCTTCTTGTTTTTCTTTTTCAACTAAGAATATATCCCATCCATTTTTTGTTTCCTCAGTTACCTCATTAACTCTTCCAACCATTAAAGCAATGTGCCGGTGTGCAGTAGAAAATACTGACCGGTTGGCTTGAGCAATTAGGTCATCAATTTCTTTGGGTGAGTTTACCGGATAAATAGCAAGTAGCTTTTCAATCTTTATTTTCTTGTCCAGTTCTATTACTTCTTGTCTTCTTGCTTCCAGTCTCTTAAATAGTTCATCTGGAATTTCATTTACTACTTCCATCAAAAACTTCTTATACATATCCATATGCAATATAACACTATTTTCAACTTGTTCTTTTTCATCAGCTGTTAAAGTATCATATATTTTCTCTATATTTTCAATTTACCTTCCTCTGTAATTTCATTCAGCAGTATATCAAGAGGGGCCAAGTCTTTGTTTGTCCTCTTCTTCTGTTTGGGTGTCAATTTCTTCTTCTTTGGTGTAGCCTTTCTTACTAGAGATCTCACTGCTTGTTATTTTTGTCTTGTCCTCCTGGGTGAGGGTGTGGTTGCCGGTGAGGGATCTCTTTTCCTTACAATTCTTTTGAAAGTTGCAGGCATGTCACTCCCCGAAGAAGTACCTACCGGTGATAGGTGAGTTTTAGGTTGTGGAGCTGCTAACTCATCCTCTGTTATACCAGTTTTCTTCAACACATCTTCTTTGATGGCCTTTGCTTGTCTGGAGCCTTTCCTTACAACTGCCTCAACCTTTTTCACTTATTTGATTGTATTTGGCTTTCAATAGTTTCTGCACTACCAGATATTTCTTCCTTAGGTTCTCTGGGGCTTCTAGAAGTGCTTTAGCATATGTTTCAATTATATGATCATCTATTTCATAGCCCGTCTTGGTTACCCAAACTGTCCTAGGGATGACTGCTTCCATCCAGATTTCATCCTTCTTGATTACAAAGCATATTTCATCTTTGTATTTGTCGACAATCTTTTGTGATAACCTGATTCTTTTCTTCATTTTGGCTTTTAATGCTTGAAAGAAGTCATGAATATTGTTTTCCTCGTTTTCTCCCATGTTATTGAATAGTTCTGTTAACTATTTACCTACCGGTATATCATAACCAAGTTCTTTGTAGCCTATATCGAGAACCTGTTTTGTTATATGTGGCATCAGACATACTAACAGATTTCCAAATCTGAAAGTTCCTTTCTTGTCCTTCTTAATCTTTCCAAGGTTGTCAATTAATTCATCTTTTAACCATTCACATATATCAATCTTTGCATTATCAGTGACCATATCATAAGCACTCTTAATGCATAAACTTGAAACTGAATTGAGTCTATTTGCATGAGTAGCTTTATACCCTAATATCATGCTGATAAATCTCATAGTAATGTCTGTTACATCATTAACTCTTAGGGACCTTTTATCGAATGTTGCACCAATTAGGTTTGTCACTAGGTCATTGGATACCTTCTTGGTTTTATTTGGCCTTTTACTGGTGGTCAGTAACCTTGTGACAACTTTCACAGCTTCCTTAGTGATTTTGTGGACTGCATCTAACCAAAAAAATTCACCATGTACCCTGCTTAAGACTATCCTAATCACATCCTTGGGGAATTCAGGAATGCTAAGGATCTTTGTAAATCCTAGGGTTTCAATGATCTTGTGTTCATCTTTTACATTGCCAGTTTTATCACATATCACAGTTTTAAACATAGTTTTAATCTCTTCATCTCCTAGTTCCTCAATGTTGTAGTGGATGTAAATTCTGGGGTCTTCAGCATAAACAACTCCCTTGGGAATTTGAGAAAAAGAACCTAAGGTATCATCTTTCTTTGCTACCTCGGGGACTAACTGAAATACGGGCCTAGGTATTTTTATCACTTCGATAATAGTAGGGTTTGCTATATATTCAATTGCAGAGGTGGATGCCATGATTAAATACCTTTTACTGCCTTTAGGATGGATGAATGGTTGGAGTGTTCTTGTCTCTTGCTTGAAATGCCTTAGCTCAGAATCTTCGCGCTCTTCGTAGGTTTGAAATCTCGGTGAAATGGAATGGAGCCAAAACCTCAATTTTATAGTGTCTTTATGCCATCTACCACATTAAATGCATGCTGGTTAAGTATTTTCTTAACATTGTCTGTCAGTAAAAAGTAATTTTTCAACTTTTTATCTCTAACCGAGGGAATAATAGCACATGTGTCATTTGATTGCCAAATCCTCAAGGAAACTTTCTTCAATTGGATGAGGAACTTTCTACCGGTGGAGCACTTCTTTGTCCTTTCGGTGAAGCATCACTCTATCCTTCCGGTAAAGCATTGGTTTGTTCTACCGGTGGAGTATTCCCAATATTTAGATCAGCTTTTCTAATCCATTGTTTTGAGAATTCTTGCTTAGCCTCTTCAACTTTTTCTTTACCTTTCAAGCTAGAATTTTTGTTGTCTACCGGTGTTCCTTTACTTCTACAGAATTTTGCAATATGCCCAATCTTGTTACATGCATAACAAGTTACATTATTCTTCTGAATAGCTTTCCCATAACCTATGCCAGTTTGTGTTCTGCATTGATTAGATAAATGTCCAAATCTTCCACAAACATAACATCTCACATTCATTCTGCAATTGTCAGAGTTGTGACCAACTTTGTTGCATTTAGAACATTGACCGGTGGGTGTGTTGATATTCTGATAATATCTAGATCTACATTCATATGCTCTATGACCATACTTATTACAGTTAAAGCATTTTCCATTGAATTTATAAGCATTAGGTTGTCTTACCGGTTTGTTGTGATCCTAAGTATTTGCAGTACCGGAGCTTTCACCAACTTCAAAGCCAATTCCAGAAGTGTCACCTTTAGGTTTTTGATTCTTCAGCAAGGTGCCGAGTTCCTCTGAGCTTTTCTTGAATTTTTCTTTATGTTGATTTGCAGTTTCTAGTTCTCTTTCTAAGACTTCTTTTTGTCTCATCAGTTCATTTGAGTCATTTTGAGTATGCATCATATCTGTCTTCAACATGTCATTTTCATAGCTAAGTCTTGTGTTCTCATTTGCTGCATCACTTAGTCTTCTAGTCAATTCTTCTTCATTTTTCTTCCTATCCTCAATCTCTTTGAAAAATCTCATAGTCATATCCTGCATCTCATTCTTTGTTGTCATGTTCTCTTGTTTCAACTTGCTTATCATATCATTAAGTGATTCCTTTTCATCATTCTCATTTTGCAATTTTTCACAAAGTTCTCTTCTATTATTTCTTGCAACAGTAAAATTTTCTTGAAGTGCCTGAATGATATCCTGAGCTGCCCTTAAATCATCTTCTAGTTTGATATTTTTCAATTTCTCTGCATCATAGTCTATAAGAGCTCCTTCAATTTGCTTCATCAAATTCTCCTTCTTTACCAGTGTCAAGATCTTCCTCAAGCTGTTAGGCTTCTAAAAATAGAGGACCAATCTCTGATACCAATTGTTAGGAATCCCACAGATACTGAGAGGGGGGGGTGAACCAGTATCTAACTGGTATATAGAAAATCTTAACTTAAAACATGCAGAACATATTATAACAGTGTACCGGTATGCAAGAAATAATGCAATAAACAGAATTAAGAACATCCACATGAAAAGCACACCATAACACAAGGATTTAACGAGAAACCCGGTGTGGGAAAAACCTCAGTGGGATTTGTGACCCACAATATTCACTCACTGGCCAATAAGAGAATATTACTTACAATAGGGGCCTGCACATGCAGGAAGGCCAACTGCCTAGAGCTCACTGCTCAATGGGAAGACTCACTGACTTACAATGAGGACTATACAAATCCAATATCTTGTACTGCTTTATAATAGCATCTATAATGCCTGATCCAGTACCGGTTTCTGCTCTACTTCTTACATAAACCCTTAGCCTATATTTCGCATAATAGGTCTACCTAATATTTTCCTTAGAATGGTTCCTCACTCATTACCAAATGTCTACAATGATCTCTTTTATATATAAGAGTCATTTTACAATTTTCCAGGCCGGCTTACAAATTTTTACAATAATAAACTAAATATAATACAACAAAATCCTATCGGCCTCTGTGCCGGTATACTTCTTTTCTTGAGCCGGTGCCGATGTCCTGAGTGTCGGTGTAGAGTGTGATCTGCTGATGCCGGTATAATGCCTTTGTCGGTGCCATAGGATTGCAAGGTTGCGATCAATGACAAAACCTTCAATCACATACAATGTCTCATTGGAGTGTGCATATGCCAATAGAAAATACCTTGGAATAAAGAATTGGTAGTGAAAATGAGTCAGTGGCTTCATCTGCAACATCATGGTATGCACCTGTAGCTTCTAAATATTTACCTCCTCAACCATAGAGCAAAAATCTTCAGCAATGAAAAATAAAGGATTTGTCTCTTCCTCTACCTCAAAAAAAAAATGTCAAGGGTTAAATTGTCAAGCAATGAATATATGACAAAGAGATAGAGGGTTTTGGAGGAGTCTCAAAAAACATCCATAGGAAAAGTAGAGAAGAGAAAGTCAGCAAATTATTTTGAAACCTCAAAATCTATAAAACAATATAGGTACCAAAAAGTTAGGAATAAGGGGACACTGGGGAAACAAGATTCAAGAAGGCATTCTAATCATCTCAATAAATAGAAATCTTTGTAGATCAAGGAACCCCAATGCAAGAGACTATACATGTGGATGATATTGATTTTGAGAGGGAGTATGTGTTCAAAAAGGAAATAAATCAAAGCAAGAATGTAGGGAAGCCTAAAATAGGGGTTGTGAATGAAAAGAAACAAGGTGGACTTGGTCAACATGATTGTGACTCAAAAATGGAAAATGAAAATCTTGTTGATTCCAAAACAATATCTACAAGAATGCCTAGTCATGTGGAATAGGGGATCATTCCCCCTATGGAGGAACTTGATGATAATAGTGAAAATTAATTAGGACCAAATGTTTCTATTGGCCCTAATTACAACCTGGAAAATAAAGAAAAAGTAGAGCCACATGCAATTTTCAAGAAAATAAAAATTTTGGAACAACAATTGGCTGAATATAGAGAACAAGAAATCAGATTTAAGATCGAGGTGCAAGAATTGGAAACACTTCGTCCCTGCAGTAGCAAGAAGAGATACCTGATTACAAAACATAGCCAACACAGCTATCATTGCTCGCTACAAAGAAAGAGACACCCTCTTGTGCAAGGAAAGGGTGTAATTGCAGCAATGATCACAATAAAACTTGGATATGTTTTATGGAAGGAACAATTGAAGTTTGAATGGCATAAAACACAATGGAAGAAGGAAAAATAGTTTCTCTAGGAAAGGCATGTGGTAGAATTAGAGAAAAAAAATGCAAAGGTCAAGAAATTAACCAACCTCGCTTAGATGGATAATTTAGCCAATCAATTGATAAGTTTTCGCCCTCCTGCACGAGTATATGCTTTAGACTTTCAAGAAAAATTTATTTGTTTTCAATTTAGTTAGTTGTTAAATAATTTGTCAACCTCTATTTCATCACCATAGCCATTTTTAGTTGCTTATTCTAAGGTTAATTCAAACACACAAGACCAAATGTGTGAGTTTTACCTGCACAATCTAGTTGTTCCCTATAACTCCACATGGAATCCTTTATACTATGTGGGAGACCTACAACTCAAGGTGCTCACATCCTATCTTAGGAATGATGAAGAGTGTCAGAAATTATATCAACAACATCAAGAATGGGAGAAGACACATTTATTAATGATAGAGATGAGTGTGAAGAACCAATGAAATAGCAGTGGAATAGTTTAGAATGGTTAATAAACTAGAGGTGATAGAAAAACCTTATGAACTTAGAGGATAGGACTATCAAAGATTTAGGGTACTTGTGCATGGAATAGTAAAGGAAAAGACTTTTGGTCTTATTCAACATAGGTGGATGGAATTGTCCCAAGAACTTAGATAGAGAGAACCCCATTCACTATACAACTTCATTTCCCTTGAACTCAAAGCTAAAAGATACATGTGAGCTGCAAAGGATAGAAGAATAGCATGGCTACCACTAAAGTTTCATCCTCCACTCCTTTACCAAGTGCCACATTGGATAGGTAATTAAGCAATCAATCTAGAAAGAGAAAGGAAGCATTGGAGTAAGATTATTGATGATGGAAGTTTTTACTCCAATCAGATTTATGGAGTGACCCAAACAATAGATTATAGACTAGATGTTTTAGATCTTAACCTTAGGGAATGGTTTGCTTGAGGACCAACAAAGGATAAAGTTGTTGTGTGTGATTAGGTCCATTAATGTCTTCAGTTTACTTATTTTATTGATACTTTAACATTTTCTTACTAGCATATCATCAAATTGATTATATGTTTTAGACATCCTACATACATATATACATACATACATACACATACACATACACATGCATACATATACATATACATATATACATATATATACATATATTATATATGTATATATGTATGTATATGTATATATATGTGTATATATACATATGTGTATACATATGTATATATATATGTATGTGTATATATACATATGTGTATACATATGTATATATATATATGTATGTGTATATATACATATGTATACACACATATGTATATATGTATATATATGTATATATATACATATGTATATATACATATCTTTGTATACATGTATATGTATGTATATACATATATACATATATATTGTATATATTGTATATATATATGTATATACATATATGTATACATGTATTTGTATGTATATGTATGTATATACATATATATGCATGTATATACATATATACATATATGTATGTATATATATGTGTGTGTGTGTGTGTGTGTACATATGCATACATATATATATATATCTCTGTGTGTGTGTGTGTGTGTGTATGTACATATACATACATATATATATGTATGTGTATGTATATGTATACATATATGTATGTATATGTACATGTATGTATATACATATACACATATACATATATATATATATATATGTATATATACATATATATGTATATGTACATATATGTATATACATATATACATATACATATACATATACATATACATACATATACATACATGTATGTATGTATATGTATATGTATATGTATGTATGTATATATGTGTGTGTGTGTGTGTATTTATACATATATGTATATATGTATATATATACACATATATATATACACATATATATATAGACATATATATATATATACATATATGTATATATGTATATATATAGACATATATATATACATATATGTATATATGTATATATACACATATATATGTGTGTGTATATATACATATATATACACATATATATACATATATACATATATATATGTATACATAGATATATATGTATGTATATGTATGTATGTATATACATATATATATGTATATACATACATACATATACATACATATATAACTATGTATACATATATATATGTATATATATATATATACATACATACATACATATATATATATATATATATATATATATATATATATATATATAGATGTGTGTATGTGTATGTGTATGTGTATGTGTATGTACGTACATATATATATATATAGATGCATGCGTGTGTGTATGTGTATGTGTATGTGTATGTGTATGTGTATGTGTATGTATGTATGTATGTATGTATGTATATTTATATATATACACATACATACATATATTGGTATGAATATGTGATGTGATTTAATGAATAATATGTTGTTAAATGGCATGAATGTTGATTTATGTGGGTTATTTTAATTACTGGAACTAATATGCAACAAGAAGAATGAGTCGGTTATGGTTGGCGTACCATAGTTCCATCTACAACTAAAGGAGGAACATTGCCAGCACACATGGAGCAACAATGTGGGGAAATAGAATCTCAGTTGAAGAAGAGTCCTTTTGACTCTATCCTTTCAGAAGGTGTTGAGGAAATAATGCATCATGGAAACCAATGAAGTTGTGCACCATTAATATTGGATTAATGTAGCGATCATGTTCCTTGTTCTATGTTCCTACTCAATAAAAGAATTCATTATGAAACAAATTCGTGTAGTGTTAATCCATTAATCTATTTTTCTTCTTAGAATAACTTGCCTCAATGTTAGGGAGAAGCGACATTTGGCTAGAATCAATTGCAAGAAGTTAATGGAATGCTTTCTTTGAATGCTTTATATGGGGAAAGTCTCATTCTAGTTAGAATCTTCTCCTGCTGTTAGGAATTAGTTTACTTTTGCATTTATCAATTGAATATATGTAGACAATATAGATAATGTTATACTTAGATATTCTGCATAACCATTATATGGTTATTTTGAGAGTGAGTTAATTATGATAAGATGATTACTATTTTGTAAGTTCAAAGGGTATTGTTATTCTTCATGGAGATTACATTCCTCAAGCAAGGGCCACTTGATATAATGTGAGACTCCTTTCTTCTTTCTATTATTAATTATTGTTAATAATTGTTATTGGTCTTCTGTTGTTAATTTATATTCAATAATATTGTGTAGTTAAGAGTCTTGGTTGCAACCAACTTCTAGTTTGTTTGGTTACATTGATAAGTTGTACTCGTTGCCATTGTTGAGATACTCCTAAAGTTACCACAACAAGTGTTGTGTTAGTTTCTCATTTTAGCATTGTTCATATTTATTGTATATGTTTTCAGTAGATTAGTACATTATTTTTGAATAACGATAGAAAAGTATGGATCCTTACTGCACATATAGTGACAGTGCCACCTTTGAAGATACATCCTCGGTCGATAATTGAATGAGCCTTCACTTAGGACATAGGGTTTCCCCATTGAATACCTCAATTGGGCCATGTGTATGACAAACTGCACCAACTCAATGGATATAATGGAGACCAATTAGGTGATACTGCTAATGCCTCCTTTATGTCTTCAAAACTTATTTGTTCTTCCTTAGTCTAGGTAAAAGACGCATTCTTCTTCAACATAGATGTTAGAGGTTTTAATAAATCCACAATATTAAGTATAAACCTATAGCATCATAAATTATACACCTTTAATTAGGGTGGCTAATTTCACACTTTCCTAACACCCATTTTATTATTTCCCAATCCTCTATGCATTATAGGACATTTATTGTAATTAATTAATATTTAATTCAATATTATGAGTTGTTCTACTTTAATACATTAACACTTTATTATTTGGGACCTTAATTCTAGGTGTGTCCTTTATTGTTTATGTATACACATAAAATTGGCTATGGGTGATTAAATAAATATTATATATTTATTTAATGTTTATTCTTCTATTAAATAGTTAATTTGTAAAGATTAATTTATTTAATTCATTTCGTGTCTTTCTATTAATCAATATTTTTAATTAATTCATCTATTATATTCCTCTAAAATAATTAAATATCTAATATTTAATTATTCCTCTAACCAAGTTAATTAAATATCTAATATTTAATAATTATTCTCCTATCTTATAGTCTCAAATATTAAATAATTTCTTAAATTATTTAATCCCCCTCTTCCAACTCACCTTCCATCTCCACTTCATCTTCCCTTTGCCAACTCATCAAACATGTGGCTAAGGAAATTAGTATTTCTTAAATATTAATTCATCATTTATCTTCAACCTCCAAATTTAATGAAATATTGTGTACGTACACATATTTCATAACCTCCTTCTAAATTCTCTCTAACATCCCTACATCTTAGGAAGGACTTGAGTCCACTTGTCCTCTCATGCCTAAATCTTCTCCAACCATCCCTAGATTCCCTCAGTCAACAACCCAGTCAACGTGAGATGAGTGACACTTGTCTTCTCCTTCCCCCTTTCTCTCAACCTTCACCTTTGCTCACAGCCATCCAAATTTGTAGATCTGATCATGACTGTTGATCTAAGCCACACCATCTCATCCTCTCAAGGTCTATAAAATCAAGAGCTTCAGTTGAGAGAGAGTTAGACTTCAAGAGACTTCAAGTGCATTTTCAAGCAAATCATTTGTAAAACTTATGCATCCGTGAGTTTTAATCTTGAAGAAAATAGCAATTATCATATAGCATAATCATGTAGTATTGCATATCATAGTATCAATTAACTATCAATTATCAGTCCATTCTTCATATGCCATCTTGGAAGCTATTAGTGCATTGTCTGAGAGCACACCCTCTGCAACCAAGAACAGTGGAGTTAGGACACAATGAAACATAAACCATGAAGGTAATATTTGTATTTTTATTTTATATGTATTACATGTAGTTTCATTGGTTGAGGTTGGATTTCCTGAAGCATTTCCATTGGTATTTTATGAAACTAACTTGTTGCAGGTAGCATTTTGAGGATGAAATTCAAGTCGACACATTTTGGCGCCCATCATGGGACCCATGGACCTCGCATATACCTTTAAAAATATCGCAAAAAGTAAAATTAACACATTTGTAATGCAAATTCATGTATGTGTGAATTCTGACAACGCTTTTGTTTGATAGGCTAGCACATTTGCATCACAGGTTAGCGCATATGACATGTAGGTTAGTGCTTTTGTCTGAAAATCTATGCATTAGCAATGTTGGTTAGTGCTTTTATCTTCTAGGTTAGCACTTTTGTCCTTTAGATTAACACATTTATTAAAGAAATCATGCTTTTGTATCCGCAGAGCAATGCTTTTGTAGTCTAGGTTAGCACTTTTGCTCTAAAGATTAGCGCATTTGAGGAGAAAGATAGCGCATCTCTTAGAATAGCGCTTTTGTTTCCAACTAACAAATTTTTTTTGCAGGTCCGAATGTCCAAGAAATTAGATATTTCAAACTACTAACATGCATGTGCAGGATGGTGTTTAAGGCAAATTTTATGCATTTCCTCATCTAGTTAATTAAAAGCCTTATTTTGGGAAGTAATATATCATGTCTTGCTCATTTAGTCTAACTAAGAGGATTAATTGATAGCATGCAACTTGCATTTTTAGTAATTCTCTAAAATAGTTGCACATAGACTTTAAAAAAGGCTAAAATAAACACCATGCTTGTTGGAGCAACATCTCCAAATAGGACTTAGCCAACAATTTTTTTGAAAAGATCACTTATATTCCGTGTCTTGAACACTTATATTCCGTGTCTTGAAAGTGGTAGGTATATGCTCTGTAATGCCCCGCTAGGAAACCCCGAAGGGATTAAGCCATAACACAAGAATAGAGTGCAATATTTTTTTATTTTTTTTTAATTTAATTTTTTAAGATAAACACAACATTGAGATACAACGAGATATAAAAGATTCAGATTGCATAGCGGAAGACATCAACTAACACCTAAAGATTTTCCCAATTTGATTACTTAATTACACTTTTAACTTAACTCATACTAATAAATCCAATAAGCTGATTATCTTAAAAATGAGATAATTCTTAAACAAGGATGATTTCTTTTAGATTTGACAAAGATATAAACCACATGCTAATGTTTATCCATTATGATTCGTTCATACCTTACATTCAAGCTTTTCATTAAAATATAAGCCATGCATCTAATATTCTAACACACAAGAGTTTCATCATAAACATATGAGATCTTCCCATGCATACTTAATTTCCTTAACAACAATAGAATATATTCCATTACTCTAAGCTACATTATTTCATGAAACAATTTACTGCATTTTAAGAGAGGACTGCATACATGCATTTAAAATTAATTGCATCTTATCCACTTATACATTCTATCAAAATGTCATTTCATACATGCTAACACTCAACATGAAACATAAGAATAAAAGCATCACATAACACCAAGATGATCTTGGAGTTCACCCCTAAAGGGCTACATCTTTGGGTCTTCTCAACTACAAGACCCCTCTGATAATTAATAAAGTTAAGAATACATGAGGTTCTCATAATTTGCAATCATACCATCAAGGCGAAATATAACCAATATACAAACGACCGCATCGGTCAATAAATACATAAACGATCCCTGAAAAGGAAAGGATCCAGCTGAACATAATCGAAGCTAATACAAGGGTCCATTAGGACATCCACAAAACTGAGTCATCACAACCCAAGGTCTCACATAAAACTGGTACTCACAAGGGTATAGACAACAGGAGGACTCCACAAAAGGTGCTCCTATCCAGACAATACAACAACACACTAGCGGACGTAGGGACAAGTGTCATCACACAATCTGGTATGGTTACCATGGCAAGTCTTCATAGGTTTCGGCCCCTACACTGGGTTACCCTGGCAACCTAATACAAACCTCCGGCCCATCCAAGCCTCATGTGGATCCACACATCCTCTCATGAAGATAAGGATGATGGTTCGCCATTTCAGGCCTTCTCACAGCATGTCGAGTCTGTGTTACCACTCATCCCATGTGTGAGGCACAATTATCTTACTTAGAGATTAACTTTCTAATCTACTATTAGGTTATCACTTATTAGACTCACTTTCGATGGGTTACGTAGTAGCCACTTTGGGCGCGGCCCCCAATCGAAAGCCACTTCCCCACACGGCACTAGACTATACTCAGACGAACTCAAAAACCAAAAAATACACATGTTCAGACGAACGGAGTTCAAAATGGAAGGAACAATCATTTGGTCAAACACGACTTCTTATGTGGTGCACTAACTGACAGTACTCTAACTAGAGACCTGACCAACTATGGTCAACCGCAAAACATCATTCGACACCCGCATAAAGGATATGACCAATTACGACACTACCACAAAACAATAGTCAAACTCGAAACCAAGGACTGGAACATGTACCCAAATCAGTCCATACGACAGGGTCCAATCAAACAAATCAAAACTTGCCATTACTTAAGTAAGAGCGAATACAGAAATTAAACTTGCATAAGTAATAATCTATAGATGCAATCTTTTTCCAAATTAATTTAAACATTAAATGTCAATCAAGTTTTCTAAATGATCTAAGTTAGATTGCAGCTATCTACCTCATCTAGGTACAATCTGATTCTTGGTTTTCTAACTCCCTAGGGTTCATTAGTATCGAACATAAATAAATGCGTCATTATGAGTTAAACCAATTTCACATGAATATAATTAAATAAATATTAACCAACTAAATAGATATTTATTCTTCAAATAAAACATCATTCTCATACTGGCTCAAAAACAATCTCTCTAATTTCGTATTTTCCAAGCCCAGTTACACTATATGGATTAAGGTAACATAAATATATAAGGAATCCAAATAAAGATAGTCCATTCCCAAAATCCAAAAATTACTTCCTTACGCACATAGAGAAGGATCCAAAATTAACTATTAATTAATAAATATATTTATTAATTCGTGATTAATTAAATATAACAAATTTATAATTAATAACGAAATGAAAAAAAAATCAAGTATTTAATTAGAAAAGTATGCATTAATAATAAAATGAGATTTAAATATTAATTAATGTATATTTAACACTATACAATTAATTAATAACAAATTACTCATGAATTATTATTGAATGCCAAACTTAAACATAATTAAAAAAAAACTTAATTTAAAAATTAACATTAAATTATATTAAAATATAATATATATTTTTTTTTGATGAAAAAAAAATACATAAAAAAAAATGTTCTTTTAATAAACCAAAAAAAAGCATATATATGGGAGAGGGTACCCACGTGGAACCCCACGTGGGCCCCCCCTTGGGAGCTCACACTGCCCTTAGGCAGCGCTGCTACCCAAAGGTAGCAGTAGCTACCATGGGCCGCGATGCTACCCAGGGGGCACGCCTACCCCTCCACGTGGTGGGGGAAACTCCGCCACGTGGATGGGGTTTGGTATATATTTTTTTTAATTTATTTTGTTTTGTTTTTTTATATATTATCTTCACTGTTAAAAAAATAACAGCTCCCAGCCAAAACACAGTCTCAGCAGAGACTAAAAAAAACATAAATAAATTTTATTTTACTTTCCCATTTGGAAAACTATGAGTTTTCCAATATTGGCAATTTCAAATACCCAGATCAGGAAACGGGAAAATTTCTCTAAAACCAATAGCATATTGGCCAAATAAGATTGATTAACATCCATATATCCAACCACAGGCAGATGTCTCTGATTAAAACTTCAATTTGAAAGCATTTTTTGGGGGAATTTTAACAAATTTCCATTGTAAACAGCCAATCTCAAGTTTATTTTTTATTTTAAAACAATTAGAGCAACCAAAAACTAAACTTGGAATGGAAACAGAACAAGAGGGAATTGAATTGGAATTAAAATTTATAATTGTTTCATTTTTCCCAAATAGCTGAGATTTTTCCAATTTTCACAAACAGATTTCTTCAAAATCCAAAACAATTTCTGATAAACAAAGAAACCAAAAATATAAACCAGAATCTTACCTCATATAGTAATCCTGGAAAGGATTTAGAGAGGAGCCCAACCTGCAGGCTCAAGAAATTTCTTCTCCTCCAAAACCCCCAAATTTTCCTCCAAAAATCTTTTTTTCAACCATCTTTTGCCCAAAATATCAAATCCCTCATATTTTCCAAAATTCTAGGTTAAATGGGAAAGATTTGACCAAAATTTATTTTTGGAATTAAAATTTTTATTTAAAATAATTCTCCAAAATAATTCTTTTAAACTATATCAATAAATTAAATTTGCTTTTCAATTAAAAATTGATTTTCTCAATCAACTGAAATTAACCTTTCTATTTCGAACATGCCAAAAGATTAAATTAATTCTATTTCAATTAAATTTAAATCTTTCTTTTCATAGGCATAGACATAATACATTTAATATTTAAATTTAACCATTTAATTGAACTTGCTCCCAATTTAAATCGAGCAATTCAAATTAACGATAAATCACATAAAGAAATCCTGTTTAATTTAGTCCATTAATCTTTAATGCACAAACACATATTTAATCAAATTAAATACTAAGGACTAATTGTTCAATTTAACCATACACACAAAACACGCAACCCAAGAAGCCAAACAGATAGATGACTCGCATACCCAACCAAAGGGAATACCGACAACGACTGACGACGCTCACTTGAGCACGACTATGGTCAAACGAGGGTCTCACAACTACCTAATCCAACTCTAAGGATTAAAGAGGTACACTAGAACTTGCAATTCAGGTGGTGACGAACCTCGCATCCATGCGGCACTGTACCTGAAATCTCCTGCAACCAAGAGTCATACATGCATACATATATAAACCTAATGAAAGCGTTAGCCCGAGATAATAACACGAAATAGGAGAATTAATAACTCGCATACAAACTGGTACGAAAACCACAATAACAGATATGCACTAAAATCAAAACATCTGACTATAACATTATATTATGATAAACTAACCAAGGTCAAACCGATATTAGAAATTGATTACAGTAGGGGGGAAAGTGCAAGGTAATGAGTCACAAATTCGCGAAAGTCCGCACGTTGGAAAATACGCTCTTATAAACGGGGGCCTGTTTTCAAAAAATGGGGGCCCGTTTGTGCTTCGGGCTCCCGAGCCGAAAGGTAATGGGGGTCTGAAGCAAAAAAAATGGGCCCCCATTTTTTTCTAAAACGGGGGCTCGCTTTTGAACAAAACGGGGGCCCGTTTTTAAAAACAGGGGCCCGTTTCTAAAAATGGGCCCCCGTTTTGTTTAAAAGCGGGCCCCCGTTTCTAAATGACATTTTTCCTTTTTTTTCCACAAGCAGCCCTTGTTTGAAAATGGGGGCCCGTTTTGTGGAAGTTGATTCCACAACCCGCCACTTGGCTCGGGATTAGGCCCGGGATAGGCCTAGGATGGCCACACCTGAGACATGGACCTGCAAATTCAAATCTCCATGAATGAAAGCACAAATATGAACTTCAGAAATAGTTTACGCGCCTCTAATCAGAGATTTTTTATATGAAATTAAAACTCATTTCAGATTATACTGTCTAGATTCTAAATATGTAAATTTATTTAAAAATTGATTATTTTAACTATTTTTCATTTAATTTATACTAAATCGGGTCCATAAATTTGAAATATTAACTAATTTTGTTAATTTAATAACTTTTTTATTTTAAAGAATTTTGGAAAAAAAATTATATGTCATCAATCTACACAAAATTCTTTTGTATTTAAAATAAAATAAAATAAAAAAATGTTAAGTTTACATCAAATTATGTGGGTCGTACACGTCAAATTTTTAAAAAGATAATTACGGCCATTAAAAAATTAATTAAAAAAAAATATTAGAAAAAAATATATAGAAAAATATGCTCATCAATCTTCAGTGTGTTACAAACCATTTCCCAAAATGGTTTGAGAAAATAATTTTAATTGTGTGAAAAAGTGTGGGTCGTACACATGCATGGTATGGTCCTGAAACATGCATTTTTAAAACATAGTTTTCAGAACTCCATTTAAAAAGTTATTTTTTATTATGTGGGTATTAAAATAAATTATATATTTGGAAAGTACACCTAGAGGGCTATCTTTTATATTATTGACTTTTTCCAAGATTCAATCTCTAAGTGTTTCAAAATTTAAGCTCAAATGAGACAAAATCTGAAAATCAGGGAAAACACTTCCACTTTTTGGCCAAAAAGTGGACTCATCTTCTTGCACTGACCCAGGGGTACTACATTCTTCTCCCCTAGGTTCCGACTTACTCCTGGAAGTCGTAAGGCTAGATGGAGAACATATCGCACACATAAGCCCTGAAACTCATTCAACAAATATCAAATTGCACATAGGAATATTTCCATAAATAAATGAAATATTATTGCTAAATCCTTTACGAATGCCATTACCCATTGGCAAGATACATCTAAATCCATACATTTCTTATAACATTCTAGGAATTATCCACAATCATAGCAGAGAAACAAGAATTTTCTCCCTTTCATTACACCAAATTAAAGCATTAAAAGAGATATGCAACAATTACCATACTTATCTGTCAAACATGACAAAAAAAAACATGCCATCAAGATCAATTTCCCTTAACAATACATCTCTTTCACAAAAATTTATCGCATAGAACTAGCTTCAAAATTCAAATTCTACAGCCAAGTTAACTTTCAAGAAATAAGAGCAACATAAATAACTCAATTGTTTACACTTGCCAGGCATAAGAAAACCTTTCCAAAGACTATGTCCCATAACATAGTGACAAGTTAACACAATTTACTCCATGATACCAATAATAACCATCCACATAACTAGAATGCATAACTCAAAAGGCCACAAGTGAGCATGTCTAATGCTCAGTCAAAGATAACATGCACGATCAGCATCTCTATGCCTGATCTCAGAACAATAATATGATCATAAATATCCAATATCTCACTCAAGGCTCGATGGTGATAGGCACACCATAGCGGTGCTACCTTCCATACAAGACCTTCGTGAACATCCCTTGTTGAGTAAGGTGGTTAGCCTCCAAGAGATAGTCACCACACATAGGTAGGTAGTGGATCCTAGCTGCATCACAACCTCGCATACCCCCATCCTCAAGGTTCCTTACGTCTACTTCCTCATACACACTCTACCAAGACCATCTCATACGTCCTTGGAGAGGAATTTCACATTTCAACACAAGACCAGCATACGAAAACAATAAGGATAAACCAGTTTAGCCACCAAAGTACAAATGAATAAAGATAATAAATCATCAATTCCAATAGTAAGGTAAGAAAATAATCCAGAATTTGTAACACCAAATCAAGAATGCAAAAGATCACAAGATCGTGGCTAAACCTTCAAATTCAAAGTAAAATAAATTGTTGTTCCCCAAAGAAATATAAAGAATATCACAACTGTACATAACATCACTGTGTGACTAGCATCTAGCAACCAACGAGGAAGGAAGGAACAATTGTTTAACTATTGCAGTAGCTCATCATGTGGTGCGACATAGTCACACTACCCACATGGCATGGCGGTGTGCACCTCGACATCACCCCGCATCACGTCATCACGCGGCATGGCAATACCCCAAGCAGAGAATACACGCAATGGACGTATCCCACATGGTAGTGTACCTCGCGGAAGCAAGCATGCATAGGTCACATCCTGCATAGCGACGTATCTAAAAGGATACTCATCGTAAGCCAGAGGTATACATGACTAAGGTCCACCCACATGCCCACCCACACATACTAACTGGAAGCTCATGTGGATAAACCTACCTTTCATGAAGACAAGGCAAAGGATCCTCCAAAATGCACTATAACTATGCTCAAGAAATGCCATCAAAATGCTCAAATACAGGAGAGGAATAGGTTGTCACACATAAACCTATAAATAGATTCATCAAAAGGGAAAGTATTGAGCAAACCTTTGATACAGTTTTATAGTATAACTATATCATTCCTTGAAATAGAGAAGCTAAAGTCGCTTCGTGTCGACATTACTCGTACGCCAATCCATACTATTCAAGGAATGGTGACTTCTAATACTACCCCTAAACATATTGAATTACCCACAACCCGAGGTTTGGTACTTAGTAGGGAAACAAATAAGCAACATCACATAAACAGTATGGTTTCCCATACTCATAAGCAACATATCCTCCATGGTTGATTACTTCACCAATCCATGGGCACATATAATAAGTACTGGTTTCTTACAATACACACGAATACACCAGTACTGGTTTAGTCACATTTACGGGGAGTACTCTCCAGTACGCTATCATCTACACAAGGAAGATTTTAATTATGCTTCCCACAGGAATAACTGAATCAAGTTTACTCTAGATTTAGGTACTGAAATTATTAACAGTTCGAAATTACATAAGGAAATACATCATTCCTATATCTTTCTCGAGTTTCACTAAGCATTCGTATTCACATGCTTAGTAAGCATTCTATTTAAATCAATGCATTCTTTAATACCATTTCTAAAAATCTTATAATCTAGGCAAAGAGAAGGGAAAGAGGGTTTGATAATCCAACTATTCCCTACAAAGACACAAGATCAACAAGATCACACTATGATATAAAATTTCTCACCATAAGCCTATCATTTTAATTGCATGGTTTTCATTTCGCTACCATTTTAGAAGGATGCCAAATAGCCTAACATGACATTTCCAATTATTATGGTTGCAACAGAATGTTCTAGTTTTTTAAACAACAAAGATCAAAACAGGCAATCTTTTCGATGATGCAAGGTCTCTTGAGAATACTCACTACTCTAATACAATACAGACACATATCATAATTTGCAACCTATCATCAAAAATCAAATTACGATCATAAGGTAAGCGAATAGCTATCAACAAAATAATACATATCAATGCCTACATATCAGACAGGCTTTTCATTTGCACTTTCTAAACATAATAAGGTAATTACATATACCCAAAAGCAAGTTCAATGGAGCATTGCTAAAATAAATCCTCAATCAAACTGGTATAATGAAACACATAAAACAATCTTTTGTGGAACCCATTAATACACTCTCGAAGCTACTATAACATGTTCCCCTTTTTATACTTCTTTTACAAGCAAAGTAGTTTCACATAACAACTATTCGCATATTAATGCACATTACATAAGGTGGAATTTGATTATGATACTCCTACAATACACATGGAGAATTATTTAATGTAAACATACGGTTTTCTCCCCACAACCAAAATGAACTTTTAAACCCATAGCCCTTTTATAATCTAAAAAACATAGAAGCGTCATAGGGTTCACACAAGGGTTCAAGAAGTCACAACCTTTCTCTTGCAAAGAGAAACCTCATATAAGAGATAATTACACATATCCCAACCATTTTAATTTCTAGAGAGAGAGAGGAATGGTCATAATCATTCAATCTGCTACAAAATAAGCATTAAATATTTACCATACTAGTCCTTCAGGTGGACAACACTAAGCTAGATCATAATCTTAAATAAGCACACTTCGTACTTTCGGATTCCAGACAAGCACTGACCAACCCAAATGGATTAGTCCAAAGAGTACAACACTCAATAAGGAAGGTTCATATGACTCTCTTTTAGAATATGAGTAATCGTAGACCAAGACATCAATAAGCACATAAAGCACGATCAATCACTCAAAACACCAACATCAAGAAGGTGAGAGCAAGGTGTGAACACACACGTTACACACAAGTTAAGGTTTTCTCAATCACTCACATACACAAGGGAGGACAAGCATACACGTAAGGTCGATACACCTCACAACAACTAAGGGCACAATGAAACCAGAGATCCCAGTGTTTGCATAATGGGCTCTGATACCAAATGTAATACCTCGCCAGGAAACCCTGAAGGGATTAAGCCATAACACAAGAATAGAGTGCAATAATTTATTTATTTATTTATTTTAAGATAAACACAACATTGAGATACAATGAGATATAAAAGATTCAGATTACATAGCAGAAGACATCAACTAACACCTAAAGAGTTTCCCAATGTGATTACTTAATTACACTTTTAACTTAACTCATACTAATAAATCCAATAAGCTAATTATCTTAAAAATGAGATAATTCTTAAACAAGGATAATTTCTTTCAGAGTTGACAAAGATATAAACTGCATGCTAATGTTTATCCATTATGATTTGTTCATACCTTACATTCAAGCTTTTCATTAAAATATAAGCCATGCATCTAATATTCTAACACACAAGAGTTTCATTATAAACTTATGAGATCTTCCCATGCATACTTAATTTCCTTAACAACAACAGAATATATTCCATTACTCTAAGCTACATCATTTCATGATACAATTTACTGCATTTTAAGAGAGAACTGCATATATGCATTTAAAATTAATTCCATCTTATCCACTTATACATTCTATCAAAATGTCAATTCATACATGCTAACACTCAACATGAAACATAAGAATAAAAACATCACATAACACGAAGATGATCTCGGAGTTCACCCCTAAAGGGCTACATCTCCGGGTCTGCTCAACTGCAAGACACCTCTGATAATTAATAAAGTTAAGAATATATGAGGTTCTTATAATTTACAATCCTGCCATCAAGGCGAAATATAACCAATATACAAACGACCGCATCGGTCAATAAATACATAAATGATCCCTAAAAAGGAAAGGATCTAGCTGAACATAATCGAAGCTAATACAAGGGTCCATTAGGACATCCACAAAACTGAGTCATCGCAACCCAAGGTCTAACATAAAACTGGTACTCACAAGGGCATAGACAATAGGACGAATCCACAAAAGGTGCTCCTATCCAGACAATACAACAACACACTAGCGGACGTAGGGACAAGTGTCATCACACAATCTGGTATGGTTACCATGGCAAGTCTTCATAGGTTCACGCCCCGTACATTGGGTTACCTTGGCAACCTAATCCAAACCTCCAGCCCATCCAAGCCTCATGTGGACCCACACATCCTCTCGTGAAGACAAGGATGATGGTTCGCCATTTCAGGCCTTCTCACAACATGTTGAGTCTGTGTTAGCACTCATCCCATGTGTGAGGCACAATTATCTTACTTAGAGATTAACTTTCTAATCTACTGTTAGGTTATCACTTATTAGACTCACTTTCGATGGGTTACCCAGCAACCACTTTGGGTGCGGCCCCCAATCAAAAGCCACTTCCCCATACGGCACTAGACTATACTCAGACGAACTCAAAAACCAAGAAATACACATGGTCAGACGAACGAAGTTCAAAATGGAAGGAACAATCATTTGGTCAAACATGACTTCTTATGCGGTGCACTAACTGACAGTACTCTAACTAGAGACCTGACCAGCTATGGTCAACCGTAAAACATCATTCGACACTCGCATAAAGGATATGACCAATTACGACACTACCACAAAACAATAGTCAAACTCGAAACTGAGGACTAGAACAGGTACCCAAATCAATCCATACGACAGGGTCCAATCAAACAAATCAAAACTTGCCATTACTTAAGTAAGAGCGAATACAGAAATTAAACTTGCATAAGTAATAATCTGTAGATACAATCTTTTTCCAAATTAATTTAAACATTAAATGTCGATCAAGTTTTCTAAATGATCTAAGTTAGATTGCAGTTATCTACCTCATCTAGGTACAATCTGATTCTTGGTTTTCTAACTCCCTAGGGTTCATTAGTATCGAACATACATAAATGCATCATTATGAGTTCTTAAACCAAGTTCACATGAATATAATTAAATAATCATTAACCAACTAAATAGATATTTATTCTTCAAATAAAACATCATTCTCATACTGGCTCAAAAATAATCTCTCTAATTTCGTATTTTCCAAGCCCAGTTACACTATACGAATTAAGGAAACATAAATATATAAGGAATCCAAATAAAGATAGTCCATTCCCAAAATCCAAAAATTACTTCCTTACGCACATAGAGAAGGATCCAAAATTAACTATTAATTAATGGATATATTTATTAATCCATGATTAATTAAATATAACAAATTTATAATTAATAACGAAATGAAAAAAAAATCAAGTATTTAATTAGAAAAGTATGCATTAATAATAAAATGAGATTTAAATATTAATTAATGTATATTTAACACTATACAATTAATTAATAACAAATTACTCATGAATTATTATTTAATGCCAAACTTAAACATAATTAAAAAAAAATTAATTTAAAAATTAACATTAAATTATATTAAAATATAATATATATTTTTTTTGATGAAAAAAAAATACATAAAAAAAACGTTCTTTTAATAAACCAAAAAAAAACATATATATGGGAGAGGGTACCCACGTGGAACCCCATGTGGGCCCCCCCTTGGGAGCTCACGCTACCCTTAGGCAACGCTGCTACCCAAGGGTAGCAAGCGCTGTCCTTAGGCAGCGCTACTACCCAAAGGTAGCAGTAGCTACCAAGGGCAGCGATGCTACCCAGGGGGCACGCCTACCCCTCCACGTGGTGGGGAAAACTCTGCCACGTGTATGGGGTTTGGTATATATTTTTTTTTAATTTATTTTATTTTGTTTTTTTATATATTATCTTCACTGTTAAAAAAAATAACAACTCCCAGCCAAAACACAGTCTCAGCAAAGACTAAAAAAAACATAAATAAATTTTATTTTACTTTCCCATTTAGAAAACTATGAGTTTTCCAATATTGGCAATTTCAAATACCCAGATCAGGAAAGGGGAAAAATTCTCTGAAACCAACATCATATTGGCCAAATAAGATTGATTAACATCCATATATCCAACCACAAGCAAATGTCTCTGATTAAAACTTGAATTTGAAAGCATTTTTTTTTGGGAATTTTAACGAATTTCCATTGTAAACAGCCAATCTCAAGTTTATTTTTTATTTTAAAACAATTAGAGCAACCAAAAACTAAACCTTGAATGGAAACAGAACAAGAGGGAATTGAATTGGAATTAAAATTTACAATTGTTTCATTTTCCCCAAATAGCTGAGATTTTTCCAATTTTCACAAACAGATTTCTTCAAAATCTAAAACAATTTCTGATAAACAAAGAAACTAAAAATATAAACCAAAATCTTACCTCATATAGCAATCTTGGAAAAGATTTAGAGAGGAGCCCAACCTGCAGGCTCAAGAAATTTCTCCTCCTCCAAAATCCCCAAATTTTCCTCCAAAAATCTTTTTTTCAACCATCTTTTTCCAAAAATATCAAATCCCTCATATTTTCCAAAAGTCTAGGTTAAGTGGGAAAGATTTGACCAAAATTTATTTTTGGAATTAAAATTTTTATTTAAAATAATTCTCCAAAATAATTCTTTTAAACTATATCAATAAATTAAATTTGCTTTTCAATTAAAAATTGATTTTCTCAATCAACTGAAATTAACCTTTCTATTTCGAACATGCCAAAAGATTAAATTAATTATATTTCAATTAAATTTGAATATTTCTTTTCATAGGCATAGACATAATACATTTAATATTTAAATTTAACCATTTAATTGAACTTGCTCCCAATTTAAATCAAGCAATTCAAATTAACGATAAATCACATAAAGAAATCTTGTTTAATTTAGTCCATTAATCTTTAATGCACAAACACATATTTAATCAAATTAAATTACTAAGGACTAATTGCTCAATTTAACCATACACACAAAACACGCAACCCAAGAAGCCAAACAGACAGATGACAGACGACTCGCATACCCAACCAAAGGGAATACTGACAACGACTGACGACGCTCACTTGAGCACAACTATGGTCAAACGAGGGTCTCACAACCACCTAATCTAACTCTAAGGATTAAAGAGGTACACTCAAACCTGCAATTCAGGCATTGACGAACCTCACATCCATGCGACACTGTACCTAAAATCTCCTGCAACCAAGAGTCATACATGCATACATGTATAAACCTAATGAAAGCATTAGCCCGAGATAATAACACGAAATAGGAGAATTAATAACTCGCATACAAACTGGTACGAAAACCACAATAACAGATATGCACGAAAATCAAATCATCTGACTATAATATTATATTATGATAAACTAACCAAGGTCAAACCGAGATTAGAAATTTATTAGGGCAAGGGTACTACATGCTCTCCCCTTAATTGGGTGACCAAAAAGCCAAACCCACTCTTTTATGCTTTCTTTACTTTCAAGCAGTTAAATCCTTTAGAGGCCTACCTTCCCGAGATACCTTGAGGGAGCCAGTGAGAGGGGAATGACCTAAAGTGGAAATGGGCTAATACCGAGTCCTTCCAATCCACTATAAATAAATCGTGTTTGTGACGAAAGTCCCAAACAACATGTGCTGATAAGTTCATACCGACACTATGTTTCCCCATAAACCCTATGGAGTGTAACCTCTATAGGTTGGCAACCTTCTGTATTTATAGAGCTGAAAGTGCCGCATGTATGGCCACATGACCGGAAGCCTTTACTAAAAACCACTTGTACTAGTTGCCAAAATCCTTCTAGTTGTTGGCGTATGAGGTCGAACCTGTGAAGCGGCTCACACACATACGATTCTTAGTAGAGATATAAAGTTTTCCATGGGGAGTTTTCATGGAAACTGGTGCTTGGCTGCCTCGAAGAAGTGAGTTTCGAGGGTGGAGCCAGTGGGGTCGAGCATCTAAATATCCGCTTTGAATAGTGTAGCCTTAGGGGAAACCCCATGTGACATTCAACAACTATTCTCTCAACCTGCCATAAGATTTGTGCTTGCTTGTGCATTTTGTTTATTTAACATTGTGTTTTCTATGTCTGTAACATGTTCCAAATGGTCAAAAATTGAAGAAGATTGTCATCTACGAGTGAGCAAAAATCCAACAAATTGCTGAAAAAAATTGATCAAAAGGGTAATACAGAGGCTTTCCAACATTTGAAACACCAGATCAAACCAAGTGATCAAGAGTATATCATCCAACTATCTCAATGACAACAATACCTAGATAGGTACTCAAGTTAGTCAAGTCAAATCTCCATATCAAGAGATTTTATCCATATCATTTGACATACTTTGTCATAGCGGCCTATCAAACAAACCCTCTATTCGACAGAGTGAGCTTGAGTATCTAAAAGGAAGTATCCATCAAGTCAACAACATCAACCTATCTAAACTGAAACTTTGATCGCTCATGTGATCATCCCTTGTCACTTGAAAAAGAAGAAGCTTATTCAAAGGAAATGAGTCCTAGCATAAATCAAGATCAAGATATCATGGCTCTCCAATCTAATCCCATTTTTTATCAAGATCCTACCAATCAAGAATCTTATGATGATCCCCTAAAATTTTGGTATTCCATCCACAATGATCCCATTTTATCTCAAGAGTAGAGTCCCATTCAACATCCACCTCCTAAGAAAGAGCATGATATCCCTTCCATCTCCTTCACTAATCTAATTCAAAATCAAGTGGAAAACACAAACTCAAATGATCCTACTCCAAGTCAAGATCAAGAAAACTCTTCATCCTCCAAATCCATTTTAGGTCCTTTCGTTCCAAAGTCAAACTCTTCATCCTCCAAATCCATTTTAGGTCCTTTCATTCTAAATTCAATCTCTTTATCCTCCAAATCCATTTTAGGTCCTTTCGTTCGAAATTCAAACTCTTCATCCTCCAAATCCATTTTAGGTCCTTTCATTCTAAAGTCAAACTCTCTATCCCTTCCATCCATCTTGGGTCCTTTCTTCCCTCCATCCACCATTCCATCACCTCAAATGATTCATAAGAAAGATCAACAAAGGAACACATCTTTGAACTTGTTTCAAACGTCTATCTAAACATCTTTTCAAAACTATTCTTCCATCATTTCCTTTATCTATTTTGGGTTCTTATGTCCCAAAATTTAATTTTCCTCCATCTATTCATCACTTCTCAAGTTGTGTACCAACACTCATCTTGAATACATTTTCATCTATCCTCGCACAAATCTTCAAACATTCTATCTATTATCCAACACATCTTTTCTATCCTTCCATCCCTTTCATTCAATCCTTTGCATAAATCTATCATCTATGAAATAGACATTTGTGTCATTTTATCACATGCTTGCCCATGCTCGAATCTCATGTTCAATCCATTTCCTAGATATCTATTCATGATACACTTCAGAATCTAAGGTTGTTCCTCTTTAACATTATCTTTTGGTTGGGATACACACTTAATCCAGAAAAGAACCACTTATCGTATCTTGGTACCAACATCTTTTGATTACTATATCTCATACACTTAATCAATTGCTCTAAATCATTATGATTTCTTAGTCGAAGACATGGCTAGTGAAAAATCTAAAATCTTGCTTCAGCGCCACTATAATTATCAAACCCATGTAAGTTTCATTACTTACAAGCCAATGCAATCAAAATAAGAAAAGAAAAAGACAATATCAATAGATCCAAAGCATGATCAGGAAAAGAAATATCTAGAAAAGAAAAGAAAAAAATCAAATATCAAAAGATTGGCTATGGGAAAATGTGAGTAACTCTATCGGGGCTATGGACGTCTGGCTGGCAATGGAGCAATATTTGTGATATTACAGTGATAACCTCGTTGGAGCTATGGATTCTTTCTAGCAGCGAGGCCCTATCCAGGATGCTTTTGAAGTCAGGATAACTCATGTAGCTAGCCACGTTGGATTCTAAAGATTACAATGATCATATGATCCAGAATGAACCCAATTGCACACACATGGGTAATCAAAGACTAAGTACCTTGATCCAGTTTGGGATTCTTCTTCCCTTTTGAGTCTATTTCCTAGTTTCTAGATATGTTTGGTTGAATTTTCCAGAGGTTCTAAGTGTGGGTTGGGTCTCTATCTTTGAAAAGTTCAGGAACACTTATTCAGGTGGTGCTAAATATTGTGACAATATTACATATCTATACTTAGGGTCAAAGTTCCATCCACTCTATTCTTCATACCACATCTCCCATTATCCTTCCTCCAATATCCATTACCCTATCTAAATTCATCCAGTGCTATCTACGATCTTGCTTCATACTAATCTATACCATCTATCCTAACTATTCATTTCTTCCATCATCTATAACTATCTATGATCTTGTTTCTCCCATCCATATCCTATCTCCATCCATATCCCCTTTTTCATCCTTGATCTTGATCAAAACTAAGGACAAAAACATGATTT
Organism: Cryptomeria japonica; assembly: GCF_030272615.1. Lineage (NCBI taxonomy): Eukaryota > Viridiplantae > Streptophyta > Pinopsida > Cupressales > Cupressaceae > Cryptomeria > Cryptomeria japonica. The sequence goes on along the minus strand of NC_081412.1, from coordinate 354,474,894 downwards.
TTTATTTTTTTTAAAGTCTCAAAAACTAAAAAATTAAAAAAATTGACAAAATAAAAAAAAATTGAAAATCAAAGCATGAGTGCATGTCCCATCCATCAAATCAACAATAGGAAAACTATCGAAGTCTACAATCAAACTGATCACATGTCTTGTTAATCAATTCATCCATCAAATCATATCAACAACAGGAAAACTCTCGAAGTCTACAATCAAATTGATCACATGTCTAGTTAATCAATCCATTTATCAACATCAACATGTCTTATACAGGGATACATACACTCGAAACTAGACATATCGGTCTTACACGGGGTACTCACTCTTTGAAACTAGACATTCTTATCAATCATTGAACAAATCAAAACAATGACATAGATCAGTATGACTGCTAGATTTTGTTCTAGGTAGTCTTATCTTTATCAATTGATGGCAAGACATGTTTCATCTCTCAAAAATCAGAAAAAGCATAAAACAGTGAAAATCAGGAAAGACAAAAAAATCCCCCCAAAAAATACAAAATATGAAAAAAATGCAATAAATTTAGATGGTGAAAACCTGGTAAACAGACGCTATCTAAGAAGTGAGTTCCTCCATCTATGAGATCGCTTTGTGCACCTATCCACTCCATCTTATCACATCTATCGTTTCCATCTATCTTACCTTATCCATTCCATCTTCCATCTTTCACATCCATTGCTCTGAACCATTTAGCGAGAAATATGCAGCTTACCAACAATTATCAATCTTTGACATACTTGTCATAGCCACTGCCTTGGATCTTATCAGAATCAATCAATCTGCATTTGTATCTCGCCATGGTTTGGGTCTTGATCAATTCATACATTCATAATAATTTTTGTTTCCACTAGAGGCAAAATCCTAATTCCTTTTTGCTAAGGTGATCTTTTGAATCTTTGAAAATCAAAACATTTGGAAAACATAGAAAAAAACAAAAACACCTAGGATTTTGAAATAGATAACGAGCAACAAAGCAACAAAAATCAAGACATTTCATCAACAACTGGATCGTGAAACTTAGAAAATGAAGAATCAACCAGCAAGTAATACAGGATTATTAAAGATCATTCATCAAGATGATTATATCAGTTAATGACCATAAGAACATGTGAACGACATGCAAGATTCAATGTTTATATCTTGATTTTATTGTTAATCATGTACTCTATACAACTCAAGGATGTCCATGACTAGAGAAGCTATGATGGGGCATGATTATTTTCTTTGATTGTTGTTTGTGGTTTATCTCTTACTATGGTATGTACTTGTCTCAGGATATGATCAGCAAAAGATCAAGGAGGACGTTCCAAGTCATGCATGAAAGGGGATAATCCTTGTCTGTTTTGCAAGCAATACTTAGGTCAACTTGATCCATTATATCAAGTTGCTTGTATTAACTTGCTATATCAAAATCCATGTAAGGAATACTCAGGTCATCTTGAATCATTATATCAAGTTGCTTGTATTCTCTTACAACATTTTAAAGCTCAATGATGAAATCAAGCACTGTTAAAAGATAGCATATGAAGAATGACAGTACAATTTTTAGTTAGATGATTTTGGATTAGCTCATTATTCATCTGCATTATAAGCATCCATTGTCAGTTGCATTATAAGAATATCATTTCATTAACAGATCAACGGTCATAAATAAAGATTGAGTATACTTGGACAAACAAAAACAATTTGCATTTAATCATTATAGGTGCATTCATTTTTTTAGAATCATTTTAATCATCATCCATTTCATTTAGTTGCATTTAAATCATTGCATTAATTTGCATTTAATTAAGTGCATTTCATTCATCATGTAGTGTATCATCATTATTATTCGCATTATCATTAATGATCATTTAGTTGCATCTTTACACTTAGATTCATGAACATTACATAAAAATCAAAAGACAACTCAATCATTCATTTACATTTCCATATAGATCATTGCATTTGCATAATTTACATATCATTTAAGTTAGTAATCATTTTCATTTGCATCCAAGATCATCAAAATCGAAAATCAAAAACATTTATCATTGCATCATGTCGATCATTATCATAAAGCAATAAAAGATCATAACATCATCCATATAATCAATGCATATAGATCATCACCAAATAGAGTAGCATAATAAAGATCATCATCATATAAAGTCCATGTCTGCATAGAGAATCATAATAAAACAATAAAAGTCCAAGTATACAATGATATCAAATAAACAATACAAGTGCCTCCAAATCAAGTCATGGTTGTCCTATACCACTACCACCTGACTCTGTCCGTCTCTGTGGCTGTGGGTGAGAAGATCCTCCAGATGCCTATCTCCCATGATCACCACTCCTCTGAGGAGGTCCCATGACCCCACCACTACTAGTATCCATCAACACAGTGGTATGATAACTACTTGCTCTCTGGCTTCTCTACAACTGCCTCCTCATATCATTGTCACTAGTGAGAAGTCTCCTTCCCGACCCAAAGTAATGCTCTAATAGTGTCAGCTGAAAGAGTACCTAATCCAACCTGTTGAATATGATCAAGAAGGTCCTGAGTATCTCGTTGTCTCCTAACAGCTCTATCCCTCTCATCCATGAGAGTCTGCACCTGTGCTCGAAGCTGATCAATATGTTCTCTAAGACTATCAATGGTCTCCTACTCTGGCACATCATGCTTTGGTGCATCCTTCTCTACCATATCATGCACTGGTGCATCCTGCTCTGGCAAATCTTGTTGTGGTGAATGCACTCCAATCCCCCCCTCACCACCAGTCTGTCTAACTATTGGAATCTCTGTCTGAGTAGCTCTCGCAACCTATCGTCTAATAAGGGGAACATGATCCTCAGGATCCTCATCATTTCCACCATGAGCTGCAATAACCCTAGGGTCTGGTTGAATTTGTCCAAAATCAATGCCTCTCCCGCAACCCCCATCCACTCCAGTCATCCTGCCTCCTCCTGTCAATGGCAACCCTTTCGGTGCTCTCATCCTTGCCCTACCATGCTCCCTCCCAATTCGTCCAACATCCCTCCCACCCATAGGATGTGGTATCCCAATCCTGCCAACTGGTCCAAATGGTCCTCCATAGACTCTCAATCGACCTCCCCTCCGTCCAGGTCTCCTACCACCACCACCTCCATCCCCACCCTCATCTCCACCTCCCCCGACCTCCTGAGCAGCTCTGAGCTCTCGTCTCCATCTTCATCTCCTAAAAATTGGATCATCTGAATCACCATCCTCATCTCCTGAGCTGGGAGGAGGATATGCTAGATCAGTAATATGAGGAAATGGATGTGCTAGTATGTACTGAGCATAATCTGCAGTAACATCAGGATCAAGAATGTGCAATCTCATATCATAAGCCACTCTTAGAGTAGAAAGAAACTCTATGCGAGCAATCTCAAATGACAAGGAAGGTCCCCAATCTCGTCTATCTCTATACTATCGAGCATATATCGTCACACCAGTAGGCACAGACTGGATGATACCAAACTATCTAAGAATGTGACTAATCAACTATCGCTCAACAATGTAAGGAGTCCAACGAATGAGATATCTACTATGCATGATAAATGGTAATGTCCATGCATCATCCATCCATGGCTCACAATCAACATATGGTCTCCAAGTAATGCTATCCAATGAATCAAGCACCCAACGCCAATACTCCATCTTACCCAGCTTATGCTGAGTAAGGATACCTACATAAAAATACACATATGGTTCCTCTCTCCATGAACTCTGTGATGGATAGGCCAAGTCATAGCAATGTGCTCCCAGCACCAGATCTGCAATAAAGTGCATCTTGTAGACAAACTAGCACTCTCATCATACACCACCTGATGAAGATCATGATATAAATGTGCAAGCATACAAACACCCCAAGCATATTGAGTACGATGTTGCATCATACTCAGGAGAATCTCACCCCATCCAATAGCAAAACCTCACGATCGCCTATCAAGACAAATAAATCCTCCAATCAAACTAGCAAGAATCACAGGGAGAGTCTTGTAATACATCACCATATCCTCCCATCAGATCTCTCCTCTAGCGATGCTATCATCAGCAAACACGACTCTGCAAGCCTCTGTCCCAACATGGTCCTGAAAATTATACTGCACTAACTCGCCAGTCACTAGGATGTGCAAAATCCTATACACATCCTCGAGCGTCACACTAATCTCACCCGTGGGAAAGTGAAAAGTGTTATGCTCACTATGCCATCTCTCAGCTAACGTCGTCAACAATCCTCTATTATGTGTAATCTCAAGCATATACAACAGATGGCGTAAACCACATGCATCTATATGTCTAACCTCAGCCTGCGTCAGCTCTGGAACTAAATGGTGTACTACTGGTAATTTCTCCCGACACTAGAGAACATCAAGTTTCTCCTATTTATCAAGAGAATTCAATCAACCATCAACTATCTATCTATCAAATCAAACTAAAGCAACCTATGCTATCTATCTATCAAATCAAATTGAAGCAAATTAAGCTATCAAATTATTTTTTTTAAAACCTATCAATCATGGTTTTCTATCAATCACTGAGTTCAATCACAACTCTACTAAGCTCTTGCATTAGAAACTAAATCAGTTTCTTAGAGCTAATCAATCAATCAAATCAATCAAGCAATCAATCAATGAAGTCCCTATTCATCATACATGCGCATCAAACATGTTAAATATAATCATCAAAATATTTTTTTAGCTTTTGCACTTATCAAAAACATCAATTTTGAGCATATGCGCTATCCTATTGAGCAAAAGCATCATCCTATGCAAATGCGCTATCATGCTTAGCATATGCGCTAAGCCTAAGAACATATGCACAAAACAAAGCAAAAGCGCTAACTTCAGCTACAAAAGTGCAAACAAATAATTCAAAAGCGCTATCCTATGCAAATACGCTAACATCCTTGGCATATGTGCTACCAAAAAGAGCATAAGTGCTAATCTATGCATATGCGCTAAATCAAAATGCAAAAGCGCTAACCTACTACCAAAAATCGCAAAAAATTCAAAAAATAAAAAATACGCCTAAAAAATGAAAAGCTGCACGATAAGTTGAAAACAAAGCTCGGGATAAGATACATACCGGATACCCATACTCGGGAGGTCATTGATATCATCGAACACACTCAAATCGATGGTTCTCCACAGTAATCACCATTTCACCACCTCACCAAGAAAATTTTCTTCACAAGCTGAAAAGGATAAGAATGAAATTAAAATTAGCCTTGGTTAATTTTATATTTACTATTTGAAGAGTAATTAATGCTATTCAATGGTGCAATTTTTTTTTTTTTTTACAAATGAATTTAATTGATGGGACTTTTTTTTATCAACTATCATGAGATCAATCATTCAAACCAGAGTTTTCAACAAATTCACGATCAATCTCTTAAGGGGGCACACAATCAAGATTTTTTATCTTCGCCAGGCGCACTATCGGACTTGATTTAATCTTTGAAACAATGTTGTCTCGACATCATTTCAAAGAGGGGCAAAATGTATTCACATAAAATTGGCTATGAGTGATTGAATAAATATTAAATATTTATTTAATGTTTATTCTTCTATTAAATAGTTAATTTGTAAAGATTAATTTATTTAATTCATTTCGTGTCTTTCTATTAATCAATATTTTTAATTAATTCATCTATTATATTCCTCTAAAATAATTAAATATCTAATATTTAATTATTCCTCTAACCAAGTTAATTAAATATCTAATATTTAATTATCTCCTTCAACCAATTAAATATCTAATATTTAATAATTATTCTCCTATCTTATAGTCTCAAATATTAAATAATTTCTTAAATTATTTAATCCCCCTCTTTCAACTCACCTTCCATCTCCACTTCATCTTCCCTTTGCCAACTCATCAAACATGTGGCTAAGGAAATTAGTATTTCTTAAATATTAATTCATCATTTATCTTCAACCTCCAAATTTAATGAAATATTGTGTACGTACACATATTTCATAACCTCCTTCTAAATTCTCTCCAACATCCCTACATCTTAGGAAGGACTTGAGTCCACTTGTCCTCTCATGCCTAAATCTTCTCCAACCATCCCTAGATTCCCTCAGTCAACAACCCAGTCAAGGTGAGATGAGTGACACTTGTCTTCTCCTTCCCACTTTCTCTCAACCTTCACCTTTGCTCACAGCCATCCAAATATGTAGATCTGATCATGACTGTTGATCTAAGCCACATCATCTCATCCTCTCAAGGTCTATAAAATCAAGAGCTTCAATTGAGAGAGTTAGACTTCAAGAGACTTCAAGTGCATTTTCAAGCAAATCATTTGTAAAACTTATGCATCCGTGAGTTTTAATCTTGAAGCAAATAGCAATTATCATATAGCATAATCATTTTATCATAATCATGTAGTATTGCATATCATAGTATCAGTTAACTATCAGTTATTAGTCCATTCTTCATATGCCATCTTGGAAGCTATCAGTGCATTGTTTGAGAGCACACCATCTGCAACCAGGAACAGTGGAGTTAGGACACAATGAGACATAAACCATGAAGGTAATATTAGTATTTTTATTTCATATGTATTCCATGTAGTTTCATTGGTTGAGTTTGGATTTCTTGTAGCATTTCCATTGGTATTTTATGAAACTAACTTGTTGCAGGTAGCATTCTGAGGATGAAATTCAAATCAACACAGTTTATTATTCCAATTTTTCATAGATCTTGCCCCATTTCAAATCTCAAGACATTTTCCCTCATCTAGACATCATATATGGTTGCACAAACTAAAATCTAGCATTAGAACCCTATTATCTTGCATCTGTAAAAAGAAGGGTTAAATTTGTCGGGATTGGAATGCTTTTCCACGCGGTCTCACATTTTTTGTCCCAAATTTTGTGATGACAATAAGATGGTCCTATCCTATTCAAATCTAGTTTCATACAAAATTATGATATTTCTGAGTCAGCCTAAAGGTGATTTTATTATGAAATTTCTATATAAGGCATCCCTCTTAATTTATATCAACATCACATTCTTACCTCTTGATTATGTTATCATTCTAATTCAAGAGCAACACTTTGAGAGAAGGTCTGATTAAGGAAGTGGAAAATCCAATCAAGGCACCTTCATTTATGTTTCAATTATGATTTTATGATGGATTGATATTTATCATGTTATTGCATCAACACATGCAGGACTTATCCTAAGAGAATTGCATCACCTATTGAAGGTACAATCTACATTCAAGCATTTCAATTCTTAATCTAACCTCTAGCCTCAAAAGGAATACTTTCAATTTCATTTATATTTTAATTCAATTATGGTTAATTCTAAGTCTAGGGTTTGACCTAGGAAAACCCTATCCATAACACCATTTTCCCCCTCTTATGTGAAGATTTAGGTTTCCAACAAAGATAGGAAGTTCAAAGTATATCTAGGAGTCAAAGACAAGTCACCTCAACAAGCTAGGATTGAGACAGTTTGGACAGGGTTGCCTTGCACATCCTTGTCCAGACCAGGGCATTTTGGGCATCCATGTCCTATAGAAATAACTTTCAAATTTAATAAGGAGTAAGTTTTGGGTCCTAGAAAACCAGATCTTATTTGGTGTGCAAAAGTTGAAAGACCAGGATGTTCTGAGCAACCCAATCATGCGAAATTAGTTCCAGATTCCTACTACAAGTAAACCACTACATTTTTTTATCCATTTCCATACTTGTTTTAAATTAATTGTTTCAATATCAGATCGCATACTCAATCTATGTTACTAGTTCATACATGTACCTCCTTACCCTAGACTTTGGACTTAATTTACATCCTTTCAGTTTCATCTTCAACTCAAACAAAAGAAAAACATAATTCTATCTGCATTCAACAATTTTCCTAATAGCATTGAGGTTGAATCTATTTACTTGGAATTCTCCCTTTTAATGTAATGTTTGCAAAATAGGTCTTTTGCCTAGTTTACATAGCTAATCTTGTGCAGTCCTATTTTCCTCCATTATATTTTGGTGAACTTGACTCTTCTTACACTTTCATATCTTCTGATTTTAAATCTAATTCTGCACAATTTCATTACATACATTGAGTGAACATTGCTTTCGTTGCATCTTTATTAATTAATATGGTATATGAGAATCTTATTTGATCATTTGATTAAATGGAATTGTTATCTTCTTTTTCTATTTCAATCTCAAGTTCTACTCACGATGTTCCTTTTATGCATATTATGACAACTTAGCTATTCCTTTCATCCATAGCTATGATTTACCTTTTCCCAAGTTTAAAACCACCCATGAGAATAATTTGGTGCAAGAAGAGATTGTTAACACTTATTTTAAAACTCTCCCTCCTGAATATGAATTTTGGAAGAATGATGTTGATCTTTCTCCTAAAATGTGTGTCTCTCATAAGGATATTCTAGGGGAAGAGGATGATATCATAAAAACCTTCCTTAACATCAATATACCTTCCATACATGGTATTCATTTTAGAGATGAAGCATTGAATGATATTTTCAATCCTTCTCCAAAAAAATTTCCTACCTATAAAGATACCTTGGAGCAGGATGATGAAATCATTAGCACTTTCCTTGATGCTCTCTTCTAGAGATGAATCCTTGCAAAAAAAAGAGCTAATCAAGTCAATACTATGCATGTTTCTAGTTATTAGAAGCCTAGATTTCTTCAAATTAATGTTAGCAAACCAAACATACCTCCTATCTATTTCTTAAGAGTTGCAAGATTCATATGTCAAAAAAGCAACATGGTGTAGCGTCGTAAATTGTCACTGGTCCAATTTACACCTCATGTTTGTGCTCCCACTTTAGCATGTTCTATTCTCATCCCCTCTCTAGGTTCGTTCAAGCCTGATTATCCAAATTTGATGTCATGTGCACCCTTTGGTGGGTCCCACTTTGAGATTCACACCCCCCCTTGGCTGCTTGTTTTGGTCCCCTTTTGTAGAAGGACCAGGGCATGGAACACCTTGGTTTGGACCAAGGTGCCCCAAAATTCTCTGGTCCCTCTTAAAGGGGCCCCAATTTGAAGTGGGGTAAGTGCTATATCTCCCCACCATAATTTGATCTTCGAGGCTACACATGACCATTGGAGGTCAATCTAATCGGTAAATTACCAAGGGAACCCTATATAAAGACATCTTATTAATTGATTTTAGACCTAAAACATCAATTAGAGTATCTATGCATCCATGAAGCATTCATCATCAAGCATCTTTAGATTTTCAAGGCTACATATTCATCATCAACCATTGTAGAGCTAAGTTATATCAATTTTCATGCAAACATGTGTGTGTGATTAGGGTTTTTCATGTTCATGTGTTTTTCATGCCACTACATTCAACACTTGTGATTACATTCAAAGATCATTGCATCATCATCATCAATTGCAAATCTAAGGTATATTTCCTTGACATTTATTTCAGTATTTACATTATTTCAATTCATGGTTAATTCCAAAACCAAGTTTTCACCTAAGGTAAACCCCTATTACCAACATCTTTCCCTTTCTTTCTGTGTGTAGGAAACAAGTGCGGAGTTGTACTCGGGAAATCCGACAAAGTTCATAGTGATGAACATGTTCAGCTTTTGACGAAGGAAAATTTGAAAGACCAGGGCGAATATGGGCTACCTAGTCCTAAAAACTCAAGCCAGACTTCAAAGGATGGGTTTTAGACATCTCATTTTGTTGAGATATAGGTTGGTGGCCCCGTGGGACATCTATAGCTCACTATTTTCATCAAATCACTTCAATAATCCCTCATTTTATCCCAATTTCATAATCATCACAATTCAACTTAGAAAGAGGATTAATCAAACCCCACACCCCCAATTGAATCCAATCAAAAATCTCAGAGCCCTTTCCTATTAGAATTGAGGCTAGATCTATTGGATTCAATCATTTTTAAATGTATGTGGGTTAATTGGGCTATTTAGTGGTTTTATTATCTTATACCCTAATTCCCAACTTTCATACATTACATTTTGGTGAACTTGACTTTGTGCATGTTTATTCTTTATTTGCGGTCTAAGATCTAATTTTTATGCATTTAAAAAATTATTTTAGCTCTTATAGATCATAATTACATAAATTTAGTGGTTAATTTCATAAAAAACCCTAATTTATTTTTCTAATTTTCACTTGTGGGTTGCCTAATTTTTCACTTATGTTTTTAGATCTAATTTTAAACAACTCATAAGGGAAATTACTAAATCTGATTTGTTTTCTAGTACACATAATTACATTTCTTTTTAGTTATCTTTTTCATAAACATGTGTTGGATAATGGTTTCTTTCATTTCACATTGCTTTATTTCATTCATAATACTTTTGCATATTGCATTTTTAGGATTTTTTAAATGTTTCCTACTTGCAAATCATATCTCAAAGCTTTTATCCATGTTATATGTTATTTTACAATGCCATTTTTGCATACATTCATTAAATGTGTAGATCACACAAAGGCTTTTGTAGATAACGATAACCTTAAAGATGACATCATAAAAGCTAACACTTGTACCTCTCCTAGGATATATAGTGTGAATGAGGAAGAATTCAATAATCCTATCAATGATCTTTGTAATATAGAGAAAGCATTAAAGAGCAACATGACACTCCTCTTTTCATAGGCATACCCTAGCGCAAGGGAGGCAAGATCAAAATATTGCTTTAGCAATCCCTTTAGATCCTTCTTATTCTCCTAGAGCTTATCTTAGTCATCAAAAAATTTGTAGGGAAGATGATTTTATGCATTTTATTCATGACCTATCTCCTCATATAACATTAAGAAAAGATGAAGCCTTAAATGATAAAAATCTTCCCTCCTAACCTATCAAAGAGGATATGAATAATGATTCGAAAGGAGAAATTCCCTACAAAGAATATACCTTCTTCATCTAATTCTCCCTTTGGTCCTTCCATGTTGCCTTACACTAAAAATTTTAAATAAAGTTGTGATAATGCTTCTTCTTTTACACAATTAAAAATCTCTTATAGGAGTGGTTTTAACATAATCTCAAAATAAGTTTATAGAGGACAAGGACTTAAAAAATATAAATAAGGGATCAAAGTCCCTATAAACCCTCCTTCTCAAGCTAGTAGTGAAGGTCTAGGACATCCTCATCATTCACCTATAGATGATCTCCATAGGATTCAAAACTTTAAGGAGTATCTTGCAAGACATATAACTTATCATCCATCTAAAGGTGCCTCTTCTTCAAATAATCCTTCTTCCTCAAATCATCATGACCATCATGTCAACGATAGTTCTAATTCTCAAAAAGGAATACGAGGACTCATTGATAATGAAACCATCAAAAGCAAAGAAGACAATCTTCCTCCTTCTAGCAACCCTTGTCCTACATCTCAAGAGAAAAGACCTACTCCTATTGATGATCAAAAGAAATCAGCTACTAGAATATTTTGGGGATTGAAGTATGATAAGAATATTGTTTTTCCTTTCATTGGACTTAATTAAAATTATAAGCATAAGGAAGGTGATGAAAATTTTATTTTTCATCGTAGTTATTCTCATTCTTTTGGAAATTGTAAAGCCTTCAAAGTATTTGTTCAAAAAAAATATGACTAAGCTCACATAGCTCTTACAACCTATCTTGCACTTTTTATTTGTGAAGAGGTAGTGCCTTAGCACTCCATTCACCCTATCATGTTGCTTTTCAACCTATGAAACTAGTAGTTAACTTAATTGGGGGTTATTTGTCATCAATTCTAATACTATTTCAATAACGAACATCTTGGGACAACAATAATTTTGTCCTTGTTTCCTAGCTTGAGGGGCAATGACAATATATATTCAACTCTCTCTTTCTCTTATAATATTACATCTTCTTTAAAGTTGCATTTTGCATAACATGATGTCCTTTATTGTATAGAATTATCCTTCATGTTAGTACATGTGTGTTCCTTGTTTAGGACCTTTCCTTGCTTGAAATAGTGCATCATTTTTGTATAATCTATTCTTAGAGGTTGTATAATTATTCTCATTGTTCTTACACTTGGGGTGAATCGATCTTTTCTACTCTTTCTAAGGATCCACTTTTCCTTGTGTGAAGTTGTTTGTTTTCTTATGGATTCTCTCTTATGCAAGAGGTGTGTATCCTTTATTACAACCTCTTCTACACTTGGTAATGTATATCCATTTAAACAAACCATCCACTTTGATTCAAAAGTGTATCATCCTTCACCAAAAATCCCTTTCACTTAGCATTAGGGGGAAGGCATGTATTATTGTTCTCCTTCCTCTCTTTTGGCTGATGATTTTATTTTTGTTCAATAAATCCTCTTGGAGGTGGATGTCTTTTGAGAAAATATCTCTTCTCCTCCAAGGATTCCCTTTACACTTGTTGCAAGATATCTCTTTTTCAACTATCTTATCCTTGCTTGTAAGAGTATTGCCTCTTTAGCTTGGATGTATGAACATTGTTGCCTAAAAGGATATCTCATTGGTGTTGAAGGTGTTTATCCTTGTTTCTAGCTTACTTAATACATGAACATAGGGCTATGTTGACATATTAAGGGGGGGGCATAGCATATCACCCTCTTTGTACTATATTGTACTATATTTTTGCATGTCTTAAATTATGTGTTCATTCTCGAAACTAGACAAAATAAAGTCTTACACAAGTTGCTTCATTCCTAAAACCAAACACAACATTTATGTATGTCTTATAAGAGGTTACACATTCTAAAACCCAAGAAAAACAAATAAAGTCTTACATGAGATGTTCCCAAAACAAGGCATAAATTTGTCTTACTTCATTCTTGAAACCAAACAAAACAAAGTCTTACATGAGATGCTTCATGCTTGAAACTATACACACATTTGAATTTGAATTTTGTGAATAATATAATATGTTGTATGTTCTAAACCAAACAAAACAAAGTCTTATATGAGATGCTTAACTCCTGAAACCAGAAAATTGCATATGTAGGTTGAGTGGAACTAACAAAATATAGCTATACTATTCTGACTAGATCCTCTCCAACAGGGATCGCCTAGCAAAATATAGCTTTCCATTGGTATCCATGTCCTCTCTTGCTCTTCCTCTCATGAATCACCAAGCAAAACACAGCTAGCCCGTGTCATCCATGTTCCTTCTTTCTTCTCCCCATGAGCTCATAGCTTTTCTATTTGTGTCTCATGGTTTGATCCATGCTCTTTCTCTTTTTATGTGATTTCTTGTGTCCTTGTGATGACATTTCAAGAATGATATTAGTGGTTGAGACATTTTTATTATCAAGATCTCTTCAGCTAGTTGACTTGAGGTCTTGTTTTGGTTTTTAGCTTTTATGTTGTGTGTCTTTTATCTGTGTTTACCTTTGTTTTCCTTTGTCTTCCTTTGTGTGTTCTTGCATGGGATTATGTGAGTGAATATTCTAATATTGGAGTCTTAGTTCCTCGAAATATTGATGTCTTATCTCCTTGTAATTTCACTCCTAATATCTCATCATTCTACTTTACCCCGAGTATTTGCATAGGCTTCTACTCCCATTAAAGTGGGGGATAAATGTATCGTTGTAAGTTATCACCGATCCAATTTACACCTCATGTTTGGGTTCCCATTTTAGTGTGTCCTATCCTCATTCCCTCTCTAGTTTCGTTCAGGCCCGATTATCCAACTTTGATGTCATATACACCCTTTGGTGGGTCTCACTGTGAGATTCCCAACCCCTTGGCTACTTGTTTTGGTCCCCTTTTGCAAAAGAAACAAAGTGTGAAGCACCTTGGTTTGAACCAAGGCATCTCAAATGCCTTGTTCCCTCTTAAAGGGACTCCAATTTGAAGTGAGGTAAGTGTTATATCTATCCACCATAATTTGATCCTGGGGGATACACATGACTATTAGAGGATGGCCTAATCGGTAAATTACCTAGTTAACTCTATATAAAGACATCCTATCAATTCATTTGAGACCTAAAACATAAATTACAGTATTTGTGAATCCATGAAGAATTCATCATCAAACATATTTAGAGTTTCAAGGTTGCATATTCATCATCAACCATTGTGAAGAAAATTTACATCAATGCTCATGTAAGCATGTGTGTGTGATTAGGGTTTTTTCATGTTCATGTGTTTTTTATGCCATTACATTCAACACTTGTAATTACATTCAAAGAGCATTGAAAAATTTATCATCAATTACAGATATGAGGTATATTTCCTTAACAGTTATTTCAATATTTTTTTTTTATTTTAATTCATGGTTAATTCTAAAATTGGATTTTGACCTAAGGAAAACCCCTATTCCCAACATCTTTTTGTTAATTTCTATGTGTAGGAAATAGGTGCAAAGTTGTACTTGGGAAATTCGACGAAGTTCATAGTGATGAATAGGTTTAGCTTTTGATGGTGAAAATTTTAGAGGACTAAGGCAAATTTGTGCTACCTGGTCCCGAAAAATCAGGCCAAACTTTGGAGGACAGGTTCTAGACATCTCATTTTTCTTAGATCCAAGTTGGTGGCTCTATGGGACATTTGTAGCTCATTGTTTTCATCATATCCCTTCAATAATCCCTCATTTTACCTTAATTTCATAATCATCAAAATTCAACTTAAAAAGAGGATTAATCAAACCCCACACCCCTAATTGAATCCAATTAGAAATATCAAAGTCCTTTCCTATTAGGATAAAGCCTAGATTTATTGGATTCAATCCTCTTTCAATGTATGTGGGTTAATTGGACTATTTAGTGGTTTTATTATCTTAAACTCTAATTCTCAATTTTCATACATGACACATGGAAATGCAACTAGCACAAAAATATGGTCTTGAAATAACTCACACATATAAAACTAGATTCAACAAACAAGATACTAATTTTCTTCTCACTTTTGTTCCTCCCCCCTCATCCTAAGAAACATGTTGATAAGGAACCTAATCTTGTTGACAAACCACATGATAACTTAGCTAAGATTTCTCTTTAGGACTTGATTCAAATGTCACCTTCATACCATAAGTTGATCCAAGAAGCCTTACAAAAGGTAGTTACTTGTCCTTCTAAACCAAATGATATTACATTCCCACAAGATGAATTTACTTCAATAGAGATTAAAAATAGAGATGATCCCCTTATGATAACACCTTGTATTTTTGAGAAAATAATAAGACATGCCTTAATTTATAATGGGCCAGCACAACATTTATTGTGTTGACTTATTAGATAGATAAATTTGGACTATTTTATTCATCTTAATCATATTTGTATTCATGGCCTTGATAATGTTCTTAGAGATTCACTTGGTATAGTCATATCACCTATCAAAGTAGGACATGTGACTTTACCCACTCATATTCATGTCATTCCCAACAATATTATTTATAACTTCTTCTAAATAGACTGTAGATTCATACTATGAAATTAGTCCCTTCTACTCTTCATCACACAATCAAATTCATACATAACAATGAACTCCACACAATCAAGGATGATCCCAATCCTTATAATATTGTCCATGATTAATTAGGATGCATATCTCCCTTTCACACTATGATTCCTTCTACAACACTCTTCTATCACTAATTCTTTAGAAAGGAATTATGGATCATAAAACTTTATAGCTTCCTTTAGTGGATATAAGATCCCCCAATCTAAGTATGAAGCCTTGAAGGAGCCTTGTGAGTCATTTATCCAAGATTCTTCTATTTCAAAACACTTCTTCCAACACATGTTTTGACAATAATGGGGATAATTAAACTCTTTAACTAAGAATGAACCCTCTCCTCTATACATTTCAACACCTATATCTGATACTACACATGAATACAATGGACATGGTTTAGGATGTGTGTAACAAAGTTTTGAAGGTCATCAAAAACCACACTCTCCTAACAAAGATTTAGGTTTCCAACCTCTTATTTTGTCAACATAATCTCCCTCTTTGTTTAGTGCATCTATGTCTTCTCATTCTCATTATCATAATATAATGTAGTATCCAATATTCTTCAATCCAATTTGATTACCCTTCTTTGGCTTAACAAAGAAGAAAACGTAAACAAGACCTTGGAAATCCTACTTTTTGTGTCATCAACTCCTTGGCCATTTCACTAATGAATGTCAAGTTTTGTATATTAAAATTAAACAGTTCATTGAATCTAGTATCATTAAAGTAAAAGGTGACAATAAGTGTTGTCCTTGTCATCACCATTCTAAATAATATCTATGTTCCTATAATGTTGCCCTTCACTATGCGGCATTGTTAGCTTACTTATAGGGGGATAATTATCATTCATGGTGGTACAAATTCAAGTGAAATCATACACTGTGAGAAACATAATAGCATATTTACTCTTGTCTTCGTGATTGGGGGGAAAGAATAGTTTTCAATCTTTTCTTTATCTAAGGATTCACTTTTCCTTTGTTGAGTTGCACCTTTTATAACTGGATGCCCTTTCTTACATAGAATTATCTTTCATGTGAGTACATGTATGTCCCTTGGTTAGGACCTATTCTTTGTTTGCAATGATATGTCTTTATGAATAATCTATCCTTAGTGAAGATGTGTAGTCCTTCACTAAGAAACCACTTTTTCCTAGCAATGGGAAGGTTTGCATTCTTATTCCCCTCCCCCTTTTACAAAGATGCCAGCTTTACTAAAGATCTCCTCTATTTTCAAAGGTATATATCTTTGGATAAACATCTCCTCCTCCTTGAATCCCTCAAAAGGATCCCTTTACACTTGTTTCAAGATACTTTTTTCAACTATCTTTTCCTTGCTCATAATCTTAGTTATGACTCTTTAGCTTGAAGTTATGTACATTGTGTCTTAAAGGATATCTCCATGTTGTTGAAGGAAATTATCCTTTCTCTCACTCTACCTCAATATATCAAAATATGGCTATATCAACATCTTAAGGGGGGGAATATATGCAACCTAAAAATTACATATTATTATGTCTTAGACAGGATGTACATGCTCGAAACCATACTAATGTCCTAGATAGGATCATGGTTTATTATCCTTGCAATTTGTGTACGTTGTTGTTATTTGTATGCGACCACTTGTACTCTTGTAATAACATGTTGAAAATTATATTAATGGTTGAGACATTTTTACTATCGAGGTCTCTTCAACAAGTTGACTTGGAACTTTTGTGTTTAGTACTAGCATTGTTTTATTTATATATACTTGAAGGTTACTTGCATGGATTGATAAGATCCTATGCTTGGGGGCTTGTGCATCCCTCAAATTTAGTGTTCTCATATCCCTAGTTTATCTTAATCTTAGATGGCTATCTCTTCATTTCTACTTTACTATGAGTATGAGTGTAAGATCATACTCCACTAAAGTGGTGGCTAAATGTAGCGTCATAAAATATACGCCTTTAATTAGGATGTCCAATTTCACACTCTCCTAGCACCCACTTTAGTATTTCCCATTCCTTTATGCATTATAATTAATTAATATTTGTTTCAATATTATTAGTCTTGTTTCACTTTAATGCATCAACACTATTATTCGGTCTCTTAATTATAGGTGTGCCCTTTATCATTTATTATCTTGATTTATGATAGACCCTACCCCATTTTAAATCTCAAGACATGTTTACCCCATCTAGACATCATATATGGTCGCACTAGATTAATTTCAACATTAGAGCCCTATTATCTAGCATTCCTAAAAATTCAAGTTGAAACTATTAAGACTAGGATGCTTTTCCACACAGTCTTGCACTTTTTGTCCCAAATTCCAAGAGGATAATAAGATGGTCCTATCCTATTTAAATCTAGCCTCATAAAAAAATATGATAATTCTAAGTCAGTCTAAAGGTGATTTTATTATTAAATCCCTATATAAGGCATACCTCTCAATTTATTTCAACATCACATTCTTACCTCTTGATTATACTATCATTCCAATTCAAGAGCAGGTCTAATTCAAGGAGCAACAAACTAAATCATGACATCTTCATTTATGTTTTAAATATGATTTTATAATAGATTTTGTGTGATTTATCATGTTATTGAATAAACACATGGAGAACTTATCCTAAGAGAATTGGATTACTATTGTCACAAAAGTGTACCCGCTTGATGAACAACCTCTTGGATATTAGATTTGTTGGAATGTGTTGTTGTCATTGATGTCAACATATTCCTATATTGCAAAGAATTGGTTTGTTGTAGAGATTTGGTTTGATTATAGATGTGTTGATGTTGATTAATGGGTTTTGAGATACTTACCTCTAGTTGATTTAGTATAAGTTTTAGTTTTCCGGAAGGTGATTTGATCGAGTAATGTGATTTAGTGGATGATTGGTTTTTTGGTTAGTTCTATATTGCTGAGTTGTGATTTATGGATTGTATTGCTCCAAAATTGATTCCTTATGTTGTACAAATTTTGGAGAGTGTTTGGGATGTTCATGTGTGTCCTCAGTTTGGGTGGTTCATGATTTGGAACTTCACAAGCATATCTTTCAGTCTATCAGTTGGTGTTCTTGTGCTCCAGTGATGAAATAATGACGATTCTTGTTATCCGAGTTGTTGTGGTTATTGTGGTGGAATTCACGTTGCTTGTTGATATTCTCTAATAGTGTTCTATGTGTTTTGGTGGTGCACGTTGATCGTGTTGTGCGTTGATCATGGTGTGCATTATTGAAGATTGTATAGGTCCGGTGGTATTCTTCGTGTTATATGACTTTTGGCTGATCCGATGGTTCTTGCGTGTTGCGGATGACCTTGGTGAGATATTCGGTGGTATTGCATGTTCAAGGATTTGATTTGGATCCATGCTATATCCTTGCCGACATTTCATTGGTCTACATATGGATTTATGTATCATGTGATGTAATTTTATAATTAGCTATTATGTGTTGAGCCAATCTTGAGGTTAATGTTGATGATTTGCATAAATAAGTGTTGTAATCATGTAAGATGTATGTCTATGGTTGTATCTACGATCTATGAGAATAATGTATGTGCAAATAAGAAAATTGATCTTTCAATAGTGGAGAAGAGCAGAGAAGTTTTGTTGTGCAAACAGTGTGCTTAACTGGAACTGTGATCAGGCATTTGGAGATGCTATCCTTTCAATTCATATAATCCAGATTGTTGTCTGATCTTTGTATGGCAGTGAGCCTTCCTAGGGTTGTTTCCCTTTGTTGTTTTTGAGCAGTGAGCTCTAGGCGGTGTGCCTGAATGCATGTGTATTCCCCATTGTAATATTTACACATACTACTAGAGTATCATCATATTGTGGGTAGGTTCCCACCGTGGTTTTTTCCTTGACTGGGTTTTCTACGTCAAAATCCATGTGTTATGTGTGTTGTTGACGTGGTGTTTATCTTTTCTATTATTGTTCCTAATCAGATCTAAAGTTGAGATTAATTTGTTTGAGTTTGGTGAAAATTGATTCACCCCCCCGTCTCAGTTTTCCTGCATTGTTGCTGCCAACAATTGTTATCAAAGCTAGATCCTCTAGAAGGAGCTTGACCGCTTGAGGAGATCTAGGATTGAAACTATTATTTTCAAGAAGGAGAGTCTAATATTTGATGGAACTAATTACTCTATATGGAAGAACTGGATGGAAGTTCACTTAAATTTTATTGGAGAAGATTATTGGAAGATCACAAAGAATGCATACATTGTTCCTTTGAATGATCTTGTTACTGCAGTTGAGATCAAAGATGTTGAACATAATATAAGAGATAAAGAAGCATTGTTGATTTCCCTGATTGATGCAAAGATGACTAATGTGATGGGATTGCACACTGCTCATGAGATTTGGGAGAATATAGAAACCCTATATGAAGGAGATAAACATGTGAAAGTGGCTAAATTGGAGAGCTTGAAAGGAAAGTATGAGTTGATAAGAATGGGAGAAGATGAGAATATTTTATCCTTTATGGCTAAAGTGAATGATCTTGTTTTGAACATCAAGTGTGTTGGTGGAGTCCTTGAAGAAGATGAGATTGTAGCTAAAGTGCTATGATCTTTGCCTCCTACTTATAAACACAAAGTTGTTGCTATTGATGAATCCGGACTATGACAACTATGACAAGAGATATGCTGGTTGGTAAGCTTGTTAGTTTTGAATTGAGAAAACTTGGTGAATCACATGGCAAAGTTGAGACTACATTTAAAGCTACTGTATCTGGGAAGCAGAAGTATGATCTGGGAGAAAGTTCAACTAGGGTTTCCAGATATGAAAGAGAAATGAGAGAGATGGAAGAACAAGAAAGAGAATCGAAAGAGCTAGAAGAACTAATTTCTAGAAGATTTCCTAAGGGAGTCGATAAGTATGAAGAGAAGTTACCTTTGAAATTCTTTTTCTTGCAATAAGATTTGTCATTTTGCTTCTAGGTGAAAGAGCAGAAAGAGTGTCAAAGTATGATAAGCCTTACAAGCCTAATCGAATGTATAGATATCAAAAGAAGAGTTATTATGTTGTTGATGAAGGTGTGACAGATGATGAGTCTGAGAAAGGGAATTCAGAAGATGAATTTGTGTTCATTTCTATTAAGGAAGATGATCTGGTATCTGCTAATTCTAAAAGTTGTATTGTTGAAGAGAAATCCTTGGCTGCTAAAATTGATGAGAAAGATGAATGGTTGATTAATAGTGGTTACTCACATCACATGATAGGTGATAAAGGTAAATTTGTGAATATGGAGAAGTATGATGGCGGTATAGTAAGATTTGGAGACACAAAGCTTGTGTAATCCATGGTAGAGGTTCTATTTCTCTTGATGGTAAGCATAATATTGATGATGTTTTATATGTTGAAGGTTTGAAGCATAAAATTTTGAGTGTTGGACAAATGGTTGATAAGGGATATGATTTACATTTCAAGAATGGGAAATATAAGATCTTGAATAGCTCTGGTATATAAATTGCATCAGGAACTGAAACTAAAGGTAATATCTTTCATCTGAATGTTGGTGAGAAAAGTTGTTTGATTGCTCAGATTGATGAGAGTTGGTTGTGGCATAGAAGGATGTGTCATGTTAATTTTGACTACATGATTAAGATTAGTTCTACTCAAACTGTTAGAGATCTTCATAAGATAGTAAAGCCTACTAATCCGGCTTGTAAAGAATGTTTATTGGGAAAGAAAATAAGAAATCATTTAAGAGAAAATTGTATTCATCTAATGGGTTATTACATCTTGTGCATATTGATTTATGTGGACCTTCTAGGTTAAGAAGCTTGCAGGGAGACAAATACTTTATGTTGTTGATTTATGACTATTCTAGAATGATGTGGGTCACTTTTCTAAGGGAGAAATCCGAAGCACAAGAAAAATTCAAAATATTCAAAGCTAGAGTGGATACATAGACAAGATTGAAGTTGAAGTGTCTAAGGTCTGACAGAGGAGGATAATTCACCTTCGATGAGTTCAATTCTTTTTGTGAAGAGCATGGAATTAGGAGATAGCTATATCCTCCACGAACCCCTCGGTAGAATGGAGTTGTTGAAAGGAAGAACAAAACTATTTTGGATGCTACTAAAACTTACGATGATTGAAGGAAATATTCTACATATCTATTGGAAAGAATATGTTAGAACTGGTCTGTAGAAATTCAACTGAGTGAATATAAAATGTGGTTCTGGTAAGACCTCTTATGAGCTATGGTTTGGTCATGTTCCTACAGTTAGATATTTCAAAATCTTTGATATAAAATGTAATATCAAAAGAGATGAAGATATAGGAAAATCTGATGCAAGATGCGATGAAGGAATCTTTTTGGGATATTCTACTAAGAGCAAAGGCTACTGGTGTTACAATAAAAAACTGAGAAAGATAGTGGAAAGTGCGAATGTGAAAGTTGATGAAAATCATGAGAAGCAAATCAGAGCATGTGGATATGAATCTAATGATCAGGATGTTACTTCAAAGCTTGTGCAGACTTCGAGCATGAAACAGAGTGATCCGGAAGAGACAATAGATCCAGGTGTTGTTGGTGGTGAAGAAGTTCAAGAAACTGAAAATCAAAATAATCAGATGACCCCTAGGTATGTAAGATTAAATCATTTAGAGAATTAGATTATTGGTGATAAAAATAAGGGTGTGATGACTAGGAGAAGAATTGTTGCTGAACAGACATGTTTGATTTCTAAGCTTAAAGATGTTGTTGAAGCTTGTAAAGATGAAAATTGGGTAAAAGCTATGGAAGAAGAGTTAGATCAGATTGATAAGAAGAATACATGGGAACTTGTTATGAGATCTAAGCACATGAATGTAATTGGTATTAAATGGGTGTTCCAGAATAAGCTGAATGATGATGGAGAAGTTGTTAGAAACAAAGAAAGACTAGTATGTTAGGGATATTCACAAATGGAAGGTATTAATTTTGAGGAGACTTTTTCTCTGGTAGCTAGAATTGAAGTTGTTAGATTATTTCTTGCATATGTTGCTCATAAGAAATTCAAGGTATATCAGATGGATGTGAAGTCAACCTTTTTGAATGGTGAATTGGAAGAGGAATTCTACATTGAGCAACCAGATGGATTTTCATTGACAGATGAAGAAGACATGGTATGCAGATTGAAGAAAGAATTTTTTGGACTTAAACAAGCCCCTAGAGCTTGGTACGCCGGATTGGATAGTTATTTGATGAAGTTGGGATTCTGTAAAGGTATTGTTGATAGTAATTTGTACTTCAAGATTGATAATGATAATTGTTGAAGTCTTTGTTGATGACATTATTTTTGGAGGAGATGATGATTTGAGTAAGATGTTTGGTAATGAAATGCAAAAAGAATTTGAGATGTCTATGATAGGTGAGATGAAATTATTTCTTGGATTGCAAATAACACAGATTAACAAAGGCATTTTCATATCTCAATCTAAGTATGTGAAGGAATTGTTAAATAAGTTTGGGTTAGATGATTCCAAACCTATTGGAACTCCTATGGTGACTGGATGCAAGATGACAAAAGATGATGAATCTCTGAAGGCTAACTAGACCTTGTATAGATCTATGATTGGTGGACTGCTATATTTGACAAAGACTAGACCTGACATTATGAATGTTGTATGTTTTCTTACAAGATTTTGAGCTGATCCTAAGGAAAGTCATGTTACTGTTGTGAAGAGAATATTCAGATATTTGAAGGGAATAGTTGATTATGGTCTGTGGTATCCAAAGAATGATGATTTCACTTTAAATGCTTATACTGATGTTGATTGGGCAAGTGATGTTGATGAACGAAAGAGCACTACCGATGGAGCATTCTTTTTGGAAAAAAAGTTGATTTGTTGGGCAAGCAAGAAGCAATATGCTATTTCTTTATCTACTACAAAAGTTGAATACAGTGTTGTTGTTAGCAATTGTACTCAGGTACTTTGGATGAAGAAGATGTGTAAGGATATTAGAGTTGTCTATAATGAGCCTACTATTATATATCGTGACAATTCTAGTGCTATATGTTGGCAAATGCACACTCCAATGAGAAATTGTAGGTGATTGAAGGTATTGTCATTGATGGAAACCTTACAATCCTATGGCACCGACAGCAGCAAAGATATTCACCGACACCCTGGCTGACAAGATTTTGTTTATTGTATTTTGTATTTAATTGTAAAATATTTTTGTAAGCCGACAAGGCGAATTGTATTAGGACTCATATAAATATGAGATCTTGTAAGAACATTTGTAATAAGGGATATATGCAAGATGGATAATATGTGTGAATATTAAGGCAAGTTGTGGAATAAGGTTTATGATTACAACAAGAGCTTAAATGGGTCCCGAACCTGGCATACCAGATGTTGATCCAAAGCAGTACATGATATTGGATTTACTTAATCCACTTTTGTAAGTCAGTGAGACTTCTCTTTTTGTATTTAAGCAGTGAGCTTTAGGCAATTGGCCTTCCTGCATGTGCAGGCCCCTATTGTATCAGTAATATTTACTTAGTGGCTAGTGAGTGAATATTGTGGGTCACAAATCCCACCGAGGTTTTTCCCACACCGGGTTTCCTCGTTAAAAATATTGTGTTATGGTGTGCTTTCTATGTTGTGTTTATTGCTCTTATTTACTGCATTAATTCTTGTTTACCGGTATACTGTTTTGAGATACAATTCATTTAATAAGTTAAGAAAATTCATTAACCAGTTAGATACTGATTCACCCCCTCTGCCCCCCCCCCCCCACCCTCTCAGTATCTTTGGGAATCCTAACAATTGGTATCAGAGCCTAGTCCTCTATTTTCAAAAGCCTAACAACTTGAGGAAGATTCTGACACCGGTACAGATGGAAATTTTGAGAAAGCAACTGCAAACATCTCTTGCAAATTATGATGCAGAAAAGTTGAAGAATATGAAACTTGAAGATGATCTGAAGGATGCACAGGAAATCATTCAGGGACTTCAAGGAAATATTTCTATTGCTAGGAACAAAAGAAGAGAACTTCATAAGAAACTACAGAGTGATGATGATGAAAAAGAGACTCTTAATGATCTGGTAAGCAAATTGAAACAAGAATATGTCTTTGAGAAATGAGATGCAAGACATGACCATGAGATTTTGTAAATACACTAAAAATAGAAAGAAGAATGAAGATGATTTGGCTAGAAGAATCAATGATACTACAAATGAAAATCTAAGACTTAGTCATGAGAATGATATGTTACAAACAGATATGATTCACTTGGAACATGATAAAACTGAACTCATGAGATAGAAGGATTTCTTGAAAAATGAGTTGGCTACTGCAAATCAACACAAGGAGAAATTCAAGAAAATTTTAGAATAACTTGATGACATGCTGAAAAATCAGAAACCTAATGGAGATACTAATGGACTTGGCTTTGAAATTGGTGAAAGCTCCGGCACTGCAAACAAACATGATCACAGCAAATCGGTAAGACAACCTAATACCTATAAATTTAATGGAAAATGCTTTAACTGTAACAAATATGGTCATAGAGAAAATCAGTGTAGATCTACAAACTATCAGAACACCAATGCACCCACCGGTCAATGTTCTAAATGCAATAAAGTTGGTCACAACTTAGAAAATTGCAGAATGAATGTAAGATGTTATGCTTGTGGAAGATTTGGACACTTATCTAATCAATGCAGAACATATACTGGCATAGGATATGGAAAAGAAATTCAGAAAAACAATGTGACTTGTTATGCTTGTAACAAGATTGGACATATTGCAAAATTTTGTAGAAGTAAGGCATCACCGACAAACAACAAAGGACCCGGTTTGAAAGGTAAAGAAAAGGTTGAAGAAGTAAAGCAAGAATTTTCAAAGCAGTGGATCAGAAAGTCTGATATGAATGTTAATGAAGCTATCCCTTCACCGGTAGAATAGAGTATCACTCCACCGGCAGGATATTCTTCATCTAACTAAAAAGAAACCTTTTAGGGGTATGGCAACAAATTTAAAACATGCTAGTTTACCCTTGGTTGATGGTGAGAAGTTGAAATACTTCTTTATCGGTAGATGAGTTAAGTTTTCACTTAATCAATAAGCATTAAATGTGGCAGTTGAAGGAAATGACTCTATAAAGAAAGTGTTTTGGCTCTTTTTTCATTCACCGAGCATTCAAATTTCCTGAGAGTGCAAAAATCCCGAGCGAAGGCATCCATAGCGAGAAGTAAAGCAAATCATTCAAGCACTCATACCTAAAGGTAGATTAAGGTATTTATAACTATGGCTTCCTCCTCTGCACCCGAATTCATTGCAAACCCTATTGTAATTGAAGTTGTTAACCACCCTAGGCCCATATTTAAAATCATTCCCGAAATTATGAAGAAAGATGATACCCTAGGAGCATTTTCACAAATACCCAAAGGAGTTGCTTATGTTGAGGATCCTAGAATCTACATACATTTTTATATAGATGAACTAGGAGATTATGAGATTAAGAACAGTTACAAGACTATTATATGTGATGAAAATGGAAATGTTAAACCGAAACACAAGATAATTGAAACCCTAGGTTTTGTGGAAATTCTTAGTATTCCTGATTTTCCGAAGGATGTTATAAGGATTGTGCTAAGCAGAGTACATGGAGAGTTATTTTGGTTCGATTCAATTCATAAGATAACCAAAGAAGCAGTTAGGACAATGACAGACTTACCTTCCACCAGTAGCAGCCTGACAAGACTAAAAAGATTCCAAATGACATTGTAATAACCCTAACTAGCGCAACCTTTGATAAGAGATCCCTAAGAATAAATGATGTTAAGGATATCAACGTAAGGTTCATAAGCATGATTCTTGGATACAAGGTTACACATGCCAACAAATTAAACTATGTTTCCAGCTTATGTATCAAAAGTGCCTATGACATGGTAAACAACAATGCAAAAATTGATATTTGCAAATGGTTGAAAGATGAACTAATAGACAATCTGGGGAAGATAAAAGGTGATAAGAAAGGTACATTCAGATTTGGCAACCTGCTTATATGTTTAATGTTATATATTACCAAGTAAGTTCCTGGTATTGGAAGAAAGGATTTTTGTTTTGACATCCCGCTAGGAAAATAGCTTCTGGACATACTCAACAACATGGGAGATAACAGAGAAAAGAATATAAATGAACATTTTCAAACACTAAAGGCTAGAATGAAAACTAGGATAAGGCTATCTCAAGCTATTATTGACAAATATCAAAAGGAGATATGCTTTGTAATTAAGAAAGATGAAATCTGGATGGAGGCAGTGGTCCCAATGACTATTTGGGTTACAGAAATGGGATATGAGGCAGATGAGAACATAATTGAAACTTATGCAAAAGCCCTCCTATAAGCTCCTAAAGAACAGACTGAAGAAATATTTGGAAATGCGGAAACAATTGAAAACAAAATTTAATCTCAGATGAGAATTAAAAAAATTGAGCAAATAGTTAGAAAAGGAACAAGGCAGGCTAAAACTATCAAAGAAGATGTATTGAATAAAATTGGTATTAAGGAGAGTGACTTGGAAGGACTACAACTTGAAACACATCTTTCACCGGTTGGTACCTCCTCTGATAGTGAAATACCATCAGAATTCAAAAGGGTAGAGAGAAAAAGAAAACCCTCACTGGCACTTGCTCCTACACTGAAAAGAACAAGACAGAAACAACAGGCAATTAGGCCTCTGACAAGAAAGTTGACACCAAAGAAAAGGAAAGTAATACAAGTTGTTCCTCCACTTGACAAACTTTTATATGAGATAACTGAAGATGGCAAAATATCAAACATCAGCAAGTTGTATAACACACTATCAAATGATGAAAAAGAAAGTATTGAAAATAGTGCTATTTTACATCTTGATATCTATAAGAAATTTTTTATGGAAGTTGTTGATGATATACCCAATGACTTGTACAGAAGATTAGAAGCTAGAAGGGTAGCAATTGTGGAATTGGATAAAAAGATCAAAATAGAAAAACTACTTGCAGTTCACCTAGTGAACTCAACTCAAGAGATTAATGAGTTAATCAGTGAGGCAAACCGAACTGTATTCTCAATCGGTCACCAACATGTAGCACTAATGATAGGAAGAGTAAATGAAATATCATAAGAAACTGCAGACAAGTGGGATATATTCTTTGTTGAAAAAGAAAAACAAGAAGAGCTTAAGAGACCAAAGACTTTTAAAGTCTATCAAAAGGAAAAGGACAAGGATAAGGAGAAAGGCAAGGTAGGTGGACCTTCGAGCATAAAGGTGAAAAATAACTTACCCCCACATTCCTCTGATACTCCACCAGCACAAAATGTTGATACTCCATCGGCAACAAAGAGTATGGAGACAACACATGAAGATACAAATCCTAATTCAGAAGTGTTGTACACAATGAATATTGACACACGGGAAGTAAACATTGTGGTAGATAAGGAATCAAGTGAGAAAAGAAATGTGCCAACTGAGCCACCGGTAGAAGACACAACAGTTGAGACAAATGTCGAAGATATAGTTGGAAACATTGAAATTGGAAGTGAGCAACAAACTGAACAGACAACGGATGCAGGAAAAGAAGATAGCACTAGCACTGGTGCACATAATGATGTATCTACTGAGCAACCGACAACTAATAGCAATGAAAAATTTGTTGATACTAGTTCTAGATATTCAGGAGTAAGCACAGAGAAACCGGTAGTAAACACAGAGTCGCAAACAGAAAAACTGGCAGTGGACACCACTGAAAAATCATTAGAGGCACCATCAGAGAAACCAACAATAGAGAGTACAGAGAAATAAGTAGAGCAATAGGATTCACAGGTACATACAAAAACAGTACTACCAGCTACATCTGATAAACCTAAACCTTTGGTAGTGGAAATACAGACACAAATTGACCCTCCAAAGAAAGAGGAAAGCAATGCTATTACTACCACCGGCAGATTACAAATTGTGAAGGTAGTTGGACAGTCATCCGGAACATCTATGACTGAATTTAGACCAACCAATGTGACAAAGGTATTGCTAGATTCAATCAAGAAAATAACAGATTGTAATGCACTAGCATATAAGGCTATTGATGACACCATACCAATTTTGAAGATGATTGCACCCAAGTGTAACATAGAGAATAAAGATTCTTTAGGCCAAATAGACACATTGTCTTAGTACATAACCGGCAATATTTTAACAATTGATCAAATCAATGATGAGACATTCAAAGAGAAAATGAATAAAGAGAAGGAAAAATTCTTTGAGGAAACAGTAAAGAAAAATAAGGAACATATAGATACCTTATTACCGGTACTAGGCAAGACAATTTTGGACTTCAAGAAACTATACAGAGATACATGCAAAAAAAACATCTTGATAGAAGAAATAGATAAAAAGATCAACATAGATCAGAAGGAAATCAATGATATTGCTGACAACTTGATAGGTTCATCAGATTCATTATCAGTAGTAGAACAGGAAATTGCAGTATTTGAAGAGAAAATAGAAAAACTTGAAAAAGATAAGGAAAGGTTAAAGTTCAAAGCAAAAGAACTTAAGTGCAAACTAAGTCCTAAATTGGATATCCTCATCTCTTTGAGAAAACAGATTTCTGAGGCTCTCGTTCCAGGACTTAAGACACCGGAAGAGAAAATGCACTTTCTCACTGGTACAATCCAAAGGACTGAAGCAGTACTAAAGGATAGTGAGAGATTCTACAACAGTCTGAATGCTTCTTTTGTAAACCCACCAAGGATAATAACATGAACTACACTCAATTGACACTGAATGATAGCCTTTATCATTGATGCCAAAGGGGGAGTAGTAGAAGATGAGAAAAAGGAATAAGGATGAGAAAAATGTATGATAGAAGAGATCATCTGCTCAGGGGGAGCACACAGTTTTGACAGTTTTGGACAATATTTTTGGATACACATTTTTGCCTTTTCTCATTAGTGTTGTCATCAATGCCAAAGGGGGAGATTGTTGGAAAATGCACACTCCAATGAATAATTGTAGGTGATTTAAGGTATTATCATTGATGGCAACCTTACAATCCTATGGCACCGGCAGACACCGGCACCAGCACTGGCAAAGATGTTCATTGGCACCCTGGCCGACAAGATTTTGTTTATTATATTTTGTATTTAATTGTAAAATCTTTTTGTAAGCCGACAAGGCGAATTGTATTAGGACTCATATAAGTATGAGATATTGTAAGAACATTTGTAATAAGGGATATATGCGAGATGGATAATATGTGTGAATATTAAGGCAGATTGTGGAATAAGGTTTATGATTACAGCAAGAGCTTAAACCGGTACTCAACCTAGCATAGAAAATGTTGATTCGAAGCAGTACATGATATTGGATTTACTTAATCCACTTTTGTAAGTCAGTGAGACTTCTCTTTTTGTATTTAAGTAGTGAGCTTTAGGCAGTTGGCCTTCCTGCATGTGCAGGCCCCTATTGTATCGGTAATATTCATTTATTGGCCAGTGACTGAATATTGTGGGTCACAAATCCCACCGAGGTTTTTCCCATGTCGGGTTTCCTCATTAAAAATATTGTTTTATGTTGTGGTTATTGCTCTTATTTACTGCATTAATTCTTGTTTACCGGTATACTATTTTGAGATACAATTCATTTAATAAGTTAAGAAAATACATTAACTGGTTAGATACCGATTCACCCCCCCTCTCAGTATCTTTGGGAATCCTAACACTATCAATATTTCTAAGAATCTGGTGTTACATTCTAAGACAAAACATATATCAATCAAGTTTCATTTCTTGAGAGAGAAGGTGAATGAGAAGGAAGTCAGATTGGAGTATGTATCTACAAAGGAACAGATTGCAAATATCTTCATGAAGCCTTTGCCTATAGATACATTTGTATATCTGAGAGAGAAGTTAGGGGTGATTTCCCCTCCTACTATGAACTAGATGCATTGAGTTGCATCAATCTGGTGGACTTCATAGTCTTATCCTCTTATCTGGATTGATGAGTAGGTGTTGTTGCTCCAGGGGAGTAGTCAGTATGTGATTTAGTTGTTCAGATTTGTGAGTTTGTTCTAAAGGGGAGATATTGTCTGAGAGATAGAGAATAATGATTTGTATGTGTCTTTGGTATTGTTATCAGAGGGGGAGAGATGCATGTGAAAAATTATCTTATCTATCTAAGGTAGAGAGCTATGTGTGTATGATCTTAGGGGGAGATTGTTGGAGTTGATTTCTTTCTTTACATTGATTGTTTTTCACATTCATAGGTTGCCATCAATGCCAAAGTAGGAGATTGTTGGATATTACAGTTGTTAGAATGTGTTGTTATCATTGATGTCAACATATTCCTCCATTGTAGAGAATTGGTTTGTTGCAAATAGTTGGTTTGATTGCAAATGTGCTAATGAGGATTAGTGGTTAAATTGAGATACTTTTCTCTAGTTGATTCAATATGAGTTTGAGTGTTCTTGAAGGTGATTTGATTGAATTATGTGATCCAGTGGATGATTGGTTTTTCTGTTAGTTCTGTATTGCGGAGTTGTGATTTCTGGATTGTATTGCTCCAGAATTCATTCCTTATGTTGTGTGGATTTTGGAGAGTGTTTGGGAAATTCATGTGTGTCCTCAGTTCGGGTGGTTCATGATTTGGAACTTTACAAGCATATCTTTCAGTTTGTCAGTTGGTGTTCTTGTGCTCCGGTGATGAAATAATGATGAATCTTGTTATCTGAGTTGTTGTGATTATTGCAGTGGAACTCATGTTTCTTGTTGATGTTCTTTGATCATTTTCTATGAATTTTGATGGTCCGCGTTGATCATGGTGCATGTTATTGAAGATTGTATTGGTCTAGTGGTACTCTTCATGTTATACAGCTTTTGGTCGACCCCATGGTTCTTACTTGTAGCGGATGATCTTGGTGAGATATTTGGTAGTGTTGCATATTCGAGGATTAGATTTGGATCCATGCTATGTCCTTGTCGATATTGTATTGGTCCGAATATGGATTTATGTATCGTGTGATATAATTTTATAATTAGGTCTTATGTGTTGAGCCAACGTTGAGGTTAAGGTTGATGATTTGTATAAATAAGTGTTGTAATCGTGTAATTTGTATGTTTGCGGTTGTATCTACGATCTATGAGAATAATGTATGTGTGAACAAGAGAATTGATCTTTCTGTAATGCCCACCAAAATACCCTAGAGAAAATAAGGATCTAACATACTAAATGGAGATAAAAAAAATTTATATATATCAACTTATGCATCACATAAGATCATCTTCTAATTACATTCATTAACTAATTTATCATTATGAACATACATCATAGCACATTGCAAGCGAAAATAAACGTAACATCATTAACTTCTCCCTAGGGTACTTCAACGCCATTACTTAATTAACTACCATAATGACATCCCACTCACATGATAATCTCATCTAATAATAATAAACCTTTAATCTAATGTATCATATTCATTTACTAACCATGAGATATGCAACCTACTAGATTAATTACCAAATATGATATGCGAGCTATTCTACCATTCACTAGCATGATACATTTATCCTTTTAAATGCAAGACAAACCCCCTTAATCCTACATTCATTTTATACACCAAATCCAAATGTGTTTTATCTCATCATTTCCTATCTACATTCTCTTTATACATTTCCATGATAATGTACTACTAATGCATAACATTTTCAATCCTTTCTTAACTACTTAACCTTTCTATACATGCATCTAAATTCTAACATGATAATATCCTTTCCTTGATTCCTAAATGCATTAATGCAAGTATCATAATTCTTTTCCTTAATCCTATATCATATGTATACTTCTTAACTTCCAATATAATCACATGAATGACATCTTACTTACACGATATCATTAATTATCTACAATTCCTATGTTATATGCATTCCATTTTCTTAAGGTCTTTTCACATATGAATCTGCTTCTAGATAATAACCATGGAGTCTAAACTAATACAACAATAACATGAATCCATTCTATTACAAATGTAAATCAATCGCAACATCTAAGAACATGAAACTCATTTATATTCATTATACAAGAACATCACCATACATCTCATAATCTCATTATCACAACTCATGGCATATTCCTAATTTACCAACTACAACACAATTACAATCATATGAATAATACATCATGAGTACAACTTGTATACACATAAAAATTGGCTATGAGCAATTAAATAAATATTTTATATTTATTTAATAATTATTCTTCTATTAAATAGTTAATTTGAAAAGATTAATTTATTTAATTCATTTTCATGTATTTCTATTAATTAATTAATCTATCATATTCTTCTAATTAATTAAATATTTAATATTTAATTATTCTTTTAACCAAGTTAATAAAATATCTAATATTTAATTATCTCCTCCAATCAATTAAATATCCAATATTTAATGGTTATTCTCCTATCCTATAGTCTCAACTATTAAATAATTCTTAAATTATTTAATCCATTTTCCAACTCATCAAACATGTGGCTAAGGAAATTAATATTTCTTAAATATTAATTCATTTATCTTCAACTTCCAAACTTAATGAAAATTGTGTATGTACACACATTTCATAACCATTTCCTATATTCTCGATTAATGGGTCTTCTTTGGAATTGGTTACCTGTAAAGTTATTACCCATGTTCATTCTCACATTAGGGTTCTGAATTGGAAGAGTTTGGCTACTTTGACTTATAATGGGGATTTGATTAACAGGAACAATGCTAGTAGGCGGGGTTGATTGGATATTTACTAGAGGGAGTGGGGTAGGATGAAGTAAAGGTTTACTTGGGTCTTCTAAAGGAAAAATTATATGGGGAGCCTTTAGATAACTAATTTTCCGTTTAACCTCTTGATTGGTTGCCTCTAATTCAACTTTCTCCAATTCCCTTTGCAGGTCTTCCTTCTCTTTCCTCATCCTATCTATCTCTTTCTCATGTGCAGACCAACACCCCCTACATCTTAGGAAGGACTTGAGTCCACTTGTCCTATCATGCCTAAATTTCCTCCAACCATTCCTAGATTCTCTCAGTCAGAAACCCAGTCAAAGTGAGATGAATGACACTTGTCTTCTCCTTCCCCCTTTCTCTCAACCTTCACCTTTGCTCGCAGCCATTCAAATCTACAGATTTGATCATAACCGTTGATCTAAGCCACATCATCTCATCCTCTCAAAGTCTATAAAATCAAGAGCTTTAGTTGAGAGAGAGTTAGACTTCAAGAGACTTAAAGAGTCTTCAAATTAATCATATGCATCCGTGAGTTTTTGAAGCAAATAGTAATAGAAAATATCATATAGCATTATAGAATAATCATTTAGCATAATCATGTAGTATTGCATATCATAGTATCAGTTAACTACAAGTTATCAGTCTATTCTTCATATGTCATCTTGGAAGCCATCGGTGCATTGTCTGAGAGCACACTGGATCTGCAACCAGGAACAGTGGAGTTAGGACACAATGAGACATAAGCCATGAAGGTAATATTAGTATTTTATTTTATATGTACTTCATGTAGTTTCATTGGTTGAGTTTGGATTTCCTGTAGCATTTCCATTTGTATTTTGTGAAACTAACTTGTTGCAAGTAGCATTCTGAGGATGAAATTTAATTCGACACATTTTTGGCACCCACCGTGGGGCCCATGGACCTCGCATATACCTTTAAAAATCTCGCAAAAAGTTAAATTAACGCATTTGTAATGCAGATTCACGCATGTGTGAATTCTGGCAGCGCTTTTGTTCTGCAGGTTAGCGCATTTGCACTATAGGTTAGCGCATGAGCATTTTAGGTTAGTGTTTTTGTTTTAAATTTTGTGCATTTGCATTACAAGTTCACGCATTTGTGTCCTAGGTTAGCGCATTTGTCAAAGAAATCACGCTTTTGTATCCACAGAGCAGCGCTTTTGTAGTCTAGGTTAGCGCTTTTGACCTGCAGGTTAGCGCTTTTGAGCAAAAAGGTAGCACATGTGTTAGATTAGCATTTCTATTTACAAACTAACAAAAACTTCTTGCAGGTCCGAATGTCCAAGAAATCAGATTTTACAGATTACTAACATGTATGTGTAGGATGGTATTTAAGGCAAATTTTATGCATTTTCTCATCTAGTTAATTAAAAGTCTTCATTTGGGAAGTAATATAGCATATCTTGTTCATCTAGTTTAACTAAGAGGATGAATTGACAGCATGTAACTTGCATTTTTAGTATTTTCTCTAAAATAGTTGCACATAGACTTTTAAAAGGGCTAAAATGAACACCATGCTTGTTGGAGCAACATCTCCAAATAGGACTTAGCCAACAATTGCTTTGAAAAGGTTAAAAATAACACTTATATTTCGTGTCTCGAAAGTGGTAGGTATATGCTCTCCCCTTAATTGGGTGACCAAAAAGCCAAACCCACTCTTTTAAGCTTTCTTTACTTTCCAACAATTAAATCCTTTAGAGGGCCTACCTTCTCGAGCTGCCTTGAGGGGGCCAGTGAGAGGGGAATGACCTAAAGTGGAAATAGGATAATATCGAGTCCTTCCAATCCACTATAAATAAATCATGTTTGTGACGAAAGTCCTAAACAACATGTGCTGATAAGTTCATACCGACACTATGTTTCTCCATAAACCCTATGGAGCGTAACCTCTGTAGGCTAGGAACTTTTTGTATTTACAAAGCTGAAAGTGCCGCATGTATGGCCACATGACCAAAAGCCTTTACTAAAAACTACTTCTACTAGTTGCCAAAATCCTTCTAGTTGTTGGTGCAGGAGGTCGGACCTCTGAAGCGACTCACATACATACAGTTCCTAGTAGAGATATAAAGTTTGCCATGGGGAGTTTTCATGGAAACTGGTGCTTGGCTGCCCCGAAGAAGTGAGTGCTGAGAGTGGAACCAGTGGGGTCAATTATCTAAATTTCTATTTTGAATAGCGTAGCCTCAGGGGAAACCCCACGTGACATTCAACAACTATTGTCTCAGCCTTCCATAGGGATTGTACTTGCTTGTGCATTTTGTTTATTAAAAATTGTGTCTTCTATGTCTATAACATCTTCGAAATGGTAAAAAATTGAAGAAAATTATCATCTACAAGAGAGAAAAAATCCAACAAATTACTGAAAAAGTGTGATCAAAAGGGTAATACTAAAAGCATTCCAACACTTGAAATACCAAATCAAAAATCAAAGTGACAAAATATCAATATCAAAATAATTCTTGAAGAAAATTTGTCTCTAAACCATCACATATTTTCAAACTAGCTCAAACAACTAGGTCACTAATCCAACAAGTTATACCCAAAAGGTTCTATAAACATCAACATTCAACAAGCTATTGATTCAAACATCTTAAGTGCAAAAATCAACATCCTTGTCAAGTTTCTCATTGGGATAATCAAATCCTCTATCATGAAGCTTGATCAATCTATATTAGGTTCCTAATCTTGGATATATCTTTCCTATTTTGAACCTAGGTTATATCAAAACCAGAATCGTACCAATATTGGAATCAAACAAACTTGTGAATTGCCAAATGCTTATATGACTTTTAAGTATCACCTTAAGAAAAGAAAACCCAGTTATAAAGATACTCAGAAAAGGATAAGATTCTTGTATATCAATCACAAGATCTTAATGAAACATAGGACATTCCTACACCATTTTTGTCACTACCTACGTGGCTGTGGTACAGAATTTGATGGTGAAATTTTGCAAAGACGTTCTTTTCAACAAAGAGATGCTTTATCCCAATGAACAAACAATAGCGGTAAAATCAACAAGGCATATCTTCCTAAACCAATAATCACCTATTGACTTTATCCTTTGGGACTTTCAACAACTTTGAGATAATCACATACCTATTTGGACTAGAGCTTAACACGAACAACTTAGAAAACAATAACAAATGGAAGAAGAAGATAATACTTTTGGATTTACCATTGTTGACGAAGAAGCAGTCAATAGAACCATTAGAGATCTTGAGCAAGATTTCAAATTTGATAGGCTAATGGAAAAATTGTTAGCAAAACAAAAAGAAAAATATCTCTTGATGTTGGCAAAATCTAGAGCTAAACTACCACAACACTTTAACATAGAAAGCTTGTAACAATATGTGGAGGCAAGTAACACCCAAAACACAAATGAGCCAAATAACGAAGATGTGAGCAAAGAAAGCAATGAAGAAACAAGGAAAGAGAGGGATGACAAAAGAAAAGAGTGTAGTGATAAGAGAACTCACGAAGAAACAAGGAGAAACTATGTGGATAATCCATTGTCAAACCTTACTCAACAAATAAAAACTCTACAATAACAGATACAAGACATGCAAAATGGGACAAGCTCCAAGAAATATTCATTAGAAGATATATGCCCATATCCTTTTGATAAAAATCTAAATATGATACCATTTTCGCAACATTGCGAGATTCCTAAATATGACAAATACGATGAAAAATCTGATCCTCAAGATCACTTTAGGGAGTTTTGTACTATGAGAATGGAATTTGCTCATGATGAAACTTACCTTATGCATCTTTTTTCTAGGAGTTTAAATGGACAATCAATGGAGTGGTTTTCAAGATTACCATCCGGAATCAAATCCTTTGAAGAACTTGTGAATAGGTTTATTTCACAATATTCCTACAATATAAGGAATGAAATAACAATGTTGGATCTCTGAAATGTTAAACAAAAGAATGGTGAATCCTTTATGATTTTCTTACAACAATGGAAATGCATGTTTAATAGGTATCCCCAAGATGTACTCGATCAAGAAAAAATGGACATATTCATTGATAATCTTATCAGTGAAATGAGTTGTCAACTAAGGATGCAATGTCCATCCTCTTTTGCCAAAATGATCGAGAATGGTCTTAAAATAGAGAACGCAATGGTAAAGAAAGGAGAACTAAAACTTTACAATAATTCATACAACAACAACAACAACAACAATGACAAACCCAAGTTCTGGTCAAAGAATAGGAATGTCAGCAATGAAGGGAATGACGATAATAGTACTACAAAACAACAACAATCAATTTTTAATCTATCAAGCCAAATCCCAAGCAATAACAATCCAAAAAACAATAAAGCCAAGTCCTTTTTCTCCAATCCTCAGAGATAATTCACAAACATTGGAGAATCTTTGGAATCAGCTCTAAAAACTTTGCTTGCAAACAAATTGATTGTTTTACCAGAAGCAAGAAGTTATGAATCACCAATCAAGCCCAGTTGGTGGAATGACAATCATTTTTGCAATTATCATTGGAATAAAGGACACCTAACAAATGATTGTCAAATATTGAAACACCTTATCCAAGATCTAATCGATAATGAAACCATCACAGTGGATAGACCTAAGACAAATGAATCACACTTGGCTTTCAAAACTCCACTTCTGAATTATGACAAAGGTGAATCGTCCCAATTAAAAGATGACAAAGGAAAAGCTAAAGTGAATTACACTTATACATACGATGACATGTGGTAAATGTGATCATCATTAACGAAAATCCATCTTTAGAACCAATCAATGTTATCACGAGAAGGAAAGCAAAGGTTACCTTTCCAGGTATAGCAAAAGATGCAACACCCAATCCACAACAATACAATTTAGTAGAGCAATTACAATGAATACCCATTCAAATATCATTTTGGAACTTCTCAAGGTTTTACCTATGCATAAAGAAATTTTGGAGAAACCTTTAGTGGAAACAACAGTTTCACAAGATTTGGATGTAGATCGGTTCCAAAACATGGTAGGACACCTTATAGCTCCTCATTGCTTATCATTTTTTGAAAATGATGACGTATCCTTACAACATCCTCACAATGCTCCCTTACATGTTGAAGTCTCCATAAATAAAACTCATGTCAAACGTGTGTTCATAGATGGAGGAGTTGGCTTAAACATTTGTGCATTAAGTTTGATAAAAGCTTTGGGATATTCAGAGAATGCAGTAGACCCA